>NC_045769.1:12811184-13120394 GCF_008692025.1 Phocoena sinus | reverse complement strand
TCAAATGATGCAGTTGGCAGTCTGTGTCCTGTGGCTCTGCATTCCTTTGTGCTGGCTTCACTCTGAGACAGTTATGGCCACAGGAGGCAAGGTGGCCACCAACCACACTGAGTGGATCTCCAGCAGACTAAGACAGCCCAGAAGTTTCAAAAGAAGCCCCAGAATAAGTCTCACTGTCCTGGTTTTGACATATACCCAACCCTGAGCTAACCTCAGGGAAATAAAATAGTCCAATTGGTTATTTCTTGATCACCTGCCCAACCCGGAGTAGGGTGGATTCGGCCCCATCCCAACCACATGGACCAGAGTGGAAGAGTAGTTTCTCAGAAGAAGATCCAATTTTATCGATTGCAAAAAGAGAAGGGATGCTGGCAGGCGAAACATCACATTGGCCCAAAGAAAAGTATCTGTAATTTTTTTTTTTAGCAAGAGAAGACCTTGAGATATTACACCCATTTTAGAGGTTAGTAACGTCTATTCACATTTCTGTTATCATCTGGATTTGGCAAAGCTGCAGCTGTGGATTTCCCATTGTTGCTGACACTTTATGACATGTGTGCTTTTTCATTCTCTCATGATGGAGAAACGTGCTAGAAATTTGTCAAACAAAACACCCTTCACTGATATTCAGGCTCTGCCCAGGGAAGCCAAAACCACATCTTCATCTTGAATCCCATTCATTTACCAGGATGGAGGTGAAAACATCCTTAGGCAACAAGTGGGTGTTTCCCTGCTTGTCGTCTGGGTGCTGTCTTGGTTGGGCTGCTTTGAAGCACTCATAATAACTCATCTGCGTGGTAACTAACTCCACCAGGATTCAGTTGCCATGCAACTGCATGGTATTTCTCCATAGTACTGCCTTTCCTATGATTACAGAGTGAGGAGCTTTTATAGTCATAATAATACCTTACACTTGTGCCAGGCCTTTTACATAAGAGGATCCCGATAGGGTGAATAGAGGTGCTCTTTATGTAAGTCCTTCCACCAAGTACTAAAAATATGCATGCTTCCAATTTAGCTGTGTGGTAGCCATCCTCTCCCAGTTAAGATATACAATAGCTTACTTTGGCAGGAGGTGATACACAGGATTACGCCTCAGATGTAAACTGCGAAAGACATTTAGGTGGACATAACAGAAATATCTCCATTAGAGATTTTGGGCAAGACATCAGGGATGCTCATAGGCTGACAGGAATTTTGGAGGTGTCTCTGGTTTGAGTCCCTGAAAGAGGTTTGATTGTCTCTGCTTTTTGTAGGGAACAAGGGGGAGCAATTGAAAAGTGCATGGGGTCAGACTCTACTGAGTGACTCAGCTCCCAGGTCAGAAATAAGTACTTAGCAGAAACAGTCAGTGTGGCCTCACTGGAGTGCCATTTACCATTTGTTGGAGAAAATCACTCTGTGTTTCTAATGTCCTACTTTTCACCCAGTGAGTAGTTATTTACCCAGCAGGGTTCAGCACATTATTTTTAATCCCTTAATAAGAAGCTTTCAGAAATTCAGGTGTTATTATCAAAGAAACAATATTCTCTTTGAAAAGAAACAAGTTGTAGTGTTCCCTGACAAACACGCCAATTAACCTTTTAAACCAAACTACCATAACCCAGTGGAAGAAACCAAAACTAAACCAGCTTGGTCTTAATTTTAATTAGCTAACTAAATGTGTTATGAAAAATAATTTAAAAGTAAAAGCCTTATTTGCAATAGCAGGATGATTTTTTTAGGATGTCTTCGAAGATCTCCTGTCTTTTTAAGGAAACCATATTTTTGGTCCATCTCTGATTCTACTCCAGTTACATTGATCTAACAATGCTCAAATTATTCTTACCGTGTCTTCATTGCCATAACTGTTCACTGTGAGTTGTCCTCTAATGCTCATATAATTCTTCTTCCTTTAATAGATTCCCTAAAATATTTGTGGACACGTGGCTGCCCTGGTTAAAACATGTTTTCCATTCTTCCTTCTAGCTAAGTTTGGCCATGAATCTAAATTCTGACTTGTGGGATGTGAGCAGAAGTGTCTGATGCATCTTTCAGGTCATGCCCTTAAAGGAAACAGATATATCCTCTGTTTCTCCTGCTTCCTCCCCAGGTATTTCAAAAATGGTTATTTCCCTTTGATGACAAAACTGTGAGCTATGAGTCTTGGGAGCAGTTGGCAGCCATGTCTCCTGCTACATAGAAAAATCTAGTCTATAGTGGAAGAAACTCAAGCCAAGGTGCAGCAGAAAGGAGACAAAGACAGAGAGATTAAACCTCTACTTTTGACAGTTGATCCCTATATCTAGCTGTCTCTGATGCTCATCCATCCCTAGCTCTCTCACCATTGATTGTTCCCACCCTCTGTAGTGATGGACTAAACCATAGTATTTCCCCAGTAACTCTCCACTTTTTTTTTCCAGGTTAATTTAGGTCTGTTTTTTGTCACAAGCAAAAATTCCGGTTCCTAAATCAGGATAGACTCTAACAAAAATAGCTGACCTTGTAAGTATTATTCTCAGGGAATTGCCCCATTATCACCCAAAACCACTACACGTTTAACAGTGTGAAAAAATATGTCCTCCAAAGTGACTTGAGGTGAAAACATGGGAGGAGAATCAACTAAAGATTGAGAACCAAATGACTGCATTGATTGCATCTAAGTTTACTCATAGAAAAAGACATATGAGTTCAGGAGATATACAATTTATACATATACAAAAATATTTTGTCTATATATATAATATTTTGCATGTATATATATACAGAATCTCTCAATCAAGTAAATACTCGTTTAGGTTGTATAAAGTATTGGCTGCATACTATTATTTGTTTCCAATTTCAGTTTTAGGACTTGAGTTTGAAGTGAATACCATAGTTTATAATGGGTTTAAGACACAGCATTCCTTACAGTGTAATATATGCATTAAAACACACTCCTAATTTAAATGGTTGGGAAATAGACAAACTCAAGATAATCCAAGTAGCTTTAAATAACTTTTAAAGACGATTTTAGATGATTCCACATCTATTTCTTTAAAAAAATTCTAAAGATCATTTAACATTTCACTAAGATTAAAGTAGGCTGTTTGTATTCAGTGCCTTGGGTTGGGTTTTACTCTCTATAGCATCCTTTTGTCTATGTGTGTTCTCTGAATGTGGATAAAAAAGTTAAACATTATAGACAATGCTCCAAATATTTTAAATGAGATAAGAGTTTCCAAAGTAAATGTCTTACTAAAAATCACTTGTAATTACACTGGACTTTTATTACCTTTCTGCTAATGACCCAGCCATACTAGACTATTTTCCCTATTCTAATGCTGTTTAAAAAAGTGAAATTTAGAGCATCTACTAAAAACCAATTTATGTCATATCTATAGGTAGTATAATTTTACATTAACATTTAAACAAGTAGAATTTAAAATTATGGTGATGCATTGACTTTAAGAACTTTATATATATATGATATGTAAATACACACACATATATATACATATATATGGAGATATATCTATATCTGTGAGTATATAGGTAATATTTACACATTGCATTTAAGAATTTACTAAAATTGGATCTTTTCAAGGTGTATTTTGATACTCTTATGACTTTTGTTTTTCTTCTGACTATTGTCTTTAATAGGGCAGAAAGAATTTAAAAATTCATGATGCTATGTCAATAAGCAGGAATTCAAGGAGTAAGAATTTCACAAAATTTATTTCCCCTCATACAAGTTACATACACTTTGCAGTGAGCTGTTCACTGCATGATTTCCCAGGTGAATGAACCTCGGAACACACCCGAGCACAAAGTATTATTTCCTAGGTGAAGAACTAGAAGTTTGGTCCATTTACTCCAGCTTCTGTCCATCGAGGTCTTCTCTCTGGGGAAAAGAGCACCAAACTGGGAGTCAGATTATTAGATTCTTTTGATTAAATATTTTAAATTTTTTCCCCCAGCTTTATCGATGTATGATTGACAAATAAAAATGTGTGTTTAGGTTGTACAGTGTGACTTTTTAAGGCATACAATGTAATGATTTAATATACATATACAGTGTGAAATGATTACCTCAGTAAAGTTAATTAACACATCTATCACCTCACACAGCGACGTTTTTATTTTTGTGGGGAGAACACTTAAGATCGAATCTCAAAAAATTTCAAGGATACAGTACAGTATTATTAATTAGCAGTGGCCATGCTGTACATTAGATCCCTAGAACGTATTCATCTCATAACTGGAAGTTTGTACCCTTTGCCAAACATCTCCCCATTTCCCCCTCCCCTCAGTCCCTGGTCACCACCACCATTCTACCTTCTGCTTCTATGAGTTTGATTTTTTTAGATTCCCCACGTAAGTGAGGTCATACAGTATCTATCTTTCTGTGTCTGGCTTACTTTACTTAGTGTAATGTCCTCTAGGTTCATCCATGTTGTTGCAAATGGCAAGCTTTCCTTTTTTAAAAAAATCACATTTTCTTTATCCATTCATCCCTCGAACACTTAAGTGGTTTTCATATCCTGGTTATTGTGAATAATGCTTCAATGAACATGAAAGTGCAGATATCTCTTCTAGATACTGATTTCATTTTCTTTAGTTAAATATCCAGAAGTGGGATTGATGAATTATGTGATAGTTCTACTTTTAATTTTTGAAGAAGCTCCATGTTCTTTTCCATAACGGCTATTCCAGAACATTAGATTCTGACCACACACTTACCATTGATGGCATTTGCACAAATCACAAAATTTTCTGGCCTTAGATTCTTCATTTATAAAATAAAGCCATTGGAAAAATTTTAATTTATGGATCTATTTTATGTTATGTGGTTTAATTTAATACAGTTTTCTTACAATAATATTCCTGTAATTTTGATATGGTTGTATTTTGTTTGTGTAAGCAAGGTAATTTATATCTCATTTTATTATCAGAAAATAAAGCAAAATTTATTGAAATAAATCATCCAAATGTTAGCATATAAGTGGAAATTTAATAGAGGTCTCTAGGCTATCCAGCCTCTAATCTAAACTATAAAATAAATGGGACATGATGCTTTCCTCCTTTGCTTTTACCTACTTTTCCCTCCCTGTCTCAAACCTCTTCACCAGTTGCCCAAGGAGTACTCATTCACAAAAGTTTGTTTAAATTCATTGTTTATTTTTTGCCCCTACTGTTTATAACCATGCTTGATAGCCATAGGAAATATAAAATAACAACAATAATAATACTTAATAATAGTAATAATAACAACAACAAGAAGACAAGTTAGAAATAGTCCGTTGCCCCCATTCTGTACAGTCATCTTTCTATAAGTACTATTTATTGGGTATCTGTTGAAGGTAGCCCCTGGGCTAGGGGGCCGTTAGGTGTGTATGTCATCAAAAGTTTTCACTTCCAAAATCAGCTCTTCCCATTTCCTTAACTCTGGTGTTTGTGTGTGGTTAGCCTGATTCTCTGTACTTCCTTCAGATATTATTGCTAATCTCTTACACTTTAGATTAAATGTGACTTAAACTTGTAAATTAGTTGATTTACTTTAATTCTTGACTTTTTCCCTAAAGCATGGTTTTCTGTATATCCTTTCATTATATGAAATCCTATGCCACATTCGTTTCCTCGGACACAAGAAATGAGAAAAAAAATTAAAATTTGAAGAAATTCATAAAAATATGAAGTTTTAGTAGCTACATATTGACGAGCTGAGTTGCCTCCATGTTTTATCTCTCTGGTTTTGTCAGTATTACTGTCTGGGTACTTCCTTATATAAGCACTGGCCAAAATAATTAGAGGAATATAAACACAATTTTACTTTTTTTGTCAGAGGCCTATTTACAATGAGAAAGAATATTAACCTAGTTGATACCCCAAAAGTTAGAATTCACCTGTGTGTGAACACGAATTTCTCGAATGGGTCTTTGGTAACCCTCTGGTGAAGGCAGAGTTTAAGTGAAGAAAAGAACAGAATTTCAGAAGCTACTGTGGCTCAGTTGGAAAAATCATCTGGACAAGGGACACTTCTCAGTGTTCACAGATGACTCATATAGATACAGAATTGGGGCCACCTGTTTACATAGACCTACAGTACCCTTCACCACCCTCTTTACTGAGGCGTGAAAGAGCTCCAATCAAAACGGAGCTTGATTCAGTGGTTACAAATAAGGCTGAGACTGAAGGGGCCTGAGAACATACTTAAGTACCCCAAAATGGGAATAACTAGGTTACTTAACAAATATTCATTAAGGGCCTTCTCTTTGCCAAGAAACTTTCTGAACACTTAGGGTAGAAAGTAAAAAAGAAACCCAGGTTTCCTGCTCTCCTAGAATTTTATTACAACAGTAAAGACACTAAATAAATGAAGAAATAAGTAAATATACTATCAAGATGATAACATATAGCAAAAATACATGAAAAAAGAAGAAAATACAGTAATAAGAGTTAATGTTTTGTGTTTTGCAAATAGTAACTCGCTTAATTATCACAACTCTATGAGGTAGGTCCTATTACAATTTTTCCGATGAGAAAGTTGAACCACAGCAAAATTAAATAATTGTTCAAGGTCACACAGCTAACTAAGACTAAAGCTGAGCTGTAAACCCAGGTGAATCTAGCTCCAGAGCCAACGGGGTAGTGTGATAATTAAGGATATTCAGGAGAGAGGCTGGTGGGAGTATTAAGGGGGAGGGGCAGACAGATATCTGGGGAAAGAGCTTTTCCAATGGAGGGAAACATGAGTGCAAACTGGAACTAATAGATTTAAAAAAAAAAATTTATTGGGGTACAGTTGATTTACAATGTTGTGTGAGTTTCAGGTGTACAGCAAAGTGAATCAGTTATACATATACATATATCCACTCTTTTTTAGATTCTTTTCTCATATAGGCCATTACAGAGCATTGAGTAGAATTCCCTGTGCTATACAGTAGGTCGTTATTAGTTATCTATTTTATATATAGTAGTGTGTATGTTGAGAGTAGATTCTAAGAGTCAGGTAGGAGGCATTAGGTCAGTTGGCTGAGGGAGTAGAATGACATTAGGGTGGGGAAGGTTGACAGGGATTCCTGGGATCCTCAGGCAAACACCTCACAATTTTACCCAAGGCCTGACTAATACATCTCAGACCTTAATGGATAGCTCGTTGTCTACTTCACCTTTCTGCAAAGGCTTTTGATCTCCTAGATTTTATTTGAAATATGCTACTTTATTCTTGCTAACTTTTGGGGAAAAGAGCTAAAAAAAACCCTATGAATGAAAATGAAACGTTGCAGACTAGAAAGAGAACTACTTAGTCCTGGAAACCCAAAGAAGCAGCTCTGTATTCTGAGGCAAGCTGTTTACCATTCTCTCTTCAATTTCCTAATCTGTCTCATGAAGGGGTTAGACTGGGTGATCGCCAAGGTCCTCTTTTGTATTTAAATTTGACCTTAGAATGACCAGCCACCCCTAGAGAGAACTACAGCTCAATTAAGTAGAAACTTGATCCATATTAGCACATTTAAGCACATTAAATTTAATTCATAATCAACCTAGAGTTAGATAAAGATTGGATGTTTAGAAATAATAATCTTGAATTTATTATTTTTTTTCGTTACTATGTTTTGAGCGAGTGTTAGTACCTCATGCCTTTAGTAATAAATTTCCTGTAGCCTTAACATTCATCTGCCTTAAACTTCCCTCAAATAACTTTATTTGGATTAGCTAAATGAAGTAAGGAAGTAGACTTGGAGAAAAATACACTGTTCGCTGCAGCTTGCGTTTGTTTCTTCCACTGCTCTCTCTAATTACTGACGGCATTTTCAAATACTTATTAACTCTGTGTGAGTTTAAATAAGACTACAATACCCCCCATTCAGGCAAGACAGGCTGTAGCATTTTATGTGGCAGAACCTGAGAAAGTGGGAAAGACTTGGCTTAGTATTAAGGTAGTCACAGACAGCAAACTGAAGGACACAATCTCCTAAATCCTCCTTTAAATATTTTCATTAGATAGGTTGTGTTGCCACCTTCAATCCCCTTTTTCTTTACAACTTGTCCCCAAATCTTATCTGGCCAATACATTACTCATACATGCTTTTGAATTTTTACCTATTTTTTTTTTTTTGGAGATATTGCCAACTTGGTGATACATTGGCGACATTTCCATTTCACCGATCCTCCGGATCCAGTCTTCTTATTTTAAAAGTAAATGGAAAAAAAAAAAAAGGAAACCCACGTATTTCAAAGGCTCCTCTTTCAGGGGGAATTTTGTGAAGACAGAATTTTATATTGGAGATATAGACCGAATTTTTGATTGGAGAACGGGAAGAAGGTATGAACAAAATGAGACAGAGGGCTGGGGCTGTGGTCTGGGGCATTCCAACATTTAGAACTCAGGCAGAGAGCCAGCAAAGAAGGTGAAGTCATTGAAATAAGAGAGAAAACAGAAGAATACAGAGATATGGAAGATCAGATAAAATAGTACTTCAACTAGGATGATAAAGGTAGAGAAATGGCCACTGGATTTGAAAACATGAACTCATAGGTGCTACGCATGGTATTGGTTATCTTTCCAAGTACTGCTTACTACTGCTCTGATTACATGTATTACTAAGAGCAGCTAGCATTCATTGGTACACGTTATATGCTAGACACAGCTTTTTACATAGACTTTTACATAGATGATTAATTAATTTAAGCTTCATAATAAATTTATGACTTTGCACTAATATGATGGTCATTTTATAGATCAATAAACTGAGGCAGGGAGAAGTTTTGTAGCTTGACCGCTGTCTGTCTGTTAGGATATAGGGGTGAATAGTACTCCAGCCCAACAATTCCTTTAAAGAGCTAATGCTCTTGCCCTCCTTGCTGTACTCACATTCACATAAGTGAATATAGATCTATATCATAGTTTTAATACTTCCATCATAATTTATTTGTCAATCTCCTACTGTGGAATATGTAAAAAGTTTTCAAATTTCTGCTATTACACACTATAAATGACTGAAACATAGTTTTGTACACTTATCGTCATTAAAGTAGAATTATTATTTTAGACTGTGCTCATTACAAAAAAAAATTAAAACTATCAGTTTTACCTTCATTTGGTTGCATACATTCACATAACTGTCCATTTCTCCACATGTTTACCATCATGGGAAATTATATAAAAAATTAGACCTATTTGTTATTTTAATTTGGATTTTGCTATTACTGAGGTTAACAAGCTTTTCCATACTTATTTTTCATTTCAAATTCTTATTTTCTGAATGACCCATTCCTATCTTTTGTTCTTGTTTAGTACTGTGGTGTTTATGTCTTGCTTATATGTAAATTTTTCTTTTTTGTTGTTTTTACTAATATAAGAGGAATGTGTATCTGCTTAGCTCTCACATGTGTTGCAAATAATTTCCCCATTTTGCACTTAAATGACAACTTTATTTATAATCTTTTCCATTTAAATATCTTATATTTTTATGTATTCAATCCTCTGGTTGTCACTTAATAGTTTCTAGCTTTGATGTTATCTTTAGATTGGTCGTCTCCACCCCAAGATCATATTAAACTTTCAGTAAATTAATGTTTTCATATGCAAATATTTCAAAGGAAGTTCTAGAGCTTCATTGTCTAATATGGTAGCCACTACCCACAAGTAAATTTTAAGTTAAATTAGTTAAAATAAAATTTATTTCCTCAGTTTCACTGGCCACATAAGTGCTCAATAGCCATGTGTAGCTCGTGGCAATCATTTTTGACAGTGCATCCTAGGAATTTTTATTGGACGTTGCTTTGCAATGTTAATTTGCACACCAATCACCTAGGCATGTGTTAAAATGCAGCTCCTGACTCAGATGGTCTAGGAAGAAACCTGAGTTTCCCATATTTAACAAGCCCCAGAGGATGCTGACACTGCAGGTTCTTGGACCACACTTACATTAGCAAAAGATTAGATTTATTTTGCAAACAATCGTAAAAAGTTTTTATGTGCATATGTATGCATTTCTCTGTTTACTTAATTGTATTACTTATTGATATGCAATGCCATACTTATCACATGCTAAATACACATATATGCTTTTCCTGGACTTTCTAATCTCTTCTATTGATTCACAGTCAATTCCTGTCAAATACTACAATAAAATGAATTTAGCTTTGCAGAATGTTTTAATATTTAGTCAAGAAAATATCTATCAAAGGATCTATTCGTTTTTCAAATTCGACTAAACATCATATTTCATTTAAATTGACATTACATTCACTTTGAAGTCAATTTAGTAAGAAGTAATTATTTACAAAATTGATTCTTTCTATTCCAGAAGGAATATCTCTTTTTTCTCATGTCTTCTATGTCTCTGTTATGGACTGAATGTTTGTGGCACCCCAGAATTCATGTTGAGACTCTAATCCCCAAAGTGATGGGATTTGGAAGTGGGCCTTTGGGAGGTTATTAGATTTAGATGAGGTCATGAGGGTGGGGCCCCCATGATAACATTAGTGTCCTTATAAGAAGAGGAAGACAGACCAGAGCTCTCACTCTGTCTGCCCTGTGAGGACACAGAAAGAGGGTGGCTGTCTTCAAGCCAGAGAAAGGGTTCTCACTATAAACTGAATCCACTAGCACCTTGACCTTGGACTTCTCAGCTTCTGGGAGAGTGAAATGTAAATGTCTGTTGTTTAAACCAGCCAGTCTATGGTATTTCGCTATAGCAGCCTAAGTTGACTAAGAGAGTCTCTCAGAAAAATTTTGATTTCTCTAAATATAGCCCTTATGTTTGTATATTCAGTTGACCTTCTTATGAAGGTCAACTTATCTCATTATTTCTAGTCAGTTTCAAACTGGTTATTTTTGATTTTCCAGGTAGAAAAATATGGACCCTCTTTGGAAAGATATTTTCCCTCCTCGAATATTTGAGTTTTAGAGTGGCTAATTTTGTTTTGTAATTTTGATATAGAATTTTTTAAAAGAGAATTTTATGTTCCGTACATAGGTACTTTTGAATTTTCTACTTGTACTGGCCATGCCATCAGTTAAGATCTGGAGCCATGCATACATTCAATAAATCCCTGCTGCTGTCCAGGTGCAATCAATGTCCTGGGGTCCTGGAAATAGAAAAGAAGGATCCCACTCTTTCAGTAATCTCAACTAGCACACTTGGAGAATGAAATAAGCATGTTTGGCAGAGTATGAAAAAATATTATAGCTTTACTTTATATTGGTGGGGTATTTATTGATGGATAATTTCATAACATAGAGAACGAGCATCAGGTTTTGACTGTGATAAGTCGGGACAGACTACCAGGGTATGATAGACCTGATTTTTTAATCTTGAGTAAGAATTCATACAAAGAAAGGAGATGGTTGGTTGGAGTGGGAGTGTCTTTTTTGTTAGAATATGTAGATTTAGTTTTAGCAATTTGAAAATAATATTTGAGTACAGAGATAAATACATTTTTTATAAATGTAAAATCTTCTGAAATCTTCACTGGAAAATATCTGCTGGACAAACCAAAGGAGGGATGTCTGGATCAATTCCTAAGTTTCCTGCCATGGGAATTCCCATTTATTGACAGTCCCTTCACAGTACAAATGTAGTTTTTGTGTATGTTATTAGACAATAAATCTTTTTTTTTTCCCCAGTTACTCAGTATTCTGGACCCTGGAGCACCATATTGTTATCCACTGCCCCATGTTTTCTAAACCATATGTGCGACTTCTGTTGAAATCTATATTTTTGCATAGGCAAAAATCATGAGGAACATATGGTTCTCATTCTACCAAGACTTTCATTTCAGGCTATTACCAGAATGCTTAGAAATCCTGATTGGATGGTAAGGAGATTAGCTTTTTCCCTAGTGGAATAATTTCATTATAACAGAGGTGTCATCTCCTTAAGCTAAATGTAGAAAGAATAATAGAAAAATTACAGATCATGGAAAAAACTAGAAAGGCTTTATTATAAATTATGACATGACTTCAGAGAATACCTCTTGATAGATTTAAATAAACCCCTTAAAATTTAGGTAGCTCGATCGCTCAGTTTCAGTTCTCACTTTTCTCATTTACATCACTTTTATACAAAAAGCACTCCCCACCATCTGGCTGATTTACAGACTAAGAAGCATTTTCAGGACTCTGACTCTCCTGGTCTATCTGAGTTCACAGAAGGGACCTATTTAACCCCAAGAGCATCAACTCTGTTAGTATATTATAATAGAAAGAGACAAACTTCCCTGAATTAAGAACTTTAAAAGAAATAAGTCACGAGGCATTTCAATGACCGGTTTCCTATTGACATCGGAACCATATATGTAGTTTATGAAGATGTTCAAGAAATAAACCAACATATAACTATAATTTGAGCTTAATTGCCGCTATACTTTTATTCTTAATATAAGAATTTTCAACTTTAATTTTGTCCAATGCATTTTTCTTTGGATATTACTGAAACAAGTGGAAATGAATTTTACATTTGGTTCTATGATTATTTGAAAGTATAGACCCTTTTCTGTTTCATTCAGTGAGACTTAAAGAAGTAGTTCTTGGGACCTTCTAGGCACGGGCTCTCAAATGTGCCATAAAAGCTGATACACTAATATGTCTCCAGAGAAGAAATTGCCTGATCAATAGACTCTGTGGCCTGGAGTGCGGAGAGAGTGGGATTGGGAAGATGGGTTTGATATAATGTGTTGTTTCTCAAGCCCTGTACTGTGAAAAGAAGAGGAAAAAAAGGAAGGAAGGAAGGAAGAAGGGAGGGAGACAACAATAATCACAAATTTTCCTAAAGCTGAAAATATTAAATTTAATGGACCACACATTATTATAAATATGTTCTCCCTATTCTGGGGGGATAAAAAAAATCCCTTTAGCTTTTGAAATTTTTGTGGTAAAAAATGTTGGTTCTTTTTATAGTTAGCAACCGTATGTCAGTGTCTCCTTACTTTACTTTAAATTATCCTGCTGCATGAAATCAAGGTGACTGAGAACCACTTTATTGGCCAAAGATCCACAATCAGCTCAGTGACCTTAGATCCTGGTCCCAATGAGCTGGTGAGTGTGAGGCCTGAAGCAGGTCCGTGTACCTACCTGGGGATTAATTTTCTCATATGTAGAAATGGACTTTACACCAGTGTCTATTCAAACTCTTTATAGCTGAAAAATTTAGCCTTCCCTTATCTGATAAAATTATCAGTCATGATAAAATATTTCCACTCCCCTAAATGTCTGTCATATAATTTCTTTACAGAGGATCTTTTCTGCTTTTGGTCCTGTGCTGAAAGACAACTTTTGTAAGGACACTTGACTATTACTAGTGATACACTACTAAACCTTTTGATCACAACATGGTGGTTGTTACTAGCTAGTAAGCGTCACTTGAGGTGCTTTTCTACAATGTGCTAAGTTTTTAGAATGTTCATAAGACAGGGGTGGGAGGGGAAGAGAGATAAAGAGAGAGAGATGGCCTCTTCTCTTTCCCAATTATATTTCCCTTCCTTCTTTTCATCTGTCTAATCTTCCAGAGTGCATTAAACAGATGTTCTTTTCCAAACAAAAAGTAGATGCACAAAGAGCAGGAAATAAATGACTTCTGTGATTCACGTTAGGAATGCACTCTAGGACATGTGAAAACCAGAAGTTTTATAGTAATGTAATGTGCCGATTTCATTTTCCCACAGATACTTACAAGTTTTAAAAAAATTGTAAAACCATACTACAGTCCCAGATGGCACTTAAAAATCAGGAAGATGAACTTAAGTTTATTATTTTTTCATAGTCTGTTGATATGTGAAAAATTACATTCAGAACACATTTTTCTAAGAAATTAGTTATGAATTTAGATGTTTAGGATAACTCTTGGGAAAATCAGCTTTTGAGTGATGGTAATTTACAATAAGAGTTATTGGAAAAGAATGTGACAGGAAAAAATCTACAGGCCGCTATTGAATAATAAGCTCATTTTCCCCCTTAAAATTGATATTTAAGCCCCAATGAAGCAGAAACTTTTTTCCTATTGTTACTTTTACTGTAGTATATGAACTTACACATTAAAATGTGTAATCTACATTAATCTACTTTGTTACAGTTTTTACTCTGAGGAAAAGCAGGTTAGATAAAAACTTAGGACTTGATGTATATGTGTGTGTATCTGTGTATATGCACACATATAAGTTTGTGTATATATATATACACACACAAAAATATGTATATAGGTCGTATTATATAACATGATGTGTATATATGTATATAACATGGTATGTATATATTCAGTAGAATATTAAGACATGTATGAGGGGAGTTCTTAGTATATGTAGGAAATAAGATGACTTTAAATAATTTCAACAGTGATTCTACAGGAGTTAGTGACACACATGCAATGGTTAATTCACATTTTATTTTTGTTAAAAAATATAACACGCAAGAGGGAGGAGATATGGGGGTGTATGTATACGTATAGCTGACTCACTTTGTTATACAGCAGAAACTAACACACCATCGTAAAGCAATTATACTCCAATAAAGATATTAAGAAAAAATAATAAAATAAAATAAAAACACATACACACAAAAATAACGTGCACTCCAACTGAAACCTTAATTCCACATAGGCGTGTGCTGTGCATGTTCCTTCTAACTGGGCTAGTTTTTTTCTCATGCCATGGGAGCAGGTGGATGAAGCTGTTTTGATGAGGTTAAAAGGCTCCTCCCCTCTTTCCCCAAGCAGCAGCCCAAAGAACGTCAGCAGTAATTGTGTGCCTGGCTCGGCTATGCAGGGAGGGTGGAAGCAAAATTGATATCAAATAAGGGTATCAAACTGAGATCTGAATGTTCCGTTTAAGTTGTTGCTCATTTTCATTAGGCATGCCAGGGGTGAAAGCTTATGACTTAAACATCCTCGGTAGTAAGAACATTTATTTTTGATGGATTTATATTCCTCTTCTTCATAAAGGCTGAATTAGTGTTGTAGTGGCTATAAATGAAGGGATTTCTTTATCCTCTTCTCATTTTATTATTTACTAATCAGACTTCAGCTCAGATAGATAAAAGAGAGAGGTTCTGTTGCCTAGATGTGAGGCCTTTAATGAGGATGGGAAGCCCCAGGGAGCCGAAATATGAAGTAGAACGATGCTGCTTTCGGGTTTCTTGTCATTTCTTCAGTTGCTTCTCCTCCCTTTTCCAATGGGCCTAGTGAGCGGGAACTATCCAGGGTGCTAGAACGCTGGCAGCTTTGCCGTTCAATGCAGACGAATTGCAGAAACAGACAAGAAAGATTACTGCTTATTTCAGAAGGTAGGTTCTTTGTTTCAGAATCCCTGATTAATCAGCAGCAGCATCAACAGACTAAGGCAGCTGGAGAGGAGAGAGAGAAGCAGAAAGGGAGGGAGTCAGGGGCAGGGAGGGAGGGGAGAGAGTATGAGAGAGAGAGAGCTGGTTGTCACGGGGGAGGGACGATGCCACAAGCTAGGCTGCTCCAAACCTTCTGTATGTAAGTGGCAATGAGAAAGAGCATCTTTTTGGCTGAAACGAGACGTGTAGAAAGGATGTTTCTGATTTTTTGTTTTCATTTATTTTTGTCTTCACAGAATATAATCAATGAGGCAACTTAGCCAGCCTGGGTGATTGCCTCGAGTCTTGTAATTATCTGTGTAGCAAAGTGGGTAAAATTATTCAATTTCTTCCCTGCTGGACCTAGAAGGAGAGGGGCTGTGTGTTCATCCCCACCCATTAGCTATGCCTTCTTTTCTCTGAATGTCGATTTAAGGAAGCAAGCACCTGTCTTCTGCCACCGCATCTTCCTAGCAAACTTTAAAGGCCATTTTATCTGATAGGAAGAACATCAAGAATGCTCTGATCTCTAGTGATGAAGAATCTGGGAGTGGACACTTTTCCCATACAGGTACAATGCACTTTAATTGAAGAAAAACTGAGCTGAACTACAAGTCTGTTTCTTATGGTGCTGGATTACTCCTACAGAACTGCCCTGAGATCAGCCGCGAGAGAGGGCTCTGACAGACACAAGTCACCTTCTGAATATTGCACTTAGCTGTCCCTGGGGACTTAAATTTTGGTATGTATCTCATTTTTCAGATTCTCTAAGCATGCTAATTGAATCCAGCACTAAATAGATCAAGCAATCCGGTTATGAAATGGAATGGATTTTAGCTGGGAATACTTAATGCTGAAGTTTGCATGTCTTATTAGGTGGAGCAGAAAGAAAGCCACAGCGAAGGCAACCAGGGCTTTAATGAGCCTCAGGCTATTTTGTACCCTCCTACCCACTTAGTTATATTACCACCGAAATGGTTAAACTAGATTTTCATTGGTAAAATAAGCTATGTTGAATTATTAAAAGCATTGAAAGTATTTTCCAGGGTATTAATTAGCATTCACGTGGTGCATGCTAGAGTTATTTATCTGCTATTCCATACCATAAATATTTTACAACAGTCTCTTAACACATTTGTGTCAGCCCAGTTTTGTGTTCTGAAAGAAATAAAGAAAGAAAGAAAGAAACAAAGAAACAAAGAAGAAAGAAAGAAAGAAAGAAAGAAAGAAAGAAAGAAAGAAAGAAAGAAAGAAAAGAAAAGGCACAGTACCAAAAAATAAAAATCCAAACTATCAGACATACACCAAAGCTGAAACTGCTTCTTCCTAACTGATCAGACATAAACCTCTTTGAGAATTGTATGTTTTAATACCACTCAATATTAGAAATTTCACTATTCTCATCACAATAAATATTCTCTATAGAACTTTAGGTGGACTTGTTTTACTTGGGACACACACTTATTTTGTTGGGGTGTCTCCACTCTAATTTTTCCAACTATTGGCAAATGTTAAATACAAGAAATGTAGGTATTCCCTATCTGGGAGAACTATTACCATGATAATATTGTTCATTATCATTAGGAAAATTTAAAGTTGTTTCAGTATCATAGAACTGGAATATTTTTCTAAATATAGTCCAAAAATAAGAAAACACAATGGAAGAGCTTCCACGGTATAGTTTTGGTCATTTTAACATGCAAGAATTTATAACCAAGTAGTGTGGATTAATGACTGTAGAACATAAGGGGAAATTAACTTCTCTCCTAATTCTTCACATTTTAGACAACGCTCCAACTTATTTTCTATATAGTCAAGTGGTAAACAAATTAATATGAGAAAATGTGAGCCACAAATGCCAATTTTTTTTCCCCCTGTGGAAAGAACAACATATGTTTGCCAACTCAGCAAAGGAAGAGACTCTGTGAAGGACATTGACAGTTTAGAAAATCAGTGAAAAAAGACCTGAGGAAAAAATACTACAACTTCACAAGGAACTACAGAGAAGCCCAAGGACTTGGAACATCTGTAAAGTTTAGAGAGAGAAGTGTACAAATCCTCGAGACAGGAAGGTTAGCTATTGTTTAAAAAAATAAATAAGTCATCACCTCCCAATTCAATTAGATGGTTTCTATTGTAGCTCCAGTCAGCAATTATTATACTGACTATATGTACTTTGCAAATACTGCCTTGTAAGTATCTGGAAACATTTGGCCAAAGGCTCAGAAAAGTACCTCAGCTACTGACATTTTGTGTGAGTCCCTAATATTAGTGAAATATGCAGTCTTTTTAGACCATGGGCATATAGCACCATGACAACCTACAAGTTTTGGGGAAATATCTGATTTATGGTGCTCTACATTAACATGATCTATGCCCATGTTAACCATTTTGGGAAGGGAGATAGTGGAGAAAAACTCACTACAAAGTAATCTGCTTTCTGAGAAAAAAAGCAATCAGTATCTTTGTAGTCACTTCAACAAGCTCTCTTGGTTTTAACTCTAACATTTCCCATTTTGGGCAGAACAACTGCATTTTAATGACAGTGGAATGAAAAAATAAGCATGATCATTTGTGGGGTTGAGGGTAGGATTTCAAGCATAATCAAAGTGAAATTATAGAACTTATTTTTGACACATTATAAGATTTGATCAGAAAAACAATTTTGACATGGTTTGCATGGGTTATGGAGTGAAGCCAGGCAATCTAGTCTGTTGATTTGGTCCTGCGTGAAGTCAGCAAATTTTAGGTATTAATTTGCATACATATTTTACATATGTATATGAAGCCTGATTATTTAAGTACTTATTTTTTCAAATTGATTTGAGTACATGCGAAAAATGTAAAAGATCTTTTTCTCTTCCTGAACAAAAAATATAGTCAAAATTGCCTTGGGAAACTTTTATTTGGATGAATAGATACTACTGGGCAAAATAGGATTCTGTATCTCAGAGAAGATGCAATGATTGGAGTGGGAGGGAAAATCAAATTTTAATAACTCAAATTCACATAACTTCCTCACAGTGTTAAGACAGCTGTGGTTTGAAAACCTAAGAAACAAATAAGGGGTGGGCACTAGAAAACTTTCCCATATGCAAATAAAGTGAAAAACATAAATGTGAAATGAAAGCAAAATGTCTCAGCTTTCCACCATGAAATTTATTCCCTCGTATGTATTTTGTTTTTTCCTGGTTAACACAAATAGCATGACAATAATGGTACAAAATAAACTCTATCTTATTCTAGCTACAACATTGTCATATGGGGTTAACTGTGACCTAAAATTTAAGAAGCTTCTTACAGAACTTTAAGAATTGGGGAGCAGTTCTCTCCCAAACATATGCTTTTTCTTCCTCTACCTCTCAGTGTATGTGGAAAATACCTGAATTAGTAGAGCTTTCACAACTTTATATCTTGGAAAACCAAAGTTTTAGATGGAGAACAGCTCCATTTCAGAAATTCTGAGTAAACACTTTAAGAAGAGAAAAAAGAACCAGCACTCATTAGGGCCAGTGGACTAATTCACTAAGGTGATGCTGTTATACTAGAACTCGGCTTTCGGTAAATGGTGATAAATGGCGCACAGGAAGATTCTGCCTGAGAAGTCAGTGTACACGTCCACTGGAGCCATTCCTTATGGAGCCAGAGTAGTTGATGTCACAATGTATGTAATTGCACTAAAGGAGGAATCTGTTCTGACTTATAAGTAAAGAAAAATTCTTTAACATATGTGAGAAGATGGCATGCTTGATATTTATCTGACTCTTTTTGTACATTTTTTTTTTCAAAAACAGCCTATAATTAACCAAAAGCCCTCTAGACTACGGGGAAACCCAATCCTGACACCAGTTAGTGCCACATTAAAATATCCTCCGGTAAATTGAGACCATACAAAGTTTATTTCTTAATTTACAAAGGGAATAACCCATGTAAGTGTATGATCTTAAAGTTTTTGCATATACTTATATCTCAGGAATGTACCTCAATTTCTTTTGGCTTTAAGACTTAAAGTTATGTAGTGTCTCAGCTTCTTGAGTTCCTTGGATGCAAGCAGTGGCTACAGAGAGAGCAAAAAGGGCAATTTTTTATGTGTCTAGGGATTCCATTTGGATTGCCTTATGTATATTTTCTGCTCTGCATATATATGTAATAGATAGTTTTATTTCAGTGGAAATAATTGTAAAGTGATGTAGTTATTTTCAGTTCTAGGCTCAGCATTGGTAAGGTAGAGTGATGATTTTACACAAAAGAAAATAAGGAAATGATTAACTCAAATAAAAGATAAAATGCTTAATGTCTTAAATACAACCTGAATCCTACCAGTTTAACTTGGTGCATTTTAGCTGAGTAGAGTGAAATTTCAAATTTTGAGAAGTCTCACAATATTATACAAAGTAATCTTTATAAAGGGTGTGGTCAATAGGAAGTAAATAACAAAAGTGAAGAATAAAATAAAATAAAGCTGAGCAATTAACCACCCAGTTGTATTTAAACCAACATCTGTAGCTTTTATTAGAATGGAATAATTCTAAACACAGTAGTCCAAAAATTAAACAGAAGCAGTCTCTTATAAATGCAGAATACAGCAATACAGGAAAGGCGTAAAGTGAAGACTTGAAGTTATCTGTGGTTTGTACGGGAATTCTGATCTCCACTATCTTAGATGCTTTCCCAGGAGAGTCCCTGACACAAATTTTAAATGTTGACCATAACTTCCAAGAAAAAGAACACATACACGAAAATCATCTGTTATTGGAATCAACGCCTTGCATTCCAAAGAAAATATATCTGCTTTGTGGGTGAAGACAATGGATGCCAGCTCTCAGCCAGTGCTCTAGGGGGGGCTAAAATGTCTAATTTGTTTTCAGCAAAAATGGCTGCAGACACATAATTCAAATAAAGGGGATGCCTGGAGAAATGCAAAAGTTCCCTTCAATCTCACTCAATCTGTTACAAATATCCTATGCAATAATTTGTGATCTACTATGGTACACTAATTAATTAATTAATTAATTGCAATGTATCTAAAGATGCTACCTGAAGGAAACTGCCCATTTGTTTCTTAACTATGTTCTTTTATGATGCCAACTTTGGAATTAGGTGCTGAAAACAAGTTTTTATAAAATGCTTGCATACAAGATTGTCGTTCAAGGGCTAGAAATGATCTTGATTTAATATCCAATAATCAAAATGCAGCCAAATATTTAGTGATAAGGAATGTATCTGATTCAATATCTGTCTTAGCCATAAATGTAAATTTCTGCAGGGCAGATTTAAGATCATACCTGTCTGTGGGTTCTCACTGCATGGGAATGGTAGAAGTTGTAATGATATAGGCTCTTAATACAAGACTCACTTTTCTTCAGTGAGGCCAGGTTCATTCACAGTCCAGTTACCTGAGAAACATCCTTGGGCTTGGAAGGGTGGAGTCCAAGTGTTTGAGAAATGGGATGCGCATCTTGGTTCATATGCCCCAAAGCCCTTAGTTTCTAGATTTGAAAAATGGGGCAGAATGGATAAGTGGTTTTCCACGCATTTGGTTAGTGAACAAATCTGTTAACCATTTTCGTGGCCTCTATTTGAATACCTGTGATTAAGGAAGTTGAACAATAAACATTCTACTCTATTATGTTTCAAAGTAAAACTATGCTTACCGAGGAGTAAGGTGTAATCTTCACCACAGTTAAGAATTGTGAAAATCGTCTGATAGTAATGTTAGTGACTAATGACTATGGTCACATTTATTGAACAATTACATACATTTTCTAACCGAATCCTCACAATAGCGTAAATATGATTAAAAAAAATTTGAGAGTGATGCATAAAGAGGTTGATTAACTTGCACAAAGTCATAGATCTAGGGGTGCTTTAGCTTAGGATTTTTAGGCCATTATGGTCAACTCCCCAACTGTATACCCTTCAAGACTGCCTCACTTTCCCCCTACATTACAAATTACCTTTTATATGTGGACAAGGAAGCAAAAAAGTATGATACTTAAACATTTGTAGGGCCCAAGTCTATTTTTTATTTTTACTTCTGAAGACTAGATATAATTGTTAAAAAGTGTTCTCTGCTCATCCTCAAAAATGGTGAACGTAACCATGACAAACTAGTGAATGCCAACATTGCCAAATGAACCCGCGCCCTTGTTATACTGTATTGCGATTATTTATTTATTGTGTTCTTTCACTGCAGTGTGAACATCTAGAGGGACACGATTCTGCCTTTATCAGTGCCTAGTTCATAATATGTGCTCAAGAAATACTTGCATAAATAAATGATTGTAGAAACAATTATCCTCTAGAATTGGATGACAAAAGCATGTTCACCAACATCCAATTTTCATTGCTCTAAAGTTTTACTAGATTTTATGGTTGATTTTCATCCCCCAAATTTTCATCTCAACTTAAAATATCTTACACTATGACTGTCCATGGTGTACATATTTTATGATTTATTAGTTAATATTTTATCAGAATAAACATAATTTAAGCTTCAGGCACTTTGAAAGGCCACTTAGGAAGAGAATCAATTTTCAGAGGTACACAATTAACCTTGCTAATATTTGGAATATATAAACTGTGTGAAGGATCACTGGTGTCATCCGGATGGGGAGGAAAACTTAAGGGAAGAAATAAAAATCTTTGGGTAATGCCTCGCACAGTGAGAAATAGACAATTTTGCTCCAGGGCAGTGTGGGAGTGACCATCTTCCATCCTGAGGCATTCTCCCTAGAATCCCTGTAACACTGACTTGGTTTGCTTAATTAACTATGGTAGAATTAATTTCCATAAGGTTACGCAGATCTTTTTTTACCTAAGCACACCTAGTGCTGTAGTCTTTGGTAGAAGTGAATTCCCAATAATACTAACGCTTTAGCTGTTTGAGAATCATGTTGCATTTCCCCCCCAAATTACAATCATTTGTAGCAGCAATTTTTTATTCCTATGTGTGTTCACCACTTCAGCATCTAATCTGATGGGCTGATAATGAAATACAATTTATTACGTTAGATAGTTAGAATTAAAAGTCCATTTCATTTGCCAGCCCATTATGGCTTAAAACCAAACCAAACATAAGAAAACAACATAACAGAAAACCATGAGTCAACAAACCACTCATTCATCTAGTTTCAACAATTTCTTACAGATTGAGGAATAAATCCTTAAATTCAGACTGGGCTTCAAGTAACATATGGATTGACTGGCAGCTGAAATGCTAATAAACTCTGATAAGAACTGAAGTTTCCATAGCTACGATCCAGGTTATGGAACATGATTATTCTTATAAAAAAAATCAGAATGAAAATGATTTGTAATGGTAACAATGAAGGTCTAGGACTTCTACATTAAAAAGCTGGGCTGATATTTAAAAAAATATATATCTTTCTGAGCCTTTTGAAGAAAGTAAAAGATGTTAAGGTTATTTATAATTTTTAAATTGCCAGTGTTTTCTCCTTGTTAATTGATTTTGCTTTATCACAGTGAATATGCGATTGAGGACAATAAGTGTTATTAAGCTAGATGGGTAAAATACTTACCCTTGTATATAATTAATTAAACTTCAGTTCTACTTTTGATTGATTAAAATACAATTTTTCTATCTCCGGCTTCATTTATTTTTGTGATTCTTTGGATTCCTCTACTTCAGGGCATGCTGACTTTTATACCTGCTGGTTATTTATCCACCCATGTGTATATATGTGTATACATATATACACATTTTACATTATTAGTCCTGCCAATAATATCAGCTAACTTTATTATGTATACTCTTACTATTGTTGAACTTTATGCTAAGTTCTCTACAGTCATCACCTCTCATAATCTTCACATAAGCAGGAGGTGGGTGCTATTATTTCCAGCATTTTACAGGTGAGCTTTGAAAGTCCTATGTTCCTGTTTTTGTTTTGATTTGACTTTGGCTTTCAGTATTCCTTTCTGTGGCTCAGGTGTTTAAACCTCATGTATCAAGGATCATCATAATTGCCACCGCTTTAATTACCAGACTGGTAAGGATTAACGTGGCCCTGGTGATCTGCGATATTTGAGTTACAGCACAAAGCCATTACAGAGCACCATTTTGGAAAATAGTGGAGGGTCAAAAAGAGATTATTTCTAAGACAAATGATATTAGAAATGTGTATTTCCTTGATTACTGCTATATTTTGCATGAATTATTCAGATTCATAAATCTTAATTTTAAATTGCAAAGGAAACACACAATAAGAAAGTTCATTCCAGGACTTCCCTGGTAGTGCAGTGGTTAAGAATCTGCCTGCCAATGCAGGGGACACGGGTTCGAGCCCTGGTTTGGGAAGATCCCACGTGCCGCGGAGCAACTAAGCCTGTGCGCCACAACTACTGAGCCTGTGCTCTAGATGCTGCGAGCCACAACTATGAAGCCCATGCGCCTAGAGCCAGTGTTCCGCAACAAGAGAAGCCACTGCAATGAGAAGCCCGTGCAAAGCAGTGAAGAAAGCCCATGCGTGGCGACGAAGACCCAGTGCAGCCAAATTAAATAAATAAATAAGTAAATTTATTTTAAAAAAAGTTCATTCCAAATAATTACATCATTTTATTTGAAATTGAACAGAAAACTCTTTGTAGTAATCAGAAAAAAGTGAACCTTGGTTCTACTGTGTCTTATTAGTATATGAACACATTTTTGAGAAGCAAAATCATGACTCTGTTTACATAAACTTACATTTTTCTTCCCCCAGATATTTGCACCCTCACATCACCTTTCAGTGCGAGAGCTTTAGCCTTTGATTTGCTACTTTTGGTGCTTTGAAGAAGTGTTTGCTACCCAGGCAACATTCGTTTAATATTAACTTTAAATACTCTTACTGTAATTTCTTTCTTTCTTTCTTTTTTTTTTACATCTTTATTGGAGTATAATTGCTTTACAATGGTGTGTTAGTTTCTGCTTTATAACAAAGTGAATCAGTTATACATATACATGTGTTCCCATATTGCTTCCCTTTTGCGTTTCCCTCCCTCCCTCCCTCCCTATCCCACCCCTCCAGGCGGTCACAAAGCACAGAGCTGATCTCCCTGCACTATGCAGCTGCTTCCCACTAGCTATCTACCTTACGTCTGGTAGTGTATATATGTCCATGACTCTCTCTCGCTTTGTCACAGCTTACCCTTCCCGCTCCCCATATCCTCAAGTCCATTCTCTACTAGGTCTTTGTCTTTATTCCTGTCTTACCACTAGGTTCTTCATGACATTTTTTCCCCTTAAATTCCATATATATGTGTTAGCATATGGTATTTGTCTTTCTCTTTCTGACTTACTTCACTCTGTATGACAGACTCTGGGTCTATCCACCTCATTACAAATAGCTCAATTTCGTTTCTTTTTATGGCTGAGTAATATTCCATTGTATATATGTGCCACATCTTCTTTATCCATTCATCCGATGATGGACACTTAGGTTGTTTCTATCTCTGGGCTATTGTAAATAGAGCTGCAATGAACATTTTGGTACATGACTCTTTTTGAATTATGGTTTTCTCAGGGTATATGTCCAGTAGTGGGATTGCTGGGTCATATGGTAGTTCTATTTGTAGTTTTTTAAGGAACCTCCATACAGTTCTCCACGGTGGCTGTATCAATTTACATTCTCACCAACAGTGCAAGAGGGTTCCCTTTTCTCCACACCCTCTCCAGCATTTATTGTTTCTAGATTTTTTGATGATGGCCATTCTGACTGGTGTGAGATGATATCTCATTGTAGTTTTGATTTGCATTTCTCTAATGATTAATGAAGTTGAGCATTCTTTCATGTGTCTGTTGGCAGTCTGTATATCTTCTTTGGAGAAATATCTATTTAGGTCTTCTGCCCATTTTTGGATTGGGTTTGTTTTTTTGTTATTGAGCTTCATGAGCTGCTTATAAATTTTGGAGATTAATCCTTTGTCAGTTGCTTCATTTGCAAATATTTTCTCCCATTCTGAGGGTTGTCTTTTGGTCTTGTTTATGGTTTCTTTTGCTGTGCAAAAGCTTTGAAGTTTCATTAGGTCCCATTTGTTTATTTTTATTTTTATTTCCATTTCTCTAGGAAGTGAGTCAAAAAGGATCTTGCTGTGATTTATATCATAGAGTGCTCTGCCTATGTTTTCCTCTAAGAGTTTGATAGTTTCCGGCCTTACATTTAGGTCTTTAATCCATTTTGAGCTTATTTTTGTGTAAGGTGTTAGAGAGTGATCTAATCTTATACTTTCACATGTAGCTGTCCAGTTTTCCCAGCACCACTTATTGAAGAGGCTGTCCTTTCTCCACTGTACATTCCTGCCTCCTTTATCAAAGATAAGGTGACCGTATGCACGTGAGTTTATATCTGGGCTTTCTATCCTGTTCCATTGATCTATCTTTCTCTTTTTGTGCCAGTACCATACTGTCTTGATTACTGTAGCTTTGTAGTATAGTCTGAAGTCAGGGAGCCTGATTCCTCCGGCTCCATTTTTCGTTCTCAAGATTGCTTTGGCTATTCGGGGTCTTCTGTGTTTCCATACAAATTGTGAAATTTTTGGTTCTAGTTCTGTGAAAAATGCCATTGGTTGTTTCATAGGGATTGCATTGAATCTGTAGATCACTTTGGGTAGTAGAGTTATTTTCACAATGTTGATTCTTCCAATCCAAGAACATGGTATATCTCTCCATCTATTTGTATCATCTTTAATTTCTTTCATCAGTGTCTTATAATTTTCTGCATACAGGTCTTTTGTCTCCTTAGGTAGGTTTATTCCTAGATATTTTATTCTTTTTGCTGCAATGGTAAATGGGAGTGTTTTCTTGATTTCACTTTCAGATTTTTCATCATTAGTGTGTAGGAATGCCAGAGATTTCTGTGCATTAATTTTGTATCCTGCTACTTTACCAAATTCATTGATTAGCTCTAGTAGTTTTCTGGTAGCATCTTTAGGATTCTCTATGTATAGTATCATGTCATTGGCAAACAGTGACAGCTTTACTTCTTCTTTTCCAATTTGGATTCCTTTTTATTTCCTTTTCTTCTCTGATTGCTGTGGCTAAAACTTCCAAAACTATGTTGAATAAGAGTGGTGAGAGTGGGCAACCTTGTCTTGGTCCTGATCCTAGAGGAAATGCTTTCAGATTTTCACCATTGAGGATGATGTTGGCTGTGGGTTTGTCATATATGGCCTTTATTATGTTGAGGAAAGTTCCCTCTATGCCTACTTTCTGCAGCGTTTTTATCATAAATGGGTGTTGAATTTTGTTGAAAGATTTCTCTGCATCTATTGAGATGATCATATGGTTTTTCTCCTTCAATTTGTTAATATGGTTTATCACATTGATTGTTTTGCATATACTGAAGAATCCTTGCATTCCTGGAATAAACCCCACTTGATCATGGTGTATGGTCCTTTTAATATGCTGTTGGATTCTGTTTGCTAGTATTTTGTTGAGGATTTTTGCATCTATGTTCATCAGTGATATTGGCCTGTAGTTTTCTTTCTTTGTGACATGCTTGTCTGGTTTTGGTATCAAGGTGCTGGTGTCCTCGTAGGAGTTCGGGAGTGTTCTTACCTCTGCTATATTTTGGAAGAGTTTGAGAAGGATAGGTGTTAGCTCATCTCTAAATATTTGATAGAATTCGCCTGTGAAGCCATCTGGTCCTGGGATTTTGTTTGTTGGATGATTTTTAATCACAGTTTCAATTTCAGTGCTTGTGATTGGTCTGTTCATATTTTCTATTTCTTCCTGATTCAGTCTTGGCAGGTTGCTCATTCCTAAGAGTTTGTCCATTTCTTCCAGGTTGTCCATTTTATTGGCATAGAGTTGCTTGTAGTAATCTCTCATGATCTTTTGTATTTCTGCAGTGTCCGTTGTTACTTCTCCTTTTTCATTTCTAATTCTATTGATTTGAGTCTTCTCCCTTTTTTTCTTGATGAATCAGGCTAATGGTTTATCAATTTTGTTTATCTTCTCAAAGAACCAGCTTTTAGTTTTATTGATCTTTGCTATTGTTTCCTTCATTTTTTTCATTTATTTCTGATCTGATTTTTATGATTTCTTTCCTTCTGCTAACTTTGGCGTTTTTGTTCTTCTTTCTCTAATTGCTTTAGGTACAAGGTTACGTTGTTTATTAAAGATGTTTCCTGTTTCTTAAGGTAGGATTGTATTGCTATAAACTTCCCTGTTAGAACTGCTTTTGCTGCATCCCATAGATTTTGCGTCATCGTGTCTCCATTGTCATTTGTTTCTAGGTATTTTTTTATTTCCTCTTTGATTTCTTCAGTGATCACTTCGTTATTGAGTAGTGTATTGTTTAGCCTCCATGTGTTTGTATTTTTTACAGATCTTTTCCTGTAATTGATATCTAGTCTCATAGCATTGTGGTCAGAAAAGATACTTGAAACAATTTCAATTTTCTTAAATTTACCAAGGCTTGACTTGTGACCCAAGATATGATCTATCCTGGAGAATGTTCCATGAGCACTTGAGAAAAATGTGTATTCTGTTGTTTTTGGATGGAATGTCCTATAAATATCAATTAAGTCCATCTTGTTTAATGTATCATTTAAAGCTTGTGTTTCCTTATTTATTTTCATTTTGGATGATCTGTCCATTGTCACCCCATTGGTGAAAGTGGGGTGTTAAAATCCCCTACTATGAATGTGTTACTGTTGATTTCCCCTTTTATGGCTGTTAGTATTTGCCTTATGTATTGAGGTGCTCTTGTGTTGGGTGCATAAACATTTACAATTGTTATATCTTCTTCTTGGATTGATCCCTTTATCATTATGTAGTGTCCTTCTTTGTCTCTTCTAATAGTCTTTGTTTTAAAGTCTATTTTGTCTGATATGAGAATTGCTACTCCAGCTTTCTTTTGGTTTCCATTTGCATGGAATATCTTTTTCCATTCCTTCACTTTCAGTCTGTATGTGTCTCTAGGTCTGAAGTGGGTCTCTTGTAGACAGCAAATATATGGGTCTTGTTTTTGTATCCATTCAGCCAATATGTGTCTTTTGGTGGGAGCATTTAGTCCATTTACATTTAAGGTAATTATCAATGTGTATGTTCCTATTCCATTTTCTTAATTGTTTTGGGTTCGTTATTGTAGGTCTTTCCCTTCTCTTGTGCTTCTTGCCTAGATAGGTTCCTTTAGCAGTCGTTGTAAAGCTGGTTTGGTGGTGCTGAACTCTCTCAGCTTTTGCTTGTCTGTAAAGGTTTTAATTTCTCCATCAAATCTGAATGAGATCCTTGCTGGGTAGAGTAATCTTGGTTGCTGGTTTTTCTCCTTCATCACTTTAAATATGTCCTGCCAGTCCCTTCTGGCTTGCAGAGTTTCTGCTGAAAGATCAGCTGTTAACTTTATGGGGATTCTCTTGTGTGTTATTTGTTGTTTTTCCCTTGCTGCTTTTAATATGTTTTCTTTTTTTTTTTTTTTTTTTTTTTTTGGTACGCGGGCCTCTCACTGTTGTGGCCTCTCCCGTTGTGGAGCACAGGCTCCGGACGCGCAGGCTCAGCGGCCATGGCTCACGGGCCCAGCCGCTCCGCGGCATGTGGGATCTTCCCGGCCCAGGGCACGAACCCGTGTCCCCTGCATCGGCAGGCGGACTCTCAACCACTGCGCCACCAGGGAAGCCCCTAATATGTTTTCTTTGTATTTACTTTTTGACAGTTTGATTAATATGTGTCTTGGCATATTTCTCCTTGGATTTATCCTGTATGGGGCTCTCTGTGCTTACTGGATTTGATTAACTATTTCCTTTCCCATATTAGGGAAGTTTTCAACTGTAATCTCTTCAAATATCTTCTCAGTCCCTTTCTTTTTCTCTTCTTCTTCTGGAACCCCTATAATTCGAATGTTGGTGCGCTTAATGTTGTCCCAGAGGTCTCTGAGACTGTCTTCAGTTCTTTTCATTCTTTTTTCCTTATTCTGCTCTGCAGTAGTTATTTCCACTACTTTATCTTCCAGGTCACTTATCCGTTCTTCTGCCTCAGTTATTCTGCTATTGATCCCATCTAGAGTATTTTTCATTTCATTTATTGTGTTGTTCATCGTTTTTTGTTTCATCTTTAGTTCCTCTAGGTCCTTGTTAAGTGTTTCTTGCATTTTGTCCATTCTATTTCCAAGATTTTGGATCATCTTTACTATCATTATTCTGAAATCTTTTTCAGGTGGACTGCCTATTTCCTCTTCATTTTTTAGGCCTGGTGGGTTTTTATCTTGCTCCTTCATCTGCTGTGTGTTTTTCTGTCTTCTCTCATTTTGCTTATCTTACTGTGTTTGGGGCCTCCTTTTTGTAGGCTGCAGGCTCGTAGTTCCTGTTGTTTTTGGTGTCTGTCCCCAGTGGCTAAGGTTGGTTCAGTGGGTTGCGTAGGCTTCCTGGTGGAGAGGACTAGTGCCTGTGTTCTGGTGGATGAGGCTGGATCTTGTCTTTCTGGTGGGAAGGTCCACGTCTGTTGGTGTGTTTTGGGGTGTCTGTGGACTTATGATTTTAGGCAGCCTCTCTGCTAATGTGTGGGGTTGTGTTCCTGTCTTGCTAGTTGTTTGGCATAGGATGTCCAGCACTGTAGCTTGCTGGTCATTGAGTGAAGCTGGGTGCTGGTGTTGAGATAGAGATCTCTGGGAGATTTTCGCCGTTTGATATTATGTGGAGCTGGGAGGTCTCTTGTGGACCAGTGTCTTGAAGTTGGCTCTCCGACCTCAGAGGCACAGCACTGACTCCTGGCTGCAGTACCAAGAATCTTTCATCCACACGGCTCAGAATAAAAGGGAGAAAAAGTAGAAAGAAAGAATTAGTAGAAGTAGAAAGAAAGAAAGAAAGAAAGAAGGGAGGGAGGGAGGGAGGAAGGAAGGAAGGAAGGAGGGAGGGAAGGAAAGTACGAAAGAAGATAAAGTAAAATAAAATAAAGATAAAATATAATAAAGTTATTAAAATGAAAAAATAATTATTAAGAAAAAAAACACAAAAAATAAAAACGGACGGATAGAACCCGAGGATAAATGGTGGAAGCAAAGCTATACAGAATAAATCTTGCTGTCAAAGTCCAAGTCCTCAATTTGGGATGATTCTTTGTGTATTCATGTATTCCACAGACATCAAGTTGATTGCGGAGCTTTAATCCGCTGCTTCTGAGGCTGCTGGGGGAGATTTCCCTTTCTCTTCTTTGTTCTCACAGCTCCTGGGGGCTCAGCTTTGCATTTGGCCCCGCCTCTGCGTGTAGGTCGCCGGAGGGCGTCTGTTCTTCGCTCAGACAGGACGGGGTTAAAGCAGCCGCTGATTCGGGGTCTCTGGCTCACTCAGGCCGGGGGGAGGGAGGGGCACGGAGTGCGGGGCGGGCCTGCGGCGGCAGAGGCCGGCGTGACGTTGCACCAGCCTGATGCGCGCCGTGCGATCTCCTGGGGAAGCTGTCCCTGAATCCCGGGACCCTGGCAGTGGCGGGCTGCACAGGCTCCCTGGAAGGGAGGTGGGGATGGTAACCTGTGCTCGCACACAGGCTTCTTGGTGGAGGCAGCAGCAGCCTTAGCGCCTTAGCCTGTCTCTGGGGTCCGCGCTTTTAGCCGCGGCTCGCGCCCGTCTCTGGAGCTCCTTTAAGCAGCGCTCTTAATCCCCTCTCCTCGCGCACCAGGAAACAAAGAGGGAAGAAAAAGTCTCTTGCCTCTTTGGCAGGTCCAGACTTTTCTCCGGACTCCCTCCCAGTTAACCATGGCGCACTAGCCCCCTTCAGGCTGTGTCCACGTCGCCAACCCCAGTCCTCTCCCGGCGCTCCGACCGAAGCCCGAGCCTCAACTCCCAGCCCCGCCCGCCCCGGCGGGTGAGCAGACAAGCCTCTCGGCCTGGTGAGTGCCGGTCGGCCCTGATCCTCTGGTGCGGGAATCTCTCCGCTTTGCTCTCCGCACCCCTGTTGCTGCGCTCTCCTCCGCGGCTCCGAAGCTTCCCCCCTCCGCCACCCGCAGTCTCCGCCCGAGAAGGGGCTTCCTACTGGGTGAAAACCTTTCCTCCTTCACGGCTCCCTCCCACTGGTGCAGGTCCCGTCCCTATTCTTTTGTCTGTGTTTTTTCTTTTGCCGTACCCAGGTACGTGGGGAGTTTCTTGCCTTTTGGGAGGTCTGAGGTCTTCTGCCAGCGTTCAGTAGGTGTTCTGTAGGAGTTGTTCCACGTGTAGATGTAATTCTGGTGTGTCTGTGGGGAGGATGGTGATCTCCGCGTCTTACTCTTCCGCCATCTTCCCGGAAGCCTCCTGCCTGTAATTTCTAATGAGACATTTTCTCTAAGTAGATCCCGCCATAATCATTGGAGTTTGGGGCTGACAAGATGTTAAGAGAATCAGAAGCACCTTGCTTTTAAAACCACATCTTTGATGAAGGTAAAATGTGTTCTCATCCCACAGGAAGTGTTCCTTTTCACATGAAATCCTCCAGGATGATGAGTTCTAATCCTGAGGAAGACCCTCTGGACACGTTTCTCCAGTATATTGAGGATATGGGGATGAAGGCCTACGACGGATTGGTTATTCAGAATGCATCGGACATTGCGCGAGAAAATGATCGCTTGAGAAATGAAACAAACCTGGCCTACTTGAAGGAAAAGAATGAAAAACGCCGAAGACAAGAAGAAGCAATAAAACGGTACGTATAAATGAAAGTGTTCTGAGTTTTGCACACCTCAGGGTATCTGTGAGTTCTGCAGAGGCTGTGATGCTGTCCCCTGGTCAAGAAGGGGTTTGTCAAAGTTAGACTTGAGGAGACAAAGTGAAAGTGTCTCCTCAACTGTGATGAAAACACAACGCAGCCTACTGACAGGACACTTGCCTTAGTTAACAAAAGTTGTTTACTTTTGTGTCGTGAGTATGGAGACGCAGACGGGGTGGGGAAAGAATTCAGTTTCCTCTAAATAAAAGTTCATACTGAAAAATCTCTCGATAAAAGATTAAGGGAACACAGACTTTAATATTTAATGAAAATCCCTATGTTTAATGGTCTTTGTATCATCCTTATAAGAGAGTTCACCATCTTTCTAGATTATGAAAAGACTTGTCAGTAATTATAATTATGTGAGTTTCTGAAGTGGAATACTCAGTGTGTGCCCTCTGTGTAGAATTCTGTGGCTATTACATCTCTTGTCTGGTACTGAGTGCCCCAGGTTTGTTCAAATGAAATGACTTTTATGCTGCAAAACTTACCTGCTACAAGCAAATGAGCCCTGATTGCAGCCTCCAAATGGAGGCTAAGTTCCCTAGCGTGCTGAGACCAAAGTAAGGATACATATCTTTTGATTTTTCCAAAAAATGTTACAATATTTTCTGAGTGTATGTGTTGCGGGGTTACAGGTAGAGATATGTGTTTGATGGAGTCCTGTTTCTTCAATGGAGTCCATTTACTAAGTGCAAAGAGACAGAATTTAGGAAATGAATCCATCAGTTGCCTGGATAACTGAATGGTAATAATAAGCTATTTTGATAGCCAGTTGGTGGATTTTTCATCTAATCTGGAATTAATCCTTTTGCTTACTCTCTGTGAACATTATGATATGAAGGAAAAGAACATATTCTTTTGAGGTAAACTATTGATTCTTATAAAGAAGCTAGGTAAGGATTCACTATTCCAATCATTTAATGGCAAACAACTCTGTACGAGAGGGTGGGAAGGAAGAGAGAGAGAAAGAGGGCGAGAGATTTGGAAATTTTGTACAAGATTGGTTGAAAGAGTGTCATCTTTTTTCTCTGGACTATTCAAATGGAAATCTATTCTATTACCAGGTATACAAAGATTTGTAAAATGGCATGCTTGATAAACATATTCATAATTGCAGATGTTATTCTGAGATATGTTATTTTTTTATTTCTACCTAATTTTAGTTGGTATCACAGGTTCCTTTCTAGGATGCACTAAGTGCCCTTTCTTAGAACAACTTTTTTTTTTTTCTGCTAATTACCTCTGATGAACTTCTTTTTTTTTTAACCAAGATGTATTTTTTTATACATTTATTTATTTTATTTATTTATTTTTGACTGCATTGGGTCTTCGGGCAAGCGGGCTACTCTTCGTTGCGGTGCCCACGGGCTTCTCATTGCTGTGGCTTCTCTCGTTGCGGAGCACTGGCTCTAGAGCACAGGCTCAGTAGTTGTGGCATGTGGGCTTAGTTGCTCCGAGGCATTTGGGATCTTCCCAGACCAGGGGTCGAACACGTGTCCTCTGCACTGGCAGGCAGATCCTTAACCACTGCACCACCAGGGAAGCCCTGAACTTCTATATGTATGTAAACATTTTAATTTACTTTTGTGAGTCTAAGGTTTCAGAAACTGAGAACAAAAAAGGTTATCCTACGTGATTTCTAAAATAACTTCATCTCTAAAATCTAAAGTTTCCCAATCTTGCCATTAAACATAATTCACTCTTTTCTCTAAGCATAGAGACAAAATTATTTGCTGAATAGTTCTATTAGATTGTACAGAGCACCCCAGGGTGCTTATCACTGTATTATTAGCTTCTGTGTTTCATCAACAACCTCAGAAAGTTTCTGTCTAAAGATCCATAGATATTAAGAAAGTAAAAATGACTCATTTTAAGTGGTCAAGTGTTCAAAGGGGCATTACCAACAATTCCAAGGAGTCAAAAGTCCAGGGGACAGGGGCTGGAATTTAGGTAGGTGGAGACACAGCAAAACCCTGTCATTGCATGGTAAATGAGGTCCAGGAAATTCAGTTAAGGAGACTTTGTGTTAGTTCTGCTACATTAACAAAGCAATATTTTCTAGAATTACATTACAAACATAAAGATAGTTCAGATCACACATTGAATTGAAAAAGTCCCAAACGATCTGGACAATTTTGCTTCCACATCACACTGTCAACACAATATAAAACTGTAGTCTAGCCCTGCTTAAGAACAGAGTAAGGGCAAGAGAAGTCACCCACCCTGTGTGTGTGTGTTGGGGGGGAGGTGTATGTTTAATCAATGTCGATGTCTTGTTTGAAACAGTTCTTCTGAGTATGAGTGTTCTTTCTTGTATCAAATAAGTAAAGATTCAAAGAGGGGGGAAGAAAAGGTACTTGTCAGTTTTATTTTTTAATAAATTTATTTATTTATTGGCTGTGTTGAGTCTTCGTTGCTGCATGCTGGCTTTCCCTAGTTGCAGAGAGCGGGGGCCACTCTTTGTTGTGGTGCGTGGGTTTCTCATTGTGGTGAGCACGGGCCCCAGGTGCGCGGGCCTCCGCAGTTGTGGCATACGGGCTCAGTAGTTGTGGCTCCGGGCTCTAGAGCACAGGCTCAGTAGTTATGGTGCACGGGCCTAGTTGCTCCGTGGCATGTGGGATGTGGGATCTTCCTGGACCAGGGCTCGAACCCATGTCCCTCGCATTGGCAGGCAGATTCTTAACCACTGTGCCACCAGGGAAATCCCTACTTGTCAGTTTTAAGTTAGCAGTTTATCTTTCTATAATCAGATTAGGAGGCAAATGAAGAACCCACTGGTAGCAGGAAGAAACAAGAGCCTTCTAGGATCTGGCATTTGAGGAGATAGATATTCAGTTACTGTGCACTTTCATTGTTTCCATGGCAGGACATAAGCCAGAGACGTGGGAGTAGGTATGCCTGAAGCCAGTTTACTCTTAAGGTTCCATAGCAATATTGCTTGTAAGGCTCTTGTTGCCACAGTAGTTGGTGTTACCCACAGGAGAGTTATAAATGTGTGTACTTTATGTCTCAGTGACCTAGTGACGGTGGCATTTTAGATGATGAGGCTATTCAGAATTTGTCAGTAGATGTGGGTAGAGTTGAAGAATAAACCAACTTCCCAGGCATGGGGACACCAACTAGAGGTCAGCAGACTGCTAGGTCATAGTAAAGTGAGCTGATGTTCAAGTTGAATTCTGACCCCACCCATGAAATAAGGGGTCAGGCATAGAGGCTTTAATCCTGGAAGCAAGAAATGATGGTGAACCTGTGAGCTAGATAGGGCATCTCTCACCTGAGGTCAAGGTGATTAGAGACAATGAGCAAGTAATGCACACAATATGTGACATGGTTGATGATGTTCAAGTTACAATGTAAGTTTCATGAGCAGAATGACTCTGTAGATACAGTTCTTAGAACAGGATCTGAAGCCAACTTATTGTTCAATAAACAACTTGCTGTTAAGTATATTCATTCATTGGTGAAATATTTATTGAAACCTTACTAAGTGCCAGGAAATGTTCTAGACCTTTATGAGACAGCAATGAACAGAACAAAGTTCCTGGTTATAAAAGAATTATATTCTGAGAGAAGGGTGAAAGAGAGGCAACATGAAAGAAATAAGTATAAATAAATATATATGATAGGTGGTAATAAATTTTTACACTATAAAATAAAGCAGGGTGAGGGCAATCAGAATAGAGGCCAGGGAAGACCTCTGAAATCCAACAACAGCTGAGCAGAGACATTAGACGTTGCGAGCCTGTTGCCAGAGACAGGAGCCACATGGCTGTCTGGGGAAGAGAATTCTCGACAGAAGAAACAGCAAGTTTGATGTGTTCCGAGAAGGGAAGGTGTCATGTGGTGACCAAGCAAAGATGGAAGGGGTCTAAGTTCGACTGGTAGTGGGGCCACCAGGTAATGTAGAGCATTATAAGTTCATGTTTTACTCTAAAAGAAAAAAAAAATATTCATTGAAGATTTCTTGAGCAGAGGTATGGCATACCCTAAACTGCCCTTTTTAACAAGGATTACTCTGGTTTTTATGTGTTGAACAGATGGACAGGGCATAGTTGGATGCAGGGAATTCAGAGAGAAAGCTTTTGTAGTAATTCAAGTGAGAGATGATGGTAGTTTAGACCAGGGTGGTACTAGTAAATGTGGTATAAAATGCTAAAATTTGGGGCACCAGTAAAATTTTCTAATTGATGAGACATAGAAGTTGAATAAGAGAAAGGAATTGAAGATGGCTCTCAAGTTTGTCTCATTGCTGTTCTGGTTTTGTTGTTGTTATGTTATGTTTCGTTTTTCCTGAAACAACTAGAAGAATGCTGCATCCACTTAATGAAATGGTAAAGACTAAAACAGGGAGTAAATTTAGTTTAAATGGTGGGGGAATGGGAGTTCAGCTTTCATAAGCCAGTGCTGGGAGCTCTTTTAGATATTCAAGTGGAGAATTCTGGATAGGCAGTTGGATCCAGGGCTCATGGTGGAGATCAAAACTGGAGGTTTTAATATGAGAGTCATAGATTTTTTAGTCACGAGCCTGGTTGAGGATCCCTAGGACCTAAAATTAGATAGAGAGGATAAAAGCACATAGGACTGTTCCTTGGGACACCTAATTGTTTACATGACAGGAACAGTAGAAGAATCCAGTAAGAACAGCTAGTGGGATAAGAGAAGAATCACCAAGGTGGGTGTTGCCTCAGAGTGAAATGACAAAAGTGATTAAAGAAGAGAGAGAGATTTTACTGGTAGATCAAATATATTGAATCCTGAGGATTGAATAATGCCTTTTACTACATTGGTGTTGTTGACAAGAACAGTTTTGGTGGAGGTCTGGGGACAAAACGCAGTGGAGTCATGTTCACAAGAGGATACAAAAAGAGGAATTGAAACAAGGAAGAGAGGAATAGAGAACTATTTTAGGAACTTTCGAGGTTAAACAAAATTCACAAATATGGAGAGTAGTTGAAGGGGGAAGAGAGGTCTATAGTGTTCTGTTTTTCTGGTTTTTCCCTTTAGGCAGAGCGAAAACTAGCTTATCTGAAATGCTGATATGAAAGATTGCAGTAGAAAGGGAAATGTTAACAACTTAAGAGAGGGAAGGAAAAATTGCTGTGATTATGTCCTTGAGTAGGTGGGAAGGGATGGGATCTCATGTATTTCAGATAGGAATGTTCAGCCACAATGTACAGGTGACTGAGCGATGAATGAATGGATGACTAATTCTGTATGACGGTCCCAAACCTGGCTCCTCAAACACCATTTTATTATTGTGCCATAGGTATCACACACGCTAGGAACTGAAAGATGTAGTATGTATCTTGCTACCGGTAACTCCTCCCCACTCTTTCCTACACTCTTTCCCCCAAATGTTTTCTGGAATCCTAATTTAAAGTGCAAATATCTTTGGAAGAGAAAAAATACTAGTAAAATCTCCTAAATTTTGAGACTTCTCAGATGACTTTCTTTTTTGTTTATTTTTTGTTGAGGTTGTTTTTTATTGAAGTATAGTTGATTTACAATGTTTCAGGTGTACAGCAAAATGAATATATATATATATATATATATAATTTTTCAGATTCTTTTCCTTTATACATTATTACAAAATACTGAATATAGTTCTCTGTGCTCTACAGTAGGTCCTTGTTGTTTATCTATTTTATACATAGTAGTGTGTATCTGTTAATCCCGAATTCCTAATTTATCCCTCCCCTCCTTTCCCCTTTAGCAACTATAAGTTTGTTTTCAGTCTGTGAGTCTGTTTCTGTTTTGCAAATAAGTTCATTTGTAGCATTCTTTTTTTTAGATTCCACATATAAGTGATATCATAGGATATTTACTTCACTTAGTATTATGATCTCTAGGTCCATCCATGTTGCCCAGATGACTTTCTTTTACAAAAGCAGGGCCCATGCACAGTGTGAGGACATACACAGAAGTCTCTGGATGTTGTCTTGGGAAGAGTTGGAGAGAGAAAACATGAAAGGAGCCAAAAGTGTCATGATTGGGCAGCAGGAGGAGACTAAAGTCTTCCCTGACTTGGGGTGGGGCTATAGCTGCAGATAGCTCAAGTTATTCCATCTCAGTACCCGTTGAAATGTTCAAATTTAATTTTTATTTTGTTCATATGGTGACCAGTATTCTGAGATTCTGACAATTTAAAAGTATAATAAATCTTAAATATTATATAGAATATCCTCACAGTTCAGTTTTAGAATTACTTCAACAACGTTCTTAATAGGAAGTGTATTTTTAAAATTTGTGAATATTTCCTAGCAAGATTCTGGTCACACAGGAATTCTGAGTTCCAGAGAGGGCGACCAAAGCAGAATACCCACATCTAAATTTCACACATAATTTAATACTTTTAACATGCAATTTATGTCAAGTTGTAGAGGAAATTCAACATGACATTAATGAACACAGTCTAATCAATTAAAATTCTTTATCATGTCTGCCGAATGCCTTCTTTAATATATACTATGATTTAATATATAGGATATAAATGCTGAAAAATCTAAAGATGGAGCATGTTTGACCTTGAAAAGGCATTGATGATAATTCTCTGTGAAATATGCCAGTTGCAATTTCAGAACTGTGCAGACTGCCAGGGATTGCTTAAAAAATGGAAATAGGATTTCATATGATTGACCTTCTAGATCACATGTGTGCTAAAATGCCTTTTGTGTTGAAGCTGGGAAGCTTAAAACACTGAGCTCTTAGAAAAGGAATATCCTCATCACATTCTCAGTGTTCTAAGTCACTTAAGCTTTCTGAGCCCAATTCCTTATTTTTAAACTAACTTGAGTCCTTTGTCACTACTAACTTTCTTGTACCTTCACTTCCATTTCTCAAATGGGATTTTACTGAAAAGTCTTATTGGGTGAAACATTTCAAATAAATAAAAAGTGATACTGTTCGTTAGTACTTTTCTTAACAGCCCCAAATAACATTTGGTGAGAAAGAATGAGAGAGATAGACTCAAAGGCGAAAAGTTAATGGAGAATGAAAAAATATTTCAGTAGCTCATCATTTCTGCTATTTTAAATTCTAATGGTTTTCTGCAGGCACTGTTAAATGAGATTTTATTTTTTATTAAAAAGCCTATTAGAAAACAAACATGCAAAACCTACAGTTTCAAACGAGTGAGATCACTTGAGATGGGTTACAAAACCCTAGTTTGTCATGTGTGTGGGTGAAGAGGGATGTTTAAGACGGAGATGATACGTATGTTGAACATTGACACACATAGGCACTAGCCATTAAGAAGGAGGCAACTGACCAATGAGAACAGTCTGGTTACAAACAACCTGTAAGGCAGTACCTGTGTGTACCTGTGAACATATGTCTGCTTTGGGGATTCACTCTTTACAGGAAACATCTTGTTCAGGACATCTAGTAAGAATATTCACTGAGGAAGAGGGGCATAAAAGATCATCTGGTATACCAAACGATGCATGCTTAGGTTTGAGGCTTCCTTCCCTTCATGTGAATTTTTCTATCTGGATTCTGGAGCTAGTCCCTGCATTGTCTCATTTTACTATTAGCCACAGTATTTTGACAACAATATAGGACATATCCCTTAAATAAAAAGCAACAAGAAAATGTGCTCCCAGTACATGCCTTTCTGAGTACTTTTTCTATTGTAGAAAGGGGTTGAATTTTTTTTCTAATAAAACAAATGCTACATTAGTGAAATTCTCCCAAACATTGCAAGTCCGCAAGACAGCTCTGGACTTTAGCAAAGTGGTTCTGACACAAAGGACTACTTAAGCTGATTAGGAATGTCTCTATTCCCTGTGGATGCCCTCAAGGGATCTATATGAGGTTATATTTCCTGTTTAAAAGTGACAGTCAGAAATGGAATTAGATTAGTTACAGCTCCTTTAAAAAAATACATGCATTTGTATATTAGGATATATACTTGGAAGTTATTTAAATTTGAAGGTTTCAGTATCTCTGTTAGTCAAAGAGAAACAAAGCACCAGGAAAGTTCATCCTTTAGACGATACAGAAAAAAAAAGTAAAAATTAAAAAAAAATTGCTTTCCCTTTACTAAAGCATTGTTACTTAAAAAAAGCAAACGATTCTGATACCGAAGTTTAGAATTGGTTAATATTTTAAATGATTACCCAAAGACATAATTACATTGAGAGCTCTTACTAGAGAAATGTTAACAGTTACATAAATCCTATTTAGATAGTTATGGCTTCTGGAGTCATACTCATGATTTGTGACAGACTTTATGGAAATAGGGAGCATTTACTGAAGTACATTTTAGCGAGCGATATATCCATTCAGTGCAACGTGAATAGCTACTTTGGTCATGAATAGGTAATCTCACTGGGTTTGATTTAATTGCAGGTATGTAGAAAAATGAAATACTCTATTTGTGTATGAAAATGGATGTTCATTTTGTTCAGGTGAAGTGAGGACCATTAAATGAAACAGGGTTCAGAAACTTTCAGAAATGCTCTACAGCTAGCTTAGAATATTTAGAAATACTCTACAGCCAGCTCTATCTCCTATGCTTAAAGCATAGGGAACAAACCCCCAAAGCCCTCAGCCATACTCCTATCTAGAATGAAACCCAAATCTGCAGCGTGTCAGGGTCTTGCTGGAATGAATCAGCTGATCTGATCTGATGTGAATTTCTGACCTAATTTTGCTGTAGGACTCAGGGCTCAGGCAGAGGAAACAAGGTTAATGTGTTGATAAGGGGGTGAGATTAAACAGCAGAGAGTATCTTAATAACCCTCTCTAATTTCAGCTTCCTCTTCTGTTTGTGATTAATTCCAATCACTTTTCTATTAATCATTTCAGAGGACCACGAGATGCTTTGCTTATTTTTTTGTTGTTGCTAAAATTGTGCATCCAGATTTCTTTTTTCAAAGCTAAATAAGATATCCAGACACTGGAATAATTTTCTCTAGAATACCAAATGCATGGGGAGATTTTTATTCATAGGACCATACGATTAGAGGAGAGAATTCAATAATTTGCCTTGTTCATCCCTCACTGCTCTATATTGAGCCAGAAGCCAAATCGACAAGGCTGATCCTAAATGAATTGATTTATTTAAAATGTTCTATTTTTTTTAGCGCTGGAGGGGAAATTTAATATTAATGAGCATATATCTAATGATACCACTTATGCTCATTAATATTAACTTTCCGCACTTAGCCTAAGGACACCACATTTGTCCATTTTGGCTGTTGTGCCAGTTCACTTTATAAGTCAAAATGGTGTCTGTCCTGCTGGGCTCCTGTTTTCCGTAAGGGTCGCCACAGTCTTAAGAGGATTTATACAAACATCAGCATTCCTCTGTTTACAATTCACATTACATCTGTATTTGTAATAGATGTGATTTTAGGTTTTTCACTCCATCACCTGCCAAGGCAATTGGAAAGGTCCCTCACGTTAAGAGGGACCTTTAATGGCTCGTGTTAAAGTAAGCCTTTATTCTTCTCACATACCTTTCTGAGAGCTATTTGTACTTCTGGTTGTTTCAACTTTAATTACATCTGGGACCTAGCACTCACTTTACATTTTAAGAAGTTCAGTGTCTATTCTGTATCTGAAATAAATAGACAGATGTTGGCAAGAGGAGGGGCTTTTTAGAGCACAATCCCACGTGAGACTGTCAGTCAGCCTGAGAATTAAGCTCTTCTTACGCTGAGGAAATCACAGTAAGAGTGAACCTTCCAAACAGCCAAACCTGTGGCGACCTGAATCACTGAAAAGAACCCATTGGAAAATTTAAGGTACTCTTTCTTTCAGAAGTAGTGTTAAATATTTAGAGATGGTTATAGATTAATGAGGCAATAGTTTTTAGTCTAGGGCTGTTTCTTTATACTCTTCAGCCTGTCAGAGGATATTCTCAATCTTTAAGTAAGCATGGTCTTTGGAAAAGGTTTAAAAACCCAGATAAGGAAAATAAATTATTATTGAGCAAGGGTATGAGTCAGGGGATTTTTTTTTTTAGCTACTAAAAATGCGATATAGCTTAGAGAACATGTCTAATGTAACAAATGATATGGCTAGAGCAGAGGCTGAGCATGTTAATAGAATAGCTTGAAGGCTTCTGTCCAACTTTGACATAGCCTGAAGAAAACATCTTCATTATAAATGTATGGATCACCTTGAAATTAGCTTGAATCATGAATTGATAGACGGAAAATCAAGCCCCTCTCCCAAAATGAATCTCTGCGTGAAACACATGCCTCTAGAGTTATTCTCAATAACATTCATATTTGGAAATAGAGGACAGAATATTCATGTCCATGCTAGAATATGAATATAACTAGCCTGCCAGGAAGCAGAGGGAGAAAAAAAGTTTTTAAAGAAAAGCACTTTCATTAAGATGTACAAGGAAGCTGTTTTCAAAATAAAAATACCAGCCCTCAAAATCCACTATTTTAATTAGTAAATTGCATTTTAGTCTTTGATTTGGGACTAAGTATACCATTCAGCATATCCTGATGTTTGAATAAGAAATGAAGTGGTTCAGCAGTGAAGAAGAGCTTCACCAAGAAGACTTGTTAATTTTCTGTTAGGGTGATGTTTGTATGTGTTGCATGGATATTTTGTTTCTATGTAAAGTTTTTCATTAAGCATTTATTGAACATCTATTATAGGTCAGGGATAGTTCTAGGTGCTTGGGATAAAGCAGTGAACGAAACAGTAAAATAAATAAATAAATAAATAATAAAAGCTTGCCCTCATGGGATTTACAATCTGGTGTGAGTGGGGTGAGGAAGACAGACAATAAACAAGTAGAGTAGAGAGCAAGTTAAAATGCAACACGTTCTATGAAGAAAACGAAATCAGGGCGTAGGGGTCAGGGGTTCAGAAAGAGTGCAAAGGTGTACGGGTGGGTCAGGCAAAGACTCACTACAGATGTCACATTTGAGAAAGGGCCTGAAGTAAGTGAGGGGAGAAGCCGTGTGCATCTCTGGGGTGGATTTCTAGGAAGAAGGAACATGCAGAGAAGAGGTCCTAGAGGGGAGCATTCCTGACGTGTTGGGAGGAGCTATAAGGAGGTCAGAGTGGCTGGAGGGGAGCAAGCACGGGGTCAGAAGTTCAGGTCAGAAGTAACGGGGCCACGAGGTCACGGTCAAGATTTTGGCTTCCACTCATTTGAGACGAGATGAGAATGCCATAATCTGACTCCTCTAATACAAAGGAGGATCATTCTGGCTGCTCTGTGGGGCAGAAGCAGGAGCATCAGTTGGGAGCCTGTAAAAACCATCACGGGAAGGACAGATGGTGGCATATGGACCAGAGCAGCAGCGCTGGACAGGGGGAGAAGTGGTGGAATTGGAGGTACATTTTGAAGGTAGAGTTGATGGGATTTGGTGACAGATTGGATGTGGGGTGTGAGAGCGAGATAAAAGATGACATTCCCATTAGCTGGGATGGTGAAGACAGCAGAAAAAGGGGTTTTGGTGAGAAAGGTTTGGGGCAGATTGAGATGTCTGTTAGGCTTTTAATGATTTGTCAGTATCTGTAAGAATTTTGTGTTTCATTTTTGATACTTTGTGGATATGAGATTGAAGAATTGTATAGAAATACTTTTTTTTTAGGGTGTACAGTATGATTTATTCGATCCTTTCCACATGATAGAACTTTAGGTTGTTAACTTTTTTTTTTTTTTTACTATTCCAGATAATGCTATAAAAAACATTCTTTTCAAACTATCTTTTGCACATTTGGAAGTATTTTCGTAGGCTAGTACATTAGAAATATAACTGCTAGATCACAGGGTTGGAGCTAAATTGCCCTCCTGGCATGCAGGACAGACATACAAAATTCAAAGTTGTACACACACATATTTAAGTTTGAGGAAAGATGATTTTTAACGTTTATTCAGCAAAGGGCAAGCATGTAGCTTAACCAGAGCACATGAACAATTGCCTGGAGGTCTCTGCCTTTGTGCGGAGTTAGTGGAGTTAAGTGATCTTGATTCTAAGAACTATGTGATCTGTGCTCTCAGATGCTTTCCAGCTGGGGCAGAGTTAACCATCCTAGTCCTATAATCTAAGAAGCAAGATGAAAGGCAGATGTAGGCATGCAGAATACTTGACATTTTTAGAAAGGAAAAATGCTCTAACAATGGGTAGATTCAATTATTAGCGTTGGTCATGTTCATTTATGGCCTTTTTGGCAGTGATGGAGACGTAGATAATTAGTTTGTCAATTTATGCACATTGGACAGTTTTCCTGTCCTGGGGTATTTTACTAAACCTGTGGATTATCACCCTATTGTAAGATGGAATTTAGAGTAACAGTGTGTGTGTGGGTATAGGAGGGGATAACTGAGTAGTGGGAAAATCCCAGTCCCTGCACAGAAGGTGGCATTGGTTTATTTCACTTCTTAGCTTTAGTGAGACCCATAAAGGGGTCCTTAATTCTTAAAGTGAAGTTTACTCATTTGTTAATTAGAAATAATAATATTCTTTTTGTTGTATTGTTAAGAGAAATAAAGATACGACACACGTAGAACAACCAGTGGAGTAGCCACCATATCATGGTAGCTGCCATTATTGTTGGTATTATTATTATCACTACTATCATTGCTTTTACTGTCATCATTATTACCTTCATCTTCATCACGTAATGTAGCTACATTAATAATGACATATGGCACCATGTCCAAAAAAATCTACCTCCATTTAGGTAGAAAGCACCACAAGGAAAGAAATTGGATTGTTTGCTTCAAGTGATTGCAAATGACACATACACCCAGACCCCAAGTGTGAATTTCTTACTTTATCATTTTGTTTCATCTTCTTCATGTACACATATTTTTGTTCTTTCTCCTAAAATAAAATTATATGACTGAAAGAATTTTGGCACATGAATAGACTCAAAAGGATGCACTAATTGGTAGTTTTAGTCTTAATTATTAAACTGGTTTCCAAGAGCAGAGAAATTGCTTCTTGCGCATAGTAGGTTTTGAAACATTTGTCATATCAAATTGTATCAAACTCATTCAGTGCACTGATGATCTATTTCCCAAAGGAATAGTAAATAAGCTAGCATAGCATGTGATATTTTAAATGTAATTCACTAATGAATTTCCAGATATTTACAGGGAACTACCCTGAAAGTTTCCCCTCTTGGCAATGAGCTACTAAATTTTTTACTCTTTTCGTGGAAATACATACTTTCTGTGAAGAAACTGCGGTAACATTTAGGCTAAAGCTAAACAGAGAAAGAAATAATGACTCATGAAGATAACATAACTACTTTATATCTACAGGAGCTACAGTCTAAAATGAGTTTTTAAATACTCTGATTTGATTTCTTTTCTGGAGAGCAACATATTTTCAACATGGCAGTGTAAATGCTACTAAAAGATTTCAGCTTCATATTATTTTGAGGCTTCCATGGGGAGGCTAACCACACGAAAGCATCTACCTGCCCTTCACACCAGGAAAGAGATCTTCCTTTTAAACCACTTGATGCAGTAATTATAACACTGACCTATCCAGCTCTTTTTCAAAGGGAACCAGAATTGCATGGAGATACTCAACTCTTTAAGAATTTTCCTAGAGGGATTCTTAACCTCCTAGGATGCTTCTATTCAGATTGTCACATATAACTTAAATTTTTTTTTGAAATGTTCCAGTGCCTATTATAATACACAATTGAAATAGTATTTGTTTTGGAGATAAATGACAAAACAGGACTAGAAATCACTTGTCGAGCAAGTGATTCTGTAGATCATTTTTAAGGAAACGTTGTTCTTTCAGCAGCTGGAATTCTATTTTGTTTTGGGGAGAGATGGCATTTTGTGATTTACAGAAAAAACCAACAGTAATGGAGAAATATTTTATAAAGTCAATGGAGAAATATCTATAGCAATGAGAGTACATATAGACTCTTCTCTCAAGAGAAGGGGGGGTGACTTCTTTTTTTATCCTCCTCCCATACCAAGTATGAAATTATATTGTAGGGAATGTTGAATCAGAGTGAGACTAGAATCTGAAATAATTTACCCTTATGTTACTTTTAAAGTGTTTCAGAAAAAACTCATTATAATTGATGTAAATTATTCCCTTCTGCCTTGTGACCTCTGGATGATGAAGCAAAAGGTTAAGAGGTGGGTAGTTTATGACTTTTCTCTGGATTTTTACTGAGCTCTTTTTGAAAGCCCCAAACCTCAGCCACTCCCAACTCTCAGCAGATCAATACAAATAACATCTTATTTAGAAAGAAATCTCATGTGCTTTACAGCTCCTGTTATAGACACATTCATTTCTAGAAATCAGTTTTTTCAAATGCCAAATTTTATTCTCAGATTATGTCTTCTTTTCCATATAATTTTACTTCTATTTCTTCTTAATATCTTTATAGGATTTTAATTCCTTTCCTTGGTCCCTGTGTTTCATAATACACTTCAATTCCAATCTGGGGTGTGTGTGTGTGTGTGTGTGTGTGTGTGTGTGTGTGTGTGTGTGTGTGCTTCAGTTTGTGCACAGTTATTTTAAAAAGCGTAGGTATTTCAAATAAAATAGATGAGAGAAACACGTTTTCAAAACATGGTACATGGTTCAACAGATTAAATGGAATAAAGAGCGATGGGGGAGGGGGACAGAAAATGACTGCCCAGTAAAAGGCTTTTTAGCAAATCATACTGAATCTCATTAATAAAGAGTACGTCCACTAGAGCCGTACAATCAATCTGCCGTGTGCATTAGTGATGTCTAGCCCAATTCAGGTAGATAAATTATTCCCCAAGTGTTGGTTGCCTGTCACTCAAATCACAATACCAATAATACATGCCATGCTGAATTTCCCCTGACTCATGATGAGTTTTTTCACAGGGTTAGACTGGACTAACAGGTGAAAGAGAAGAATGATGTCTGTCTGAATGAACACCGCCAGCAGCAGCCAGAAGGATAGATAACTGGAGACCTAAGCAATAGAATGTGAACCAATCTAACAAAAATAAGCTGGCAGGGAGTAATCCAACTGAACATCATTGCCAAAAGTGTCAGCTAAAAATGCAACCGGAAAAGTGTGTAGTCAATACAGATCTTGCAAAGCCAGATGAGAGCATTACTGTAGTGTAGAGAGATCCATCACGGGAAAACAGGCACGAGACAAGAAAGATAAAAGGGAATGAGAAACAGTAACTAGTTACTTCCATGAATATTTTAATTACAGCATCTAGCTTGGTTTCTACCCATGAACAATTCTACTTAATGATGGATACCATAACTAATATCCTTCCCCATAGCTAGCTGTCAGAGCAGTCATTATTATAAGCAGATGCTTTTAAAAAAATCTTATTTTATATTGGAATATAGTTGATTTACAATGTTGTATAGTTTCAGATGTACAACAAAGTGATTTAGGTATACAGATACACATATCTATTCTTTTTCAGATTCTTTTCCCATATAGGTTATTATAGAATATTGGGTAGAGTTCCCTGTGCTATACAGTAGGTCCTTGTTGATTATCTATTTTATATTATGTGTCTATTAAACAGATACTTTTTCAAGACACAATATAATGCACCCTGTGAGACTCTGTTTTGAATTGACACCATGTGATTTTTCTAAAGAAGTCTGTCAGTTTCACATATGACTGGAAAACAAAAGCACCCCTTTTCACCTATAGGGGAAGGGAAAGTCTTCTATCACCCCTTATAAGATTAAAAGTCTCTAAGGAGATATCATGCATTTAAGAGAGTATTTTGAAATGAGGTGGGGACTCTAAGCCTGTACTGTTCCATAATTGCATTAAAGTGGAAGAATGAAAGATTAGGCCCGTATTGGGTTTAGGAAGAATGCCGCTTGCGGATTTGTCATTAATGCAGTGACCTTATCTGCCCAAGCCTTTCCATTTCAATGTGACTTAGAATTCTAAAATGAAGTCACCTTAAAGGTGTCAACACACCCTGTGTAAGTTGCCTTCAGCAAAAACCTCTATCTTTAATTTAACACAACTGGCAATCTTGGTTTGAGACAGACTGTGATTTAGTTAATATGAAAACAGCTGACCTCTGTCACCCTGGAGTTGAATGAGAAGCTCAGTTCAGGCTTGATGGCATGTATGAACTATTGTAGGAATGATAACCTGGGAACAAAATGAAATGGCCTCAATGAACACGTGGAAGAATGGACGTATCCCCCTTCTTGTGGCCTGATCTCCTGGACACGTGTTTATTTTTTAAAGATGAGCTTTAATAATGCATGCATGTTATGTTACTCAGTCACACAGATAAAACTCATTTTAATGAACAGGCTCAGCATAATCAACCTGATGCAATAAGACTATCTCCACGTGTCAACTAGCAGCTCTTGTTAGGTCCTCATAAGGACACAGCATATCCTGGCAGACAAGAAGTAGCATGTAATGGAAACACTCACTACTTTCAACTCCTTGAGTAGTCAGTTTAGTTAATAAATGCTTATAACTGCTTATAATAATGACTGCTCTAACAGCTAGCTATGGGGAAGGATATTAGTTATGGTATCCATCATTAAGTAGAATTGTTCATGGGTAGAAACCAAACTAGATGCTGTAATTAAAATATTCATGGAAGTAACTAGTTACTCTGTTTCTCATTCCCTTTTATCTTTCTTGTCTTGTGCCTGTTTTCCCGTGATGGATCTCTCGACACTACAGTTTAGTTAGTCTCATCCTTTTACTACATGGATCATGAGATATCATCAATGATGGAAATAAATTATCTTTTTAGAAAACTTTCTAAAGTGAAGATTTGGACAAATTTTACTCCTCAGGTGGACCATATAATCCCTAAGATACTTGATGAAATGCAACGTCATGTGTTTAAGATTGGACCTGAAAGTCAACATTTTATTTAATTTTTGTTTATATTCATGTCTGAACTTTGGAGAAAAAAAGACGTTTCCCTCAATCCTTTTAAATTCATTCAGATAGATTTTTAAAAATGAGTGAAGAAAATGTTACTTTGTATTCAAAATGATAGTGGGAAAATGAATTAAAATTTCATCAAATTATTTTTCTTCTCAGGTATAAAGACGTCACATTCATCAAAAATCCCACTTGCATACTTTCTATATATGATCTCCAACCTCAGTTTGTCTTATTTAAGCCCTAATTATCATCTATGAGCAAGGCAAATAGCCACATAAATAATACAGCCCACACATATAAACTGTAGGAAGAGTCCTCTGTTGTACATGGTTTATAAATTAGCATAGGAATTTTTGAACAATGGCTTTTGAGACTTAGAATCCCAAAGTTTTGCTCTACTATTATTGTATTGGGACCATGGAATGAATATAAAATGAGGCAAAAGAGAGGAAAGTATAATTTGAGGGAATTCTAAAGCCCTTAAGCTTGACTTCTGTAGTTTAGAGAGGTAAATATAAGTAATTGCATTGGCTGCCAATGCTCTTATGATACTTATATTGTAGATATTTATTTATTTTAAATTAATTAATTAATTATTATTTATTTTTGGCTGCATTGAGTATTCGTTGCTGCATGTGGGCTTCCTCTAGTTGTGGTGAGCAAGGGTTACTCTTCGTTGTGGTGTGTGGGCTTCTCATTGCGGTGGCTTCTCTTGCTGTGGAACACGGGCTCTAGACACGTGGGCTTCAGTAGTTGTGGCACGTGGGCTCAGTAGTTGTGACTCGCGGGCTCTAGAGCGCAAGCTCAGTAGTTGTGGTGCACAGGCTTAGTTGCTCCACAGCCTGTGGGGTCTTCCTGGACCAGGGCTTGAACCCGTGTCCCCTGCACTGGCAGGCAGATTCTTAACCACTGTGCCACCAGGAAAGCCCCTACTGCAGATATTTAAATGTGGGCAGGACTTAGTCCTCCTAAACCAAAGCAGCAAATGGAAATAAATTAGATAAAAAATAAGGTGAGGGGCTTCCCTGGTGGCGCAGTGGTTGAGAGTCCGCCTGCCGATGCAGGGGACACGGGTTCGTGCCCCGGTCTGGGAGGATCCCACATGCCGCGGAGCGGCTGGGCCCGTGAGCCATGGCCGCTGGGCCTGCGCGTCCGGAGCCTGTCCTCCGCAACGGGAGAGGCCACAACAGTGAGAGGCCCGCGTAACGCATAAAAAAAAAAAAAAAAACAAAAAAAAAAAAAAAATAAGGTGAAAGTGAAATGAGAGAATAGAGGTCAGAGAAATCTTAGCCAAGTCACTAAAATGCTAGACTGTGTTCCCATCTTCTCCAGTCTCTGAATTTATAAGTAAGTTTGCAAAATGCTTGTCAAGAGTAGTCATTAAAAGGATCCTTGCAGTTTTACAAAGTAAGCCAAAAATAATTTGAAGCTGTTTCCATCATACTAAAAGTTGTATGCTTAAACTGGCACTTAATCACTACAGTAACATTGCTTTTCTAGAAACCAAACTTTTGGCAACCTCAACAATTGAAATTAATATTTTAAGGGAGAGAACTTTTAATAAAAAAGAGACAGAAACATGTCAGGTGCCTGGCAAATGAGTGTCTTTGGAGTGGCCATGTCTTCTCCCACTATGAGTCAATCAGACACAGCTGTGACACAGCTACAGGACAAGGGAGCTCATGGATTCACACAAAAGGTACAGTCATCTATATGGTTTATTTCAAACTAGTCAACTTGGCATATGAGAATTTCTATTTTTATTTTAGTTCTCTGTGTGTGTGTGTGTGTGTGTGTGTGTGTGTGTGTGTGTGTGCGTTTGAGCCATTGATGTCTTGATGGATTACACACAGAGCATTTCTCACCAGGAATTTATCCAACAAGTAAGGGCACTTTGGTTATTAAATTGAGGTCTCATGTTAGAGGCCATTAGGCAAATTATTTAGTGCATTCTGCTTTAGAAGGCAAGGACACAAGTACAGTGTTTTATAACTGGTTAATTTCATGCTGCAATTAAATTCTTGACACACACTTGGAATGGGAAACAATGTGGAGGGGAAAATTAAAGAAAGCTTTCTATTGTCAAGTTTCTGTTTGAAAATAGGCCTTTAAAAAGAGGTTTATCTAATACATTTAAGGAGTCACATCTTTTGTCATATGGTAGGATGGAAACTACCTGTTGTGTAGAGAATAATCCAAGCAGAGATAAATGTTTGGGGTTTTAGATTTGTTTTATTTTTAGATTTTATACAACTTTATTAGAATTGTAATAGATTTTAGCAGGTACTTTAATGAAGTAGGCAAATACTTTTTAATAATGAAATTGGACTAATTCAATATACATGTTACATAAATGTCTAATTTTCAGTTTGATGGCTGGATTAGGAGAAAGTAGAATTATTAGTGTGTATGTGTGTGTGTGTGTGTGTGCGTGTGTGTGTGTGAGAGAGAGAGAGAGAGAGAGAGAATATTAAAATTTAAACTTAAGTTTAAATCCGTTACAGTGGGAAACATCCATATGAAGGAAAAATAAGGAAGTAGCTTGTCAGGGATAAATTCTTAATAATTGAAATCAAAAGAAAACTATTATGTCCTCTGGAAAGTTAATTTCATGTTATACCTATCTCTTTTTTTCTTTTCTTTTCTTTTTCTACTTATTTAGTATTCTCATCTGAGCCCATAGTATAGTATAGCAGATAAAAGTGTGATCTACAGCATCAGACTTCTTTCCAGGCCAAATTCTGTTCCTAACTCCTTCTGGCTGTGTAATCATGGACAAAGTGTTCAAGCTCTCTGGGCTGCAGGTTTTTCCATGATAAAGCAGTGATGATAATAATAGTGTCTACAGCTCATGATGTTATAAGAAACCAATGACATCAGGCATGCAGAGGGCTTAAAACAGAACTCGTAGCACCAGTTGAACGTTAACTTATCCACCGAAATATTCACAGCATGAAGGCAGGACCTTTGCTTCATGTCACTGTATCTTCAACACCTGGAACAGTAGATGTTCAATAAGTATATTTGAATGATTTATTGAATGTTTTATTGATACTGTGAGACCTTATTCATGGGTTAATAGGAAGTTAGTGATGTGGCATAATTTGAGGGTATGCTAATGTAACTCTCACCCTGTGAAAATCTCTTTTTAAATATAACCAATACTATGTATCTCAAAAGCATAAAATTATTCTTTTGGCTTGCATTGGTTTACTATTTATAAGGCAAGTGAAGACACAACATAGTAGTATAGTCATATTAGCATTAGTCAATTTTGCCTTCCTGTGAATGATTTATTACATCCATTCCTAATAATAGGTTAGAGAGCAGTATTCTTTTAAGGGGTTATAAAAGAGACAAAGAGGTTGTGAATTAAAAGGAGTGGCAATGGGCTGGTAACAAACACCCTATTTTATCGATATAATTTTTCTCAGACTTAGATCAATATGTAATGTCAGCCAGAGGGAAAGTGGGCTCCCTGAACATATAGCAAATTGTTGCTGAATTTAGAAAGAGAAGCCAAACTGTTTCCTGGTATAACTGACCTAAATTATCTCCTTTAATTTTTTTGTTGCATAATAGAAAACAGAAGACAGTTGGGCAATAAAATATGGAATCCTTGAATAAGAGAAATGGAAAGTTTAAAAACGTACTAGGGATCTCTGAACAAATAAAATGCTTCACATCCTACGATCCTCTCCATGAAACTCCAAATAGGTAGATGAATATTAAGGAATATCTAGATTGGCTAAATTTTCAATGTTACCCAGATAATCACCATTCAGTAATTAACACCTGAGAAACTGTCAACAAATGGGTCATCTTTTTATACAATACTTAGTGAGGGGCTTCCCTGGTGGCGCAGTGGTTGAGAATACGCCTGCCAATGCAGGGGACACAGGTTCGAACCCTGGTCCGATCCCACATCCTGCGGAGCAACTGGGCCCGTGCGCCACAATTACTGAGCCTGTGCTCTAGAGCCCGTGCTCTGCAACAAGAGAAGCCACCACAGTGAGAAGCCTGAGCACCACAGTGAAGAGTAGCCCCTGCTCGCCGCAATTAGAGAAAGCCTATGGCAGCAATGAAGACCAAACACAGCCAAAAATAAATAAATAAAATAAATAAATTAAAAAAAAATACTTAGTGAGAATGCAAATAATGGCAGTCTATAAAACTGTAGGGCTTCCCTGGTGGCGCAGTGGTTGAGAGTCCACCTGCCGATGCAGAGGACACGGGTTCGTGCTCCGATCTGGGGAGATTCCACATGTCACGGAGCGGCTAGGCCCGTGAGCCATGGCCGCTGAGCCTGCGCGTCCGGAGCCTGTGCTCTGCAACGGGAGAGGCCACAACAGTGAGAGGCCCGCGTACTGCAAAAAAAACAAAAAACAAACAAACAAACAAAAATGTGTAATTGTAGTCAGATTTATTTATCCTCAAATTATCTCAGTTTCCTCACTGATGAAAATCACAGGCATAATGCCCTCCTTGTTGGATGGTAGTGAAGATTGAATGGAATATCAGTATTGCCAGAGCGACCACTGCTCTCCAGCCATGGAGGGATGTGTGCTTCCCCCCGAAGTTCAGCCTCTTGTACTTTGAACCATTCATGACCTGGTCTGAGACAGGTCCCTGTGATTCCTTCAAGACTCAGCTCAAGCAGTATTTCTGAAAACTTCACTGGTTTTCAGGCACTCTTGTTTAGTCTTTCTTACTTGCTTCCATAGTACTCTATAATTCTACATTTGATGTACCTTCTGTAATTATTTCCATATGTAAAACTAAAACAGCCAAATAATGGCCAGACCCTGGCACAGAGTCCCATTCAAACAAATGAAAGTTTAATAACTTGGAATAATTGTAAAGTGGTACAGATTTTTGCTGGAATCTCTCAAAGAATAGCCAAAGGGCCATTTCCTTCAGAAAACCTAACACAGTGACTCTCCTTTCCATCTGTACACTCCTAATAGTCCCCATACCAGACAACCTAGCTTTCCTCTCTCCACTACCCTCCTCTCTGACTAGGCACTTGATTGTGTAGATCAAGATAACTGGCTATTGGGGTCTTATGGGGAAGCAAGAGAGGTTCGTTTTTCCCCCTTCATTCTTTGTGTAGTGCCTGAACTCTGCTCAAGAGAGCAGGTCCCTGGATTAGCCTTGCAATGCAGCATTCTTCCTCCTTGGGAAGTGAAGAAGAGAAGTTTAAAATCATTTATAGTTTAAATTCTTCGCTTTTGTCCCAGTCATATACTTGACTATTCCTCTCTCTTCACTGTTAGATTGAGTTCCTTCTCAATATTGGTATTAAGATGGAGTTGGGAAAAATGACAGATTGGTGTTCCAAACATCATTTTGCAGCTCTGCTTTTTAGGAACCTCCTCCCTTCTACCTTTACTTTCCTACTCAGGTATCCTTTAGTCCATGGGCCAGCAAACATTTTCAGATGGTCGTTACTTTAGGCTTTGAGGACCATAAAGACTCTGTGGCAACTACTCAACTTTGCTTTTGAAACGTGAAAGCACCTTCAACAAAACTTAAACCAATGATCATGACAGCCTTCCAATAAAACTTCATTTAGAAAAACAGGAGGAGGACCAGGTTTGACCTGTGGGCCATTCGTTTTCCAAACCCTGCTGGTCTATGCATTGGTTTTTGCTGATCTAAGTGGCACCATCAAGGCCAATTCTTCTGAAAGGATTTTCACAGGTATTCTGCCTTCCCCAAACATGTGATTTGAAAGCATCAAGAAACTGGGCTTTAGAACTATATTTGCTGTTGAGCTCTTTAGTTGGATTACTGATCCAGATGCAAAATAAAGCTTCAAGAGCACTTTGGGGGAAGTTTTGAAATTCTAGGATAGCTAGTGTTCAAGAATGTACATAGTGTAAGAAAGAAAGATGTAAACAATCATAAAGAGATCACAATAGCAACTGACCTTGACTTAATGCTTATTTCATACCAGATCCTGTACATTTTCTACATGCTGTGTCTATTTAACCCAAATGATATTCCCATGAGGTAGATTCTATCATTTGCTCCATTTCACAGGTAGAGAAACCGAGTCTTTGAGACTTTAAGAAATTTGCCAAGATCACATAGTGACGGGCAGGGCTGGGCTAGAGCTCAGGTATATCTGACTTGTAAAAACAATTCTGAATAAGAAGAGAATAAATATAGTGAGAAATAATGCATTATTTTGGCAGTGGGATTTAGGGGTGGGAATGGCCCACCCATCAGTTGCTTCTACTTGAGCCAATCTGACAGGTCACTTGGGCAACTTCAGGATTCCAAATTCATGAACCGAGTGCTTCGCTTGCCTTTTACATAGTGACACTGCAGAGAGCAGAGAGGACCTTCTGAGCTCTCAGAAAGAGCCGGGAAGGCTCCAAACCCATGATCTAGTTTTCAGAGCAGCTTTTACATCAAATTCATAATGATGTCTTCAGATTTGCACAAAGTTCAGTACATCTGGAATTTCTTACAATGTCTGTGATATTTTGAAGAACAGAAACAACAAGAATCATTTTCTTGTGACATAAAAACTATTCAGGTAGCTAAGAACTCCTCTATAATATAAGCCTCAACATAGCAAAAGAGGAAACAATGAAACTGGTTAATATATTTTTAAATTGTATGCTGGTAAACCATTGACCATTTTAAGATAAACTCTTTATATTTGAGAAAAAAATAATAAATGATGTGGCACTTTTGCTTACTGAATCTAGCATAAGTGCTGAATGTTTAACCAAAGCCCCTTAAAGCTTCCTCTTCCAGTGAATTCTTTATAGGATCAATTTGAATTCTGGTGCATCTATGCTAAAGCAGCATATCAGGAAAAAAAAAAAAAAAAAAACACAACAACTCAGTTGCACACTGTGTACTTACCATGGCAACCCCGGCATTACATGGTGCACATGCTAGTCTGGAAGCAAAGAGCTTCATGGGCTCTTAAGCAGACACACACCAGACTCCCGGCCACGTGACTTTGCCTACAGTCAGCAGCCTTTGCCAAGGAAATGTGTCAGCGTAAACTGATAAACTCCGGGTTATTCTGACTCCTGCAATTCTCTGCTTTCTTTAGATCTGCTCACTCATCTTCTCTCTCTCTTTTTTTTCCCTCCCTTCCTCCCTCCCTCTCTCAGTTACTTTCACTTATTGTAGTTACGGAATGCAATAGTTGAAGGTTTATTTACCATCTCAGATTGTCTCAAAATAATCCTTTCTAGTGACATCTCCATGACTGGGAAAAAAAAAAAATGTTTTGCAATGTTCAGGGCCTTATTAATTTCCCTATCAGTGTCTTAGAATACGAATAACATGCAACATTTCCAAAGACTGACAAAGAATCAGAAATGTCCATAGCATAAATGATTGAAATTTGCACAAATGATTTAGATTCTCTTCTGCAATTTCTGTGGGGATATTATTTGTTTAGCCATTATTTTAACAGAATCAAAGTTATTTATTAAGTAAAAAGTGATTTATTCATTTTATTAAAACCAAAACCAAAGATAACTACAGGCACAAATAGGAAAACAAAGCAAACAAAACAAAATAAAATTTTCAAACCAAGCAATGCATATCAGTTCTATCTCTTGAAAAAATACAGTGGCTCCATCCCAGACTAGTATTTTAAATCCCAGACTAGTATTTTAACCCACTTGGATTAAACACACCACAGTTACATGCTCTCCGTATTCTACTGCTATAGAGGAATCAAACCACATCCACAAACGGTATACTCTTGGCATTCTCTCAGATTTTCAGTTTATGGGTTAGTTTTATTAATAAAATTCTATACTTTAATTCCTTACTGGGACTCTCCTCCTCTAGTTTAGCTTCAAGAATATAAACGTAGCAGATTTTATGAATAGGCAACTCCCAAGATCCTATGTAGGGTAATTAATGAATCTCGTGATTTGTGGTAAGGCTTTTGAACTTCAAGGGAGTCCATTTTCAATTTCCAATGCTAGTCAATCAGGCTTGAATGTTATTTCACAAGAAATCACGTTTATGTGCAAATGTTTTTAATTAACAGCCATTGAGTAATTGCCTACCCACTCTCTTTCCTCTCCCCCCACCTCTCTCTTTCTATTTCTCTCTCTGTCTCTGTCTCTGTCTCTCTCTCTCAAAGGAGCTTGTTTGCTTACAACCATTTTGGAAATGATCCAGAACAAAATATCATTAGCATGTTCCGGGAACTCATTTGCAAATGGATTTATGCATTAAGAGGCCCACTTATAAGACAAGCAGGGCCATGCTGCATCTACTGTGAAAATAGCAGAAAGGTTGAGGAACAGAGCATAGGAAGGGTTGACCAAAAGCGCCCATCAGTGAGCGAAGTCTGATGTTCACACAAAATAGAATTAAATGTAAGATAATAATAAACAATATTTTAAAGATATACACTGCAAACGTGTAATTGTTTAATTCAGTATTCATAAAAAGCCATTTCTTTTGAAAATAATGTTAACGTTGTATTTTCTCCCTTTGCCAAAACCCTAGAATAGGGACAATTACTGAAAAATTATAGTCAGTCCTAAATTAAACAAGAAATGTATAGCCAAATATTTTCAAAGAGCAAATTTTTAAATATTTTAAAACTTTACAGTAGATACTATAGTAAATACGTTATGTACACACATTTTAGTTTGTCCCCTAAAAGCCAGGAGGTAAAGTCCTAAAACTAAGTGATTTAATGCTTTTCAAATATTTTTTCAAATGATCCTGAATATAAATTACTTAAAAAAATGTCACAATCAAGCCGTATGAACCTGAAAACGTCAGCTGTTTCATTAAGCTGTATTTTGCAAAGATCAGTATATATGGGATGTAGAACTGAGTGTGAATAGAATGGGAAAAACAGGTACCTCTCTAACTATTAAACCATGAGCCAATATAGCTTAATAAAAAGATGACTGTCATTGGACTGCCTATGAGTTTCTCCTGTTCAGTCATAGGGAGGGTTTATGTGAATATTGAATAGAAGTGCTCTTTCTTTGTGTTACCTTCAGAGGAGTTATGGAGAAGAACATAGCAAAGGCTTTCTTCTGTGATGTACAGGATGGTACATAAGACAATTGAGTACCCAGTGAGGACGCTGCAAGCGGTGGGATTGGGAGCATGAACATTGTAAGTGGCCTCGGGGCAGCTGCCACTCTGCCCTCTGCTACAGCAGCTTCCTAGCGGGCTTGAAAGCTGCTTAGGGATTTCTATCAGCCAACAGCCGTGGTAGGACAAGTTTTCCACACACAAATTAGGGGAATAAACCTATTTCTTTCTTAGAATTCTAGCAGAACTTTGAGTATTTTAAGGCAAGAGGGAGCTGTTCTTTGATTTAGGAAGTGTGATGATGTGTTAAAAGGAAATACTTAAAAAACATGTTTTAGGTTTCCATAATAGGGGAAGCAGTTCCTTTATTTTGAAAATGTTCATGCATTCAACCAATACTGATTGATTGTCCATTCCATCCCTGCATTAATAATAGGCACTGGAATGTACATCACGAACTTGGAGGTGCTCTATTAGACCAGCTGGTATTTCCTGATAATGCATTTTCTTTGTGAACTTTCTCTTCTGAAGACTATGCACCATGTTATTTCATAATAGATAAATATATGGATGGTGCCATTGCTGTAGATTGTACAAGCCTCTATGTTATAATTTAACACATCTAGTGTGTTTCTTTAAATAAATCAGTACACACACATACATATATATACACATCTATATAGAGGGAAAACTGATATTAGTATGATTGAAAAGCAACTTGAGAACTTGAGACCCTTCAGATATGATCAGACTTGCCTATCTGTGCCAGACATCAATGCTGAATCCATCCTTCTTTGTGGGAGCTCTGTTTGTCTCAGGAGCTATTGTACAACCAGCTGAGAATGCTCTCTGAGACGAGCCTGCAGTGTCCTGGGATAGGAGACGATTATCGTATTTCATGATACTGCTCTTCCTGCATCCTGACCCATGGTTTGTAACTTCTTTACTAGCCTCTTATACATATTTTTTCTTTGTTTTGCTTTTTTTAGAGACATTTCTCCTCTGAATTTTCAGCCCTGATAGCTGTTATTTGCCCTCAAAGATCTTCTGTAATCAAATAAACATTGAATGTAAACTAAACGAAGAGATAACTAAAATATCATTATATTTTATTCAATATAGACAAAGGATTAGGTAAGAAAGGGAAAGTGACCTATGTAAAGGGCTACAAAAATATGTCTTCTTAAACTCAGCTGTCCTTGCATTATAAACACAAACGAGGATGAATTGAAATGGAGACCGTGAGAGTCAAATGATGTGTTACACATCAGTTAAAGTCTTTGAAAGTAGTCAAAATGGAGGCTAAATGGGCTTAATTTTTTAATTTGACTCGACTGGTCAAATACTCAAATCTCCTTATGCCCATAGTTACAATCTGCGTATTGATTTAGTTTCCTTTTGGCAGAATAAATTACATATCACTCTTAATTATTAAAATGCTTATGAATTTTCAACACATGGTTATTCCTTTTACTAATTAATTTCTCCGTAAATTATCCACTTCGATAATCTAAAGGGATGAATTTATATGATAGCAGTTGCCCTTCTTGGCTTTATTTCTCAGTCATACTTACGCATGTGCATACAAACCCAAGCATATAGCCTGCACTCATTCAGTTATTACACATACATTTATTATGGGACTACATATCATATTGGTAAAGAACTTGGACCCTGGAAACAGACAGGTCTGGATTTAAGTTTTGGCTCCACCACTTACCCCTTTGGAGCGTCAATTTACTGGTTTGTAAAAGGGAGATACTTGTTATTACCTCCTTCGTGGGAGGGTTGCAAGGGTTCAGTGTAATGTGCCAGGTATTAATTACTAGTAAATGTAAAATATAATTATATACTGATCACCTACTAGGTGCCAGGCACTGGGACTTGCACCTGTGCTGCGGACTTCTTACTGGACGCCCTGTCTGTAGTTCCTACACCCCACATTTAGTCAGTTTAACATGCCACAGCCAAATTAATTGGTCAGATGAAGTCTCTTCCTGACATTTTTGTGCTTTCTTTTTGCCTGTAAACTAAAGGTCAAACAGTCCTTCGTCCAACGTTCAAAATAAATTAGTTTGCTAGGTCTGCCATAAGAAAGTACAGTAAACTGGATGGTTTAAAATACAGAAATTTATTGTCTCACAGTTCTGGGAGCTAAAAGTCCAATATCCAAGTGTCAGCAGTGTTGGTTCCTCCTGAGGGCTGTGAGGATGAATCTGTTTCCTGCCTCTGTCTTATCTTCCGGTGGCTTGCTGGCGATCCTCGGCATTTCTTGACTTGGAGATACATCACTTCCATCACTGCCTTCATCTTCACATGGTGTTTTCCCAGTGTGTGTCTATGTCCAGATTTCCCCTTTTCATAAAGACCCTAGTCACATTGGGTTAGGATCTCACCCTACTCCAATAGGAGGTCATCTTAACATCTGCAATGATCCTGTTTCCAAATAAGGTCACATTATGAGGTACTGGAAGCTAGGATTTCAACATATGAATTTGAAGTGGGGGGGGGAGGCATCATTTAATTCATAACATAAAACGTGCCATAACCTAACTCTGATCATTTCCCTCCATATGGTAAAAAAAAAAAAAAAATGCTTGCTGACCTCTACACATACTATACTTACCTGCCTTTTATAAGCATAAAAAATATCAAGGTGCCCTTTTCCATAGTTCTAGTTCTGAGGTCAAATTCTGCCTGCTTAATAGGTATTCCTTGTCTCCAGGACCTGTGTCTATTCTGCCATCCTATTCCTGCTTAAAAGATTCTCCTTCTCTGAACTCCTGCCATACCAGACCTTCACGCCCTTAGCTGGGATCTGGTGGTGGCGCTTAGGGTGTGGATACCCACAGGGGCAACAGATGGCTTGAGTAACCCAATGAATTATCAGAATGGAACAGGCTACTTGAAGGAAAAGATGAACTGAGCTGTGAAATGGAAAATAGAATTCAGCAAACGATACTGCACCCAAAGAATATAAATTAGAATCATCTTGTTGATTTGGTGTCTAGATTCTAAAACCAGGCATCTGTGACTTCTGAAAAGGTGTTATGCTGGGCTGGAATATGGGCACTTTTCACGTCCTCCTCCAAAGCCACTTGGAATGGCTTAATCGTATCAGTAAAAGCTTATGTTTACAGAGGAGTCAGTGTGTGACAGGTGTAAAGGAATTTCCTGCTCCTTCATGTTCTAATCAGCTAAAGATAAGAGCTGCTATAAAACATCAGTATTACCATAATTGGGGGGGTAGGTTTGTGTCAGCATGAGCTAAAAGGCAGCTAGGTTGTCCCTTTCTATAAATAAAACCATCACATCTGGCTCTAATATCTGGGGATGTTTGGTTCTCTATTCTCAGAACACACTGCTTGTAGATCACAATTGTTCCATTGTTTTCCTCTTTAACTCACTATACAGAATAAAAGTAATACTACATGATAGTTCTTTGGGTTTCTCTCAGAAAAGAAGGGCACTTCTCCGCCATGTTAAATAAACTTAAATCAACATGTCTGCAAGTCTAAATGAGGTCTTTTTTACTAGACACAGACACTGGGCTATGTGCTTCATACACATTATCAACTTTGATCGACCTTTCAGATGAAGCATAAAGAGGTTAAGTAAGGTACCCAGTGACAAAGAGCTAATAAGTGTCAGAAATCCTATCAAACCTAAACCTGTCTGCTTTGAACCATTGCTTCATCTTAGCTCTCTTTCTCTAAGTAATTTATGGATGAGAATTTCAATTCAGATAATTACGGATGAAATGATGGTTAATTATTTCTTTTTCTTCCTCTGTCTGAACTAACATAGAACATACATATGGTTGAAATAAGCAGCTAAAAACATGATTGCTTTCTTGTGATTTCATGTGCACCTATTTAGATCTTGAGTATGTTCCGAACAGCAAGTTTCACATTGTATCTTAGTTTGTGTCTCCTGGACCCTTTACTATGCCAAGTTCAGTACTGAGTACCTAGTAGGTGTGTTCAAAGTATTGGTTGGTTCTGAATATTCAATTTTACTGGGCACAAATTAGTTTTATTGCATGTGGGTAAAATTCTTCTGAAAACTACCACATTAAATAATGCCATAGATAAACTTGGGTATGAATACAGCGTTATTACAGTGGTTTTAAAAGCCTGCCACAGAACACAAGATTCTGGCAAGTGCCCTCGCTTTATCAAAGATAGACACAGTTTCCCCTTCTTCACAGAGCACTGCCTTTGCTAGGGCGCTCCAGTGATAGGCTCATCCCCTGAGCTCTGAACTGGGAATTCAAAGACCCTATTTGGCAAGTATTTTAAAATCATTGACAAATGACTGATGCTTTTTATAGGTCTTTGCATTGATTTCATTTCTAGAGCTAAAAATATCAAAATGTTTCTGTAGATAATAACTCAGAGCTCACCTAATATCCTTCTCTGTTTCTAAATGAAAGAATTAAGAATTAAAGATAGTAGGTATCTTTAAAATATAATCACCATAAGTCCAAGGGTGAAACAGGAAGACAATCTAAATGATTTGTTCATCCACCTACTCATTCACTCAACATATATTTATTGAACACTGACCATTTTTTTGGCATTAAGAATTATGATAGAGGGTCTACATGCTTTGGAAGAACATTTGGTTGTGAACCCAAACCCGAATTAGAGTGTCAAGTTAGGATTCCTGGGTGAAGTAATAAGTGAATTAAGACCTATATGATGGGTAGAAGTTACCCAGGATAAGATTAGGTAAAAGACTATTCTAGGCCAAAATGAAAAGTATGATCAGAAGCTCCCAAGAATAATGCGTTTGAGAAACTCAAAGAAGTTCAGTGGGATTGAAAGAAAATGTACTGGTTGAGTGAGATGTGCTGGAGATGAAAGCAAGGGCAAGATGATGTGTGCGTTCCTAAGGGAGTCCGAGAGAGTTGACATGTTTGAGGGGTGGGGAGGAACCAGGTGAAGGCTTGAGGACTATGGGGAAGGTGTGGCATTGCTGATGTGCAGGCTGGGAGAGGGAGCTACATGCACAAAGAGAGTGTCAGCATCACTGAAGGCCGAGTTTAGCTTGGAGACCATGAATACATGTCAACAAATTACCCCACTGGTGATGGATTTTCCTGTTGTGCACAGGATCTTGGATTAGGCTATGGAAAAGGTGAATTTATATGAGTTGGGTTTTTGAAAGTTGGATTTAAAGGGGAAAAGAAGTTGAAGATACGGGAAAGAGTGTAGATATACAGATACATTATGGAATCTAAGCCAAATAAAGAAGATCATTAAGCCAGGAGTGGCCTCATACTTAGAGACAAAGTAGAAAGGCTAAAATCTGGAATTTCACTGAGGTTAAAATGCAAGGGGGCAGATCATGAGTAATAGAAAGAATCAAAAGGAGAGCTGAAAGGATGGAAATTTGTGATCACAGACTAGGGAATCTGAATTTATTATTTCAGTGGTAGAGAGTTCTGGATCACTACAGATTTCAGACTACAGCCATGGAGGCAGCTCATTAAAGTTAAACAGAAGCAAAAGTTGTTGGAAATGAGGACACCAAGGAAATGAGAGACGAGAATGAGCCAGTTTCCACTGAACATTGAATATTCCTAGAATGATGGCAAGATGTGGAGTGGATGGGGACACAGTGACCCACATACCCCATCCTCAATTAATGGGGGAGGGCTAAATAAAAAAAGGAAAACCTAAGTAAATGCCATGAATTTCAAGGGACCAGCCATTTATCGCATGAGGATGGCACGTTAAATGCCTGGAAGCAGCACTGTGCCCTCGGGGCTGCTGATTCCACCTTCAGATCATGGGGCCCATCAGGTAGAATAAATGAAGAGTTCCATTTGTCCCTAACAGTTAATGAGAGAATGATGCAGTGAAAAATCTCAGTTGATAATTTCAGGCAATGCTGCAAAATACTGTTTTGACCAAATGATGTAGAGTTAAGCATGTGGACTCAGAAATATGGCGGTTTGGGTACAAATATCAGCAGAAAGGAAAACAAAGCAAAACAAAACAAAACAAAAACCACCTCTTTCTACGAAGAGTCTGTGGTTCTTTTCAGCTAAGGATCCATAGGAAATACTCAGTAGAGACTTCTTAATGCATAAAGGATTTTATGAATATGGAACGTGGGTAACAGAGTACAGGGTAGATTGGTTTAAGAACCAGAAAAATTATGTGAAGTTAAGATAAGCTCAAGGGGAGAATGGGATAGATTGGAGTGCATGAAGGCTTGAGGAAAGACACAGAGTTTGGGAAAAAGGAAAAAAGTAGATTATTGTGGAGGACATTGTTACATCTGGGGCAGTGTCTGAGGATAGCTGAGCTGTGAGGTATGCTGAATTTATCTGATCTCAAATTTAGCAAAAGATTTAGTTCTTCCAGGTCAGTGGAGGCAAGTTTGCCCAGAATTCTAAGAATCCTGCTTAGCTTGGGTTAATTGTACTTCTGACGGGAGATTCCTTATGCATAGAACATGGGAAAACCCCATTTCCCACTGTGTACATGAGTCCATGGGAATTTGGTTAACCTGAGGCCATCACTGAGGGACAGATCCACTCCTTGTATACAAACAGATCAGGTTCTGAGCCTGGAAGTCTGGGAGCAAAACCCTCACCAGGGGCAGGTCCACACCAGAGTGTAGGGAACTACACGACCAGGACTTGAGTGCCACTTGCAGATTAAGCTTCAGGCTGAAAATCTGCATTTGCTTCTCAGGGAGTAACACATGAAAAAGGATTCTTACACATGACTATGGGGAGTTCCCCAAGCATTACCATGCCCCTCTATGACGACATGTCTGGGCTACCAGCAGGTTTGTCTGGGATAATACCATTCTGGATTGCTGTGTGTTCATTAAGAATTTTCAGCTTTTGACATGCCTACAGGTGTAATCTATATGAGTTCCAAGCCATGTCTCAGGTTTGTGCAGTGACTTTTAGATTAAAACTATAAGTCGTTGATGCTTAAGACTTGATATGCTGTGAGATACCTCTCCCTAATGTCTCCATTGCTCATGACCCACCTCCTGTCTCTGTTCAAATTGGCATGTGAAAGGGTTTTTCCTGCCAAGTGAGGCAGTTAGAGGAACAATAATTAATTTGAGTGTACTTAAGTCAGTGTCATTGCGGAAAAGGTGACAGTGCACCACATTGGTGCTTGGCATCGTGCGCAGGGGCTGGGCTTGCAGTTAAAAAGCAATCCTTGCAGAAGCTGCTTCATTCTTCTTTAAGATCAGACCTGTATTTCCAGGAGCTGCCACAGATAAATGATGCTACATCCCAATGATCGCATTGACGAATAACTGACTTTTCTCAGACTCGATAATTTTTAAAAGTTATAGCTTTTACAATGCAGATTAATTTTCTTAAAGTTATTAAACTATTTACTGAGAAAATACTAAATTCTAATGAAGATAATCCATTTAGTGAAAGATACGAAAAAGGACATGCATAATGTTTGCATGACTATGTGACGTGATAGATTGGGGACAGAAGGCGGGGAACTAGGATCAGAAAATGAAGCGAAGGATAAAACAAAGGGTAGAGAATGAACTGGGGGTGGGGGATTAGTTAGACCTGAACAGGAATCCAGAGTATGTCAGAGGTCATCTGGGTTCCAGAGATTGGAAAGGGAGTCCCAGATGCCCTAGGTAAAAGGAAGATGATTGGCTGAAGACAGGCAGGTAGGTTAGAACCCAAAAGACACCAATAGTGACAGGTATCAGAGTAAACACCTAGAGAAATAGTCGAGGACCAGTAAGTCGCCAGAAATCAAAGGGCAGGATGGAACAAGAGGACGTGAATGTCACTAAGTCAGATGAGATTAGTACCGGGATTTCAATGAGAAAGGCTAGTTTCACACATGAAGAGAAATTCCATAAATCAAAGAACACATTATAAAGACTTGCTAAGAATAAGCGCGCAGGAACTCAGAACCCAAAAGGTAAAGGAACCAGCTTACACAATATGGCAAATGAGCCTCCAGGAAGAAGAATCTAGGCAAGGTGGCAGAGTAACAGGTAGAGAGAGGGATAATACAGTTCATGCTGACCCGAGAGCTGTGTATGCCTAAGCTGCTGCGTGTAATTTCCTCTCTATAACAGAATAACCTCACAGTTTGCATAGGTCTAGTCCCTCAAGGAGATTCACCTGACTGATGTGACAGCAAGAAGAGATGGCACTTTTCCAAAGTGTGTTCTGTGGAGCACTAGTCCTTCAGAAATGCTCCTTGCTTATGAAGGCTCTCTGATTTTACATCCGGGGAATGAGGCCAATACTGTCCCATCTTTAGTACACCTGATGCACGTTCTTACATTAGAGAGTGAGAAGTTGTGCAGGAAACAAACCTTTAATTTTTACCCTGTATTCCTAGAATTCCTCAGAGTTACTTGTCAGAGCCTAAGTTGGCCAACCGGCAAACCAATGATGCTGCTTTCTGGAAAAGGCTTTAGAGGGAGAAAAGCCAGGCTTCAAATTGTATCTCTGCCACTGACTCTGGGCAAGTTATTAATTTTCTGGGATTTAGTTTCCTCACCTATGAAATAGAGGTAATTACTAATCTTATAAGGTTGTAGTAAGATTTAAATGAGATTAAAAAAATGAAGACATCCTCCCAGGGTACTTAAATATTATTTCTGCTCCTTCTTGCCTTTTCTAATGAATGCTCAGGCAGCATTTTAAGACCCCAGACACACAGCTCTGGGAACAGACATAAAGTGTTAAGTGAGGGGCCTCTTTGATGCTCTACAACCAGAGGTTCCTTTACACATCAATACTTGCCGCTTGACTAGAACTAATTCCTGGATCTGGTGCAAAATGGTGGTTCTGATACATATCTGGTTCCATGGCAAAAAATATAAAATGTATAATCTCATTAAAAATAGAACTAGACCTTCAAGAAACTCTCTGTAAAATAATGAGAAGGCCCTGTTAATCATTAGACCATCTATATTTTCTTAGAATTATATACAAATATTACACATGGAGTTTTGAGTTTTCTTTGAAGGAACAGCTGCGTAGTAATTGTTCCACGCAATTTAGGCCTCTTTCCCTTTGGACTGGTGAAGTGACTTTATGAGATGCCTGCTCAGTCACTCGCCATAGATAGATATAAGTGAATTAATAAACTTTTGCAGAGATCACAGTTTGGTCTTGTGTGATCTGCCAGCTCCCAAGGAGTTTAACACCTTCTTTGCACACTCTTGTGCCAAGCCAAGATGGCAACCGCTAGTTGGATGCAGATTATCTCAATGGGTAGTTCCATACTGAATGGGTTAAACACTTAGTGGTAATCATCTTCTCATGCTATAATTTTTTCAGATGACCTTAGAATTAGTTTAAAAGACTGAAACTATATGTATTCAAATGGCAGCCAACTACTCAGAAAGAATTATTGTTCAAGCCGTTGATGCCCAGGGAGATTTGTTTCATCTCTTCATTATGGCCTCGACACTTCCTATAGAAACTCAACCAATGTGGTCTAATGCCAAGATAGCTGGAATCAATATGAGTAAAATTGTGTGCACTGGGAACAATGCCCACCCTGAGTTCGGTGTTTCTCTCTCTCAGCACACATGCCGTCTGTGTCCCGTGCCATCTGTGCTATTTTAAAATGATGTGAACGTATATGAATATAAGATTGTGACACAGACTGAAGGGCTTCTAAAAAGTAAATTCTTGCCACAAAGATCTGCATAGAAACCTACACATACCTGAATGATTTGTTTTATTGTTTTTATACACATACACACACGTATATACACACTAAAGGTGACGTGGTAATATAAGATGTAGGAGTCAAAATTAAGAGAATAATATGTGTTCAATTAAATTTACTTGGAATAAACTTTTTGAGCAACGTGATTCCTCAGTTTGATAATAAAGGATCTCTAGAATTTTTATGGTGGTGAGGAAGGGAAAGTGGATTTCTGAGTTTACTCCAGTCATCATGGGCCAGGTGTTACTGGAACAATATTACCTTCCAGTCATTTGGTTGCCAAGTTGTAACGCCATGGTAAAATAATGTGGAGCCTTAGAAACACAGGTATTTCTCCAATCTAGTTTGGTAATATATGTTAAAATCTGATACTACTGGGCTTCCCTGGTGGCGCAGTGGTTGAGAGTCCGCCTGCTGATGCAGGGGACACGGGTTCGTGTCCCGTTCCGGGAAGATCCCACATGCCGTGGAGCGGCTGGGCCCGTGAGCCATGGCCGCTGAGCCTGCGCGTCCGCAGCCTGTTCTCCGCAACGGGAGAGGCCACAACAGTGAGAGGCCCGCGTACCGCAAAAAAAAAAAAAAAAAATCTGATACTACTTATTTGTGTTATTCATCAGTTTCTTTCATAAAGCTGCAGAAAGAAATACTGAAAATCTGGGACATTTTCCTCCTCTCTCCCTTTAATGGCATAAACCATATAGAATGAAAAAAAATCATTTCATATTCTGTGTTATTGACCTAGCTATGAGCTATGTCACATTGCACTTTATGTTCATAAAACAATTTATAAAAAGTGTTGTGTTTCGCTAAAAAATATAGAGGTATATCACTGATATTTTCTGTGGCCAAACATTAAAAACATGTTTGAGTTACTCATAACATCTAAAGATGTTTCAACCACTCTTACTAGAAAATGTTGACTTATTTTCTATATGCAATTTTGCCAAAACATTACCTACACCGAATTGCTAAATTGTATCAAAATTTTGTTCTTTTAATATTTTAAAGAATAACAAAAATTGTATCAAATGAACATAAAAATGGCTCTCATTCACTGATATTTATTTATTTATTTATTTATTTATTTGCGGTACGCGAGCCTCTCGCTGCTGTGGCCTCTCCCGTTGCGGAGCACAGACTCCGGACGCGCAGGCTCAGCGGCCACGGCTCACGGACCTAGCCGCTCCGCGGCATGTGGAATCTTCCCGGACTGGGGTACGAACCTGTGTCCCCTGCATCAGCAGGCGGACTCTCAACCACTGCACCACCAGGGAAACCCCTCACTGATATTTCTGATGGGTCATTTGAGTTTGAATTTATATGAAGCCAGTAAGCAAATCTTAGAATTATAGACTAACCAAGTTTTTGGGGTACCATCTAGAAAACACCATGCTTCTCTCTTACTCCACTTTTTGACACTGCGTGTGATATATTTATATACTTTAATCCACTGAGTCATGTGTATATTGTGATTTGAATTAACTGAATTCCAATGTGAATGGCCAACATGTGATTTATGTGACCTGTGATACCTCTTAAAATGGACTTAAATACACATATATGTGACTTAAAATCTGAGTAACCCAATTTAATACTCGGCTAAAACAAGAATGAATTAGAATGAGAGTGTCATAAAATACTGCAAAGCATTTTAATTAAAGAGATGAATAGACATACACATGTAAGTTAATTTTTTCCTAGTTTTTTTTTTTTTTTTTTTGCGGTACGCGGGCCTCTCACTGTTGTGGCCTCTCCTGTTGCGTAGCACAGGCTCCAGACGCGCAGGCTCAGCGGCCATGGCTCACGGGCCCAGCCACTCCGCGGCATGTGGGAACTTCCCAGACCGGGGCACGAACCCGTGTCCCCTGCATCGGCAGGCGGACTCTCAACCACTGCGCCACCAGGGAAGCCCTTCCTAGTATTTTTTAATAAAATATTTTATTTTTTTTACTTACTTATTAGCAAAAATATTCAATCTTACCTTCAGCTATATAACCTTTCTTTGTTTAAATTTCCTAATCTATAAAATTAGTACCAAACTTTAGTACTAATTGGGGAATTCCCAAACTTGGGGAATTCCCTGGCAGTCCAGTGGTTAGCACTCCATGCTTCCACTGCAGGGGGCATAGGTTTGATCCCTGGTCAGGGAACTAAGATCCCACAAGCTGTGTGGTGCGACCAAAAGAAAATAAATAAAGTAAAATCCTTAAAAAAAAAAATGAATGACTTAGAAAGTGTTTGGGACCAAGAAAGCATTAAATGAATGTTAGCTCCCACTCTTTTCCATTTGTTCACTTATTCATTCATTCATTCACTGAATCAGTTATACTCTGTTGAATCTGGAATACAGAAACAAATCATTCTCTCCAATGTGAACAACTAATTTCACCAGGTAGACAGAGATGTGAAAAAACAATGACTGATTCAGTCAAAAACGAGAAAATATGAAGTTACGTAGAACCACAGAGAAAGGAAGTACTAGGTGAAGAAGTACCAGAAATGAGAAGACCCAATATCGTGGCACCTACAAGTGTTAACCATTTTCAGTGGTTAGTGTTTCATTGTAAGATCTAATTATGTAATACTGATTTATTAAGAAGAGCATATACTTCAGGGCAATTGAAATTTCTCTGTTAAGTGGTAAAGCAGTCCATATGCAGCAGCAGGGTGATTAATGGGGCCACAAGGATTACTCCTGCAGCTGTTACCTTTGGCTGGTAAGGAGACAGTGAACCCAAATGGATTCAAGCAGTTTATTCCTTACAGACAGCAAAAGCAAGATCAGCATGGTGTCTGCTCTCCATGGCCCTAGTCCCACAGTACAGGTCTGAACCAGAGAGGCCCTTTGAGAGACAGCAGGGTCTCTCAGGCCCTTTGAAGGCAGGGTCTCTTCCATTGAGAAGCCAACACCAAACTACAGCCAAGAGGTTTAGCAGACGGGCACAGAATCCGACAGCTATGGCCTAGGGTCAGTGAGGATGGAGCAAAACTGATGAGAAACTGCCTCATGGCAGCTTCTCATCAGACTGCTTACCTCCACTGGCTACAGCAGAAATTGAAGGATGCTGTGCTGAGACTCTGTGAAGACTGTGGTCCAGCCTTGCCCACAGAGCCTCAATGAAGACATGTAGGTCTTCATCATCAGATAACATCAGGTCATCTCCTGCTGAAGCTGTTCCCTTTCACCCCTAGACTGACCCCATGTTCTTTGATTCCCACAACCGATAACCCAACCTCCCGCAGGTTTGTTTTAAAACATTTTTACTGTAATTTCCATTTATAAAATGATTTATATATTAAAGTTGTTAACAGTAAAATATTCTAGCATATTTATACTAAAATCAAATAAACATTGACTTCATTGCCTAGAGTTCAATATTAAGACAGTATGAATTGTCTAAGAATGAAGGAATTTGAGTTGCAAACCCCAAACCGGCTGTCAAATGCTGGCACTGAAGAGGAACTATAAATAAGACAACATAAATACGAATGATGTTGAGTACATTCCAAACCTGAAGGGTAGAACCTCACATCTACCGTCAATTATTTAAATTATATAGAATGGATGAAAAAATCAGACAAAGTGATTAGATAAAAGAGGTTGAAAGATCAAATACAATAAATCTATGCTGGTCAGAGCACTAATCTAGAAGAAACTTGGAAATGGCCAGGGAACAGTAAAATCGATGTTTTCTACGTTCCACTGCATCACTTACGCTTAGTTCAATATGAGCAATTTGAACTTGTAGTTCCCTAAGCAGGAGGTTATAAAAGAAGATTGGGAACACAGTGAGAGCAGTTCCAAACAGCTGTTCAAACAAATGTAATTTCTGTGAAAGTTCTTGATGTTCTTGGGTCTGATCTTTAGTTTAAAAAGAACTCAGGTGGGGATTCCATTTGAAGTAGAATTTAGGAAGATTGAACTTGTGATGAAAAAGCAGATGAACCTGGGAAGCTGTCCCAGTTTATTGCCACTTGAGATTGGCCTTTTCAGCTTTGCTGGCAAAATACAAGTGCGCGACTCTGGCTGGTTAGTGATAGATCCAGCTCTATAGGAGCAGAGTAAAGAAAGCATTTTGGTAGGAAAGAAAAAGGGAGAGCGAAAGCAGCCCAAGTGGGGTAATTGGAATCTTTTCATCCAATTAACACACCACCTCCCACTTTTGAGGACACAAGCTGTAATCCGGTGACAGTCATCAATAATGGTTAAAGATGGGAGAAAGTGACACAGCTGTGGTGGTGGAGGGTCACACTGGAAAGAAACTAGAGGAATTATAGGCCACAGAGGGAGACTTATTTACATCAAAATATCCAGGGGGTGGAGTGTAGGGAAGGAGGCTAGACTGTTTAAGTAGATACCTTTCTTTTAATGAAATAGCTAATTAATGTGCTCATTCTTTGCTTATTGGCTTAAGAAAGAAGTCTATGAATAAATTCATCCTTAAAGAAAGCTCTTATACTAAAGTTACAGGAAATGAATGCTTCTGTTTTATTGAGTTTTAGAACTCAGTTAATGTACCTGTTCACGTCTCTTGTGAATGGGCATAGATGCGTCCGGGTCTAAATATTCCCAGTAGTACTGGTTCTCCTCTCCTCCCAGAGAGCCCACGCTTGAAGCTACACCTTCCAAGCTTTCAAATTATCATCACTGTTTAGAAGCCCCGAGTGGTGACAAGCCATCGTCTTTGTCATGCTCCAGAATCAAAATTAGCCAGCGGGGATTCAATGAGTAAGTTCTAAGTTTAGGTTGTTAATTTTCAGATTGGTTTGCAAACTGTGAGCTTTGTTTCTGTTCATTGCCCTTGTGGTTGGTATACATTCAGATCTGCATCAATTCTGGTGAGTGAAAAGGACACATATGTGTTTATGATAGAGCTCTTCTGTACAAACTGCGTGGTGAATTCCATGGGGACAGTAAACGTGTCTGTTTGTTACAGCATCTCATTACATTGTGTAGTATTCAACATAACAGGCTGAGAGTATATTGGGTTGGCCAGAAAGTTCATTTGGGGTTTTCCATACCATCTTCTGGAAAATCCCAAATGAACCTTTTGGCCAACCCAAGATTTTTAATAATGAAGAAAGATAAGAGCCAGTCAAAGAAATACATATTTATTGAGCATCTGCTATGTGACAGATACTCTGCAGACTACAAATTAGTAAAATAGAAGAGCAGAAAGGTTTACATTGTAATAGTAGATGTCCATTTACTAGCAGTCGTTTATCTTTGAATCTACCTTGACTGTATAAGAGAAGTAATAGTACTGACCTCACAAGGTTGTTGTGAGGGTCAAATGAAACAATACATATTCTACACAGTATAACTCTAATACCGCTATGCAAATATGGAGAACTCCTATAATACTGTACTATAGAGATGAGGCATGGTCTGCCAGGAAGAGGGCTTTTTCTATATATTTGAGGACATGGGAGTTGATTCTTGATATAGCAAAAACTATGCAGTGATGAGTAATATTACAATGAGATCATTTAATGTATGTAAGTATTGCAAAAGCAAAATAAAATCTAGACTAGTTTCCTTAAAAATGCATTTTCATTTTGAAACACCCTTTTCGTTTTTCTTTTTTTTAAACATCTTTATTGTTGTATAATTGTTTTACATTGTTGTGTTAGTCGCTGCTGAATAACAAAGGGAATCAGCTGTACGTATACATATATCCCCATATCCCCTCCCTCTTGTGTCTCCCTCCCACCCTCCCTATCCCACCCCTCTAGGGGGTCACAATAGCACCGAGCTGATCTCTCTGTGCTATGCGGCTGCTTCCCACTAGCTATTTTACATTTGGTAGTGTGTATATGTCAATGCAACTCTCTCACGTCGTCCCAGGTTACCCTCCCCCCTCCCCGTGTCCTCAAGTCCACTCTCTATGTCTGTGTCTTTTTTCCTGTCCACCCCTAGTTTCTTCAGAACCTTTTTTTTTTTAGATTCAATACGTATGTGTTAGCGTACGGTATTTATTTGTTTTTCTCTTTCTGACTTACTTCACTCTGTATGACAGACTCTAGGTCCATCCACCCTCACTACAAATAACTCAACTTCATTTCTTTTATGGCTGAGTAATATCCCATTGTATATACGTGCCACATCTTCTTTATCCATTCATCTGCCGATGGACACTTAGGTTGCTTCCATGTCCTGGCTATTGTAAATAGTGCTGCAATGAACATTGTGATACATGACTCTTTTTGAATTATGGCTTTTTACAGGGTATATGCCTAGTAGTAGGATTGCTGGGTCATATGGTAGTTCTCTTTTTAGTTTTTTTTAAGGAACCTGCATACTGTTCTCCACAGTGGCTGTATCAATTACATTCCCATTTTCTACCTTGTACCCAAGGAAGAAGATATCTCTCAATTCATAGCACCTAAGCCATACCTCAGTTTTCTATGCACCGTAACCAGTTTTGATAATCTGATACCTAATAAACATTTGTTAGATACCAATTTTGTAAGATGCGCCCTGTGGAATCGGAGAAAGACAATATGTAGTCTTGGTCCTTACCTTAAAGACATGTATATTTTGTGTGTGTGTGGGGGGGGAGGTGATGTAGACATTAGAAATAAAGAATTCAGCACCATTAAGGAAAATGCTTGGTGTAGGCATAAACTGGAGTGGATGAGGAGAGCCATGCACTGGAAATGTGACTTCAGTAGAAATTACTCAGCTAGAAGAACAGATTTAGTGGAATATTTCTAATGTCAGTAAATATGACGATTGAAATACATGAGATATGCTTTTTTTTCTGAGGAGACTGGTCTGGATTTTAGCAGTGATGGCAAACCCACCTCAGAATGTCGTAGTGGGATTTATTTTAGCTCAGTGAAATGAAATTCACAGTAATAGAACTGGCTTCAGCTCAGAGGATGAGGCTTTGAAGAAGCAGATGACAATGATTAAAAGCTGTACTTCCTGGAACCATACTTCTCAGGTTCAAACCCCATTTCCGTCTCTTGATGACTGTGTATCCTTTGGCACCCCTTAAAAACTCTGTACCTCTGTTTCCTCAACTGTAAAACAGGAATAGGATTGTTGCAACCAGCAGCACAAGGTATTTACCCATGTATAGTGCTTAGAACAGTGCCTGCCACATCGTAAATGCTCCACAAGTGTTAATCTTTTTTTGTTTTTTTTAACTTTTTTTAAAAATTTTTGCTGCCCTGGGCCTTTGTAGCTACGCGCAGGCCTTCTCTAGTTGTGGTGAGCGGGGGCTACTCTTTGTTTGCGGTGTGCTGTCTTCTCGTTACGGTGGCTTCTCTTCTTGCAGAGCACGGGCTCTAGATGCGTGAGCTTCAGTAGTTGCAGTGCGTGGTCTCAGTAGTTGTTGGCACTTGGGCTCAGTTGCTCCATGGCTTGTGGGATCTTCCCCGACCAGGGATCAAACCCATGTCGCTTCCATTGGCAGGTGGATTCTTAACCACTGGACCCACCAGGGAAGTCCCACAAGTGTTAGTCTTTAATTGTTAGGACCCAGTCTCTCTAGATTCTTTGCCATCTCTCAGGAACCAGGGGGTGTCTAAAACCTCCCAGATTGAGGAACAGTAGAAAGAGCATGTCTTATTCCAGGTCATGGCTCTGACTGGTTATCCTTACACCAATCACTAATGGCCAGAAAACTACCATGTTCTGACCAAGCCTGAATGCTTTGCATGCAACATCCTTGGATAAGGTGAGAAAATACCACCTCAAGGAAGGGGTGGGGAGGTTTCCAAATAGCAAATTAGGAGTGCCATGGACACATAAAGGATGGCTAAATACTGGGTAGCAAATGCAATAAGTTACTTCTGCAGGCTTTAAAGGGAATAATAAAAAGTAAATTAATTAAATTAAAAGTGAAGGTTGGAACCAGGTTGTGAAAAGACTTGATTTTTGGCACCGGAGAACATAGGTGAATAAAGGGAAGAAACACTGGGGGACAGAAGATCCAACTACAGCTGCCATGGTGCCAGAAAGGAAAGAAATTACTGGCATCAACTGAAACTCTCCTCATGATATGTTCTTGTCCACAGCAAATGACAAGAGCTTTTATCTGATTTCAAACGCCCTTGATCTTTCAATATTAATATTGTCCTTGTTTTAATAAATATATATGTAGGAGCACAAAATGTATCTGTTTGATGCAGAGAATTCTTTCATTGCACTTCAGTGAAACCAAAGAGGTTTTCTGTTAACACTATGAAGATTTAGATCTGGCCAAACTGCATCACTATGTGTGAGAGTAATTCAGAGGCTGGAAATCATTGCTCTGCCTTTTAAAAAACTAGAATGCAGGATGAGTGCATTTACCAGACCTGGCAGACGATGCCACACTTTATGGAGACCATTACCAAGACTATAATTCAAAGTAACAGGTGGACCACTTTAGCGCTGATAGAAACCGCTGGCTGATCTTCTACAGTTCACATGATCCGAAACCTCACAAGGCCCACATTTCTTATTTTACTCAGGTACACATTTCCTGTGGCATTTAATAAAATAAGATAAAAATAATGGGCCAAATCATGTTTTTTTTAGCTTCAAACCTCTGTATATGATGTGCTAATAAGAATGGAAATTTCGTTCATTTGTACTTTGACTCAGCATTTTTCGAATTCCTTCTAAACCATATGCTCCTGCATTGTTTTACATTAACTTCTGTAATCGTCACAATAACTGTGCAGTACGTATGCCAACCCCCACTTTCTCCTCTCTCTATGTATACATCTACACGCGCCATAGATACACAGCCACGTGTGTATATGCGTCTACACACGCTGTAGATACACAGCCATGCGTGTATATGCGTCTACATGCACTGTATATACACAGCCACGCGTGTATATGCGTCTACACGTGCTTTAGTTACACAGCCACGCGTGTATATGCGTCTACATGCGCTTTAGATACACAGCCACGCGTGTATATGCGTCTACACGCGCTATATATATACAGCCACATGTATATATACATCTACATAACTTGTAGAAATATTAAAAGATTTACCCCATGTCAAATAACTGGGAACTGGTAAAATATAGTGTTATTCTTCAAAGTTAGAGTCATCCTTTCCCTCTTAGCACTCATTACCAAGGCAGCATTGGTTTTTTTTTTGTTTGTTTTAACATCTTTATTGGAGTATAATTGCCTGTACAAATGGTGTGTTAGTTTCTGCTGTATAGCAAAGTGCAATCAGCTGTACATAAAACATATATTCCCATATCTCCTCCCTCTTGCATCTCCCTCCCACCCTCCCTATCCCACCCCTCTAGGTGGTCACAAAGCACCGAGCTGATCTCCCTGTGCTTTATGTGGCTGCTTCCCACTAGCTATCTATTTACACCTGGTAGTGTATATATGCCCATGCCACTCTCTCACTCACTTCATCCAGCTTACCCTTCCCCCCTCCCCGTGTCCTCAAGTCCATTCTCTACTTTGCGTCTTTATTCGTGTCCTACCCCTAGGTTCTTCAGAACCTTCTTTTTTTAGATTCCATATATATGTGTTAGCATATGGTATTTGTTTTTCTCCTTTCTGACTTACTTCACTCTGTATGACAGACTCTAGGTCCATCCACCTCACTACAAGTAACTCAATTTCATTTCTTTTTATGGCTGAGTAATATTCCATTGTATATATGTGCCACATCTTCTTTATCCATTCAATCCCATGATGGACCACTTAGGTTGCTTCCATGTCCTGGCTATTGTAAATAGAGCTGCAGTGAACCTTGTGGTACATGACTCTTTTTGAATTATGGTTTTCTCAGGGTATATGCCCAGTAGTGGGATTGCTGGGTCATATGGTAGTTCTATTTTAGTTCTTTAAGGAACCTCCATACTGTTCTCCATAGTGGCTGTATCAATTTACATTCCCACCAAACAGTTCAAGAGGGTTCCCTTTTCTCCACACCCCTCTCCAGCATTTGTTGTTTCTAGATTTTTTGATGATGGCCATTCTGACCAGTGTGAGAATGATATCTCATTGTAGTTTTGATTTGCATTTCCCTAATGATTAGTGATGTTGAGCATTCTTTCATGTGTTTGTTGGCAATCTGTATATCTTCTTTGGAGAGATGCCTATTTAGGTCTTCTGCCCAAGGCAGCATTGTTTCCCATTGAGGGGATGATGAGGGTCCAAACCTATCTTGCTTCATTTGAAGTGTCTTCTAGCTCCATAGTCTGCGGGACTTGGATTCAAATTCTGTCGTAGTCACTCACTACTTGCACGACTTAACTTCTCCGAGCTTTTGTTTAAAAGGGAGAGAAGAGTAGCGACCATTCTACAGAGTCGGGAGTTAGGTTGCATCAGCACAGTGCCAGCCTCTTAGAAAGGGCTCAGTAAATGTTATCCACCATTATTAACCATCCAAGTGAAACTTGTATCCCCTCTGCGGGGGTCAGATAGTCATGCTGCCTAAAGCTAAACACTTTCAAGGCAGAAGAGAATTCATTAGCTCCCAAGCCAGCCCCTTTTATCTTTAAACAGCTCTCTTGAATGGCTGGAAAATTATTTCTTAGGAGGTATAAAATCATTCTCCCTGTAACTTCTTCGTGTTGGTCTTTGTTAACCCTTAGGACTTCACTGTATATTTCTCATTCCTCTTTCAGTTGATAGTCTCCCAAATACGTAAAGACAGCTTTCAAGTTTCCCATTGAGTTTGTTTTACTCTAAGCTAATAAGCAGCCCAAGAATGCCTGGAGGTGTTGGGTTGATTAGTCTTTTGCTATTGTTTATTTTGATTTGCTTCCTTTCCAAGTTAATGTTAAAAGATAATAAAATCTGCTAACAGACACACACACATACACACAGAAAATTCAGTTTCAACCTCAGCGTTACCTTAAGTCTACTCTAGCTTTGGCTTTATCCTTGGCCTTTGAAAGGCAGAACAGCAAGATGCCTGTTTCAATGTAATTCCTAGAATTCCTACCTTTGTGTGTAATCAACCACTGTAAGATTTTTTAGGATTCTTTCAAATCCAATTGGCACACCCAGCTCAGAAATAGAACAAGGCATGTCATTCAGCTCTCCTGTATAATTACCTCTAAATATTCACTTCTCAAACGTTTTGTGAGCATTCTAGATGCAACTCAGAGCATAAGTCTTTTTCTTTCTTTTTTTTTTTCTTTCTTTACAGAATGAAAATTCTATCAATGATGGGGTGTCGATGTTTATTTATTATTGTACAAATAAAACTATGATTGAGAAAGCTGTTAATTTTATGCATGAAACATTAACAAAGACCTTTTTGTGAAGGCCTTTTAAACAGTTAAATAAATAGGGAAATATATTGATAGCTAATATAAATGTTTACATTAAGTAAGAGGCTCTGCTATATCAGTGTTTCTCATACTTTAATCTGCTCACAGATCAGCTGGAAATCTTATAAAAATTTAGATTCTGATTCATTTGTTGGGCCCTAATATTCTGTTATTTCTAGCAAGCTTCCAAGTGATGCCTATCTTGAAGGATATTAAATCCTGTTTGGGGACAATTAATCCTTAAAAAATAAATATGAATACATAGAAGAAAAACAGAATGAGATAATTCTAAGAGAATTCTTTTAACATTACAGCCAATCTAACTTTTATTTGTTTTAAAATTTGTTATGTCATTTCTTTACAATCACATAGGATACGTTCCAAAGTGCCAGTCTATTACTTTTTCAAACAAATAAATTAGTGGTTTTGTGTTACAATGTAAGAGTTTCAAAATTTGATGAATAGATTTTTTACAATAAATCTCAATAATAAGTTTTTTGATAAAATTACATATTTATTCTCGTATCCCAGGTGTTCAGTTTCGATGGTGATATTGGCTTGAACTTTATAGCATGGTCAGCAGAATAATGGCTCCCCAGAGATGGCTGTGTCCTAAACCCTGGGACCTATGCATATGTTATATAGCAAAGTGGAATTGACTGTCTGTAAAATAAGGAGCTTATTCTGCATTATCTGGGGGAGAAGAATGTAATCACAGGGGTCCTTAAATGGAGAACAGGGAGGCAGAAGAGGCAGAGTGATAGGATTTGAGAGAGGTTTCCGCCACCCATGGCCGGGTTTGGAGATGGAAGAAGGGGCCGTGAGCCAAGGACTATGGGCAGCCTCCAGAAGCTGGAAAAAGGAAGAAAACAGATTCTCCCCTAGAGCCTCTAAAAGGCCCTGCAGGCGCCTTGATATCATCCCGTGAGACCTATTTCGAACTTCTGAACCTAGAAGTATAAGTAAATGAATCCGGGTTATTTTAGGCACTACATTTATGGTCATTTAAAGCAGCAATAGCAAACTAATCTGCTCATCTTTGGCTGAATAATCATTTTAACACTTAGCCATGCAGCACACATCCAAAACATGAGCCTCTGATCTCTATCCGTATCCACAGTCTCAGCTATACATTCTCTGTGCAAGACACCACTTAATGCCCCAAAGCCAAGAAATAATGACTGGCGTATCCCCTTCAAAACACAGTCCAGTTACATTTTCCTCATAATTTGCCATAAATTTTATCAGGAATGGGCCAGATAGGAAATGGCCAATGGCCTTCTCTGAAACTGAGGTATAAATGTCCTTCATTTTATGCACGTGTGGCAAGGGTATGTAAAGTGAGAAGAAACATGGTATATCTTCCCAAAGCATTTTATTATTTTTATATTTTCAAGTGGATATGTTATGAAGAAGATGAAACGGGACCATAGATTTTAACGGGAAATCAAGGAAATGTCAGTTGTAGGGTCTCCTCCCAGATTTTCCTTTCTCTAGGATGGCAGTTTCACACTTCTCAACTCTTAGAATTACTTGGTGTAAATGTTTGAGCAACTTATTGCTTTTGAAGGAATTCAGAGAATGTCATCTCAAAATATGCCACTTTGGCACATTGGTTATTTTGAGTTAAAGACACTTGAGAAACAGCAGGTGGAAGGAGGGCCTCTGACCTTCCTTTTCCTTCCTAGAAACAGGAGATACAACCCCTATGTGCAAGGTGCCCTCCTGGACTGGGAGGTAAATAAAGAGACATTCTTATCTTTAAGGACAAGAAGCTGAAACTGAAAGAATTCTCTACAAACAGACCTTGTTAAAATAATTCATATCTTCTCTTAGTCCCTGCCACACATAGTTTAGTCACTTTTTCACAATTGTCTCTCTTTTTTCAACCTAATATGAAAGCAAGTAGGTTTTGCCATTTCTTTAGGTCATTTTCTTACAAGGGCACCCATGTCATATGAAACTTATATTAAATGAATTTATGTACATTTTTATTGTTGGTCTGTCTTTGTTAGTTTAATTTTCAGACAGAGTCAGGGACCCTAAGAAGACTGAGGGAAACTTTCCTTCTCTTCACTTTGGTTAGAGGCTCAGCTTTCACTGAGCTTATTAAAGATTATCAATAAATTCTTAAAATTTCCATTTGATTAAGGGGTGCATAGACCTATCTATAGAAAATAATTTTTGAAAAGTCTTATGATGGGTCCACTCTCTTAATTAGGAATCATATGAGTAGTCCTGGGATTTCCAGAAGCACTGGTCCATATGAGAATTAACATATTTACCAGACAGGTTGGCCTCCTAGAATCCAAACACACAAAAACCAGTCACTTTCATTACTTTGTGGGAGGAGTTCTCAAATGAGAGCCTTTGCCACACATTACATTTGCAGAAGAGTTGCTGTTTAATTACCAATGGGCTTACTCTGTTCCTCAAAAAAAAATCTAGGCCAACCAGATATGACTCAATGAATCTGAGACACTATGGCCCAGACTTTCTTCATGAGACCACATTTCCTGATGAACCATTTGTCACTTACAGTTCCTCATACTGGCTTCGATTCATAGCCCAACATCTGATGCAAGTCTGACTTGCATCCTGGCATCTTCTACTCTGAGACTGAGAATATGATTTTGGCTTTGATTTCTGTCTTTGCCCTTGCCTTCCATTCTCTCCTTCTTCCTCCATTGATTCAGTAGGTATTTATCAAGACCCTATTCTGTGCCAGGCACTGGTACAACACTGTTCCAGAGTGAATGCAGTGCACATCCTTTGCTTTTCCTAAACTCTTATGCCTTATGTTGGTCTCTATTCAGCTCTGAAATTAATGCCAGACAGTATTTTATTCTATAGATTTAATGCCAATTGTTAACATTCTTTAAGAGGCTCCCAGGTTTATTGCTAGAAGGCACACTAATGTTTGTTGGTAAAGTATAGAAGAGTGCGTCAGTCCTTTCATAACGCAGTCCTTTATTGATAAAAGAAAAAAAATCACTTTGAACTAAACCCACTTTAATTCCTATTGTGGTTACCTTTGTGAATCAAACAAAGGAACAAAAACTCTAACGCCGGGCTTCCCTGGTGGCGCAGTGGTTGAGAGTCCGCCTGCCGATGCAGGGGACACGGGTTCGTGCCCCAGTCTGGGAAGATCCCACATGCCGCGAAGCGGCTGGGCCCGTGAGCCATGGCCGCTGAGCCTGCGCGTCCGGAGCCTGTGCTCCGCAATGGGAGAGGCCACAACAGTGAGAGGCCTGCGTACCGCAAAACAAAACAAAACAAAACAAAACAAAAAACCTCTAACGCTGTATTATAGAAACCCCTTATATAAATACTATAAATAAAATAGGAAAAAACTGAATGTACTTAAACCTAAAACAAGGACCAGAGCAACATTTTAACCCATGAATCCGAAGAACAAGATGGGCTCTTGTGAACTTCCACCAGGCTGAATGTGTTTAGCTAATAATAATTATGATTGAACAGATGACTCAGTTATGCCATATGCCATTTTGTTGGCCCCAAGAGTGTATTTGTGACTACACAGAGATAAATGTAATTCATTACTATGTTAATCAAGACCAAAGGTCTTGTGGCAGGCAGGTAAGAAAAAGATGGTGCCTAATGAAACATTTGCTTTTCTGTGTTCAACATCATGAGAGGAAAACTTTCGTAATGCCCATGAGTCAGTAGTGGCAACGTGCTAATATATGATGTTTTCTAGAACAAAAGTGTTTGATCGGGCAGAAATGACACGGAATCATTTCGAAGATTTTTTTTTTTTTTGGCAACTAACGTTTTGGGCTTTAGTTCTCTCTCCTTTTTACTTCAGTTACCTGATTAAGTGTTACAAGTGAAATAATTTCCACTAATACTTAGGAAAAAATAAACAATATGCAGAGTACAAAGGAGAATCACTTAACAGATTAAGGCATTCTCTTTAGCTTTGTTTAAGATTTCAAAATACAAATCAGTCTATAAGTAAGATGTGATTGTAAGTTTTTGATCAAATTAATGTTTGTATAGCTTTAATGCTTTTGTTTAGAAAAGAAAATTGTCCTAAATTTTTTATTTTAATAGAATATAACAAAGGCTTAGATTTTTCTGTGTGCCAAAGTAATGCAGCTTTGTGCTGGGGAAAAAGGATTCTGAGCTCTGATTCACTCTAAAGAAGAGATTCCAAGGAAATACCAACCTCTCTTACAGACAATCTGTAATTAATAAGATAATAATGTCTTATTAGTCAATTTAATATATTTGAAATGACAGTTTCTACTAGCATTCCTAGTGGTAGATTATTTTCACTGATGAGTTACTTTGGCTAAAAATTCTCAAAAGTTTTAACTAAAACTCTACCAATTTTTCTGATTCTTTTATTTTCGGATTTTATTTCATTAGAAAGCTTCTTAAGTTATATAATAAAGCCACATTTGGTTATGTATTTACAGTTCTGTGTTAGGAGATAGGTCATAATTCTTCTCTAACCCTCATATTTCCTTCCACATGGAGGGAGATCTATCAAGGTAATATTTCTAGGCTCTCTCTGAACACAGGAGATGAGGAATTGCTCTCTGATTGATCCATTTGGAGGGAATAATCTGGGCAAGCTCATGTCAGCGCTTCCTTATTTTCTCTAGAGAGTAAGATGGCCAGAGGAGAAGGTATCCTCCTATGCTAGACCTTCACTTTGGAATTTAAAACTGGCATTTAGAAAACAGAGGATGGGTATTTTGCTCCTGTGGAGTGGATTCATTGTGCCCAGAATAAGTGATTATAACCTGTTTTGGTGACTGAAAGAGTAATAAACTTATCCATTAAGTGAACAATATTTCTTTTAAAAGAGAACATCGATGATCATTTGCACACAGGCATGGTGGGCATTGCTCATTTACTCCACCAAAATTATTTTTCCCAAGCAAACATTTCTTCTTCTTGTTTTTTTTTTTCAAACATTTCTTAAAGCTGAATGATGACTCACCCTAAATAAATGCCAGATGCACCTTATCCATTTTTTTTTTTTTTCTATGTAAGGAATCTCGCTGGGTTATTTTAGACTCTGTCCCTGAGAAGTCTGTGTCAAACCCTTCCAGGGACTTGAGAACATGTTACACTTTTTCCCGTAAGTGTGTAGCTCTGAAATTGCTGCCCAGACTCTTGTACACAATCCTCCATCCATCTTTTCCTGTTGGGCAATCCATCCTTGTAAAGTGGCATTTGAACACTTTACTGAACACGAGAAACGTTTTATAGAGGAAAGAATTAATTCCAGATATGGTAAGGATAGAAACCAATAGAGAAAAATCTGTTCCTGGAATAGACTTTGGGGAGTGGACGGCAGAGTGAATTTGAAAGATTAAATTAGTCTTTCTGTGCTTATGAAGATGGAAGTCCTTGCAACTTGCACCTTCACCTTTCATCACTGGGCCCTGGATGTCTCTGTCCTGCTTTTGTTTTCGTAACTTCTACCATGTTTAATTTAGGGACCATCACAGGGCAGCAAGAGAATCCAAGGATGCTTCTAAAACTCCATTGCTCTAAATGGATTGAGGAAAGTTCATTGATAATGATAATAACAATTATTTCAGACAAAACATTTTTTAAGCTTAGTGTTACTGTTAACTGAGGAAAGACAATAATTTATGTACCTTTGTTGTATTATTTATTTGAGTCGAAACATGTATCTTCTTCTGCCACAGATTGCATTATAATTAATGTGGGTGTCTAAACATCAACACTAATTAGTTAGAAGTGTAAATTTCTAGAATGCTTGATCCTAATTGGAAAGTGATTCTTCCACTAAAGTTTCCATGTAAGTCATGTAAAAAATATAATATCTAATTAAATAACTTGAACATATAAATGCATATGATATATATATATGCTGTATATTTGCACAGGTTTATTTATTAATATGCAGGTTTAGTTAACTGGATTTGCTATTCTACATATATTTCTATAGAGATTTTCAAATAAATGCACAAGGCAGTGGTTATTACCAAACTTAAAAAAAAAAAAAGTCTGAAGGTTTCAGCCATAACAATTACTAAAAATTGAATGTAAATAATGAAATGAAGGGTACATTTCTCTCCTTTCTTTTTATTTTTCACTCTCTTGCCATGTGATCTTTCCCTGGCCTCTTTATAACTCCCATCATCATTCCACTGGGATCTGACTTCACCCTTCCTTCGTATCTTGATAAGTTTTACCCATTTTCCTGACCAGTGCACCCACCCAGACTAGAAGACTCCAGTTTCTAATTCTTCCATCCCAGTGAATGGCTTTATAACTTGGATGATGTTATATATGGTTCAGAGGAGAAACACATCTGCTGTTCATTTTCTTGATCTTATTAGATCATCTTTTTTTCCCAGCCAGCTCAGAAGAAATGTGATTCCCCCTAAACCATACTGAAATCTCTGACTTTGTAAACGCAGATGACCTGAATCAGAATGAAAGACAACAGAAGTCTTTTTAGTAATTCTGAGTTCTAGTCAGATCAGAATACCGTTTAGAGCCCCTTCGAGTAGCTTCAGTGGGTGCATTTAAAAAAATAAAAAGACCTACTTCAGGCTCCATTGGCTTGCGATTGTATACACCAAGAGGATTTTAAAATGTTGATTTAGATGGTTTAATCCAGGCAATCTTAGTGGTTGATATATTTTTAAGTGGTTGTGATCACTTGGTTCCTATTTAATAATGATCCGTAGCAGGAGATTCAAACTCACATAGCTGACTGGGACCAGATGTGTAACTTACATAATGAAGCAGGCCGGGTTAGAAATGAATAGATGGAGACTGGTGATCTAGAGAGGGATGCCTCCTTCCCGTCTGTCAGTTGCCTCTCAGCCCTGGCTGTATAAGGTATACATATAGTACATTTCAGCTCCGTAATTTCCAAATAAGCATTGTTAAGAGCTGGCTTAAACCTGCACCTCACCAACCCTCGACTGGAATTTAGCTACCATCAAGGGCAAAAGCCTGCTGTCAGTGCCGGGGTGTGGGGTGGAGTGTGGGATAAAGACAGACCCAGTTCCATCTCTGGCATTTGCGATGATTTTCAGCAGATTATTGTGACAGACAAATCTGCAGAAATAATTTTGTCAAAATGAATAGGTCATCAGTCAAGCATGCTTTTTTTAAAAAATTTTTTTAAAATTTTGATTAGCATGTCATTTGTGAATAATTTTGTCCATTGTTCAGAATTCTACCTACTTTAAAAAAAAATGTGTTATTTAGCTTTATTTGTGATAGTGAACACTTCAGGGCAGGGGAACCTGCCCCCAGTGTACTCTAAAGTTCCCAGCAAGTAAATAAACCAATGTCCAATTGTGCCATTTGGACAAATTGTTTTCAGACAAATCATTTGTAATCATCTTCTGTCACATCACCTTGCCCTTTCCTTTACACCTGTCCAAAAAAAACCCCTCTCCATGTCCTTTCCGGGAGACTCAGAGCGCTCAGGTGATAGAGTGGCAGACAGAAGCAGGGTAAGCACAGCGGTTTATCTGGCTCTGGATTATAAGTGTGTGCACTTCAGCAATCCTGGAGGACTCTGCTTATGTGGAGAGGCAGCTAGATAGGCCAACCCGGTGCCTCTTCCAAGCTAAAGAAGCTTGAGTCCTCCCAGCGGTTGTCTTAATACAGCTAGTGTGCGGCCAAGACCTGTCAGTGACTCCTTAAATGGTATATCAGATGGGAGGGGCTGAGGGAGGAGGAGGGAGCAAACTGACTTCTTGGACGTGATGGACACAGACTTGTCAAGGAAATCCCTGTCTTCCCAGCTAAGGGGAGTAGGGTCAGCAGGGGGCGGCCCGCATCCAGCAACTGTGAGAGCCAGGGGTCTAAGAGCCAAACTTAGGACAATTCTGACAGCCGTTGGAGCTCCAGAACTCCCTGTGGGGGTCAGTCAAGGAACCTTCAGGACTGCATTGCAGCTGGACCTTCATGACCTAATATCATGAAGCCCTGGGGAAAAGCAGAGTGACAAGGCCTGTTGGAGAAGGTGCATGGAAGTAAGTACACGTTTGTTGCATTAGAAACAGCATAATATCAGAAAAACTTGGAGGGGTCAGGAAAGTAGCGTGAGTGACGGAAGTGTTGCAGGAAGGGGGACCCCTTCGAGGGCCCTAGAGTGGGCTCTTGTCTAACACTCTGAAATGAATTGTCATTGAAGACACACGTGTTGACAAAGCAAGAGACTTCATTGGGAAGCGACACCTGGGTGGAGAGCAGGAGGGTGAGGGAACCCAGGAGAACTGCTCTGCCGTGTGGCTCGCAGTCTCGGGTTTTATGGTGATGGGGTTAGTTTCTGGGTTGTCTCTGACCAATGACTTTGACTCAGGGTTCTTCCTGGTGGCGCGATGCATCGCTCAGCCAAGATGGATTCCAGTGAGAAGGATTCTGAGAGGTTGGTAGGACATAGACTGGCATCTCCCCTCTCCTTTTGACCTTTCCTGAATTCTTCCAGTTGGTGGTGGCCTGTTAGTTCTGCATTCCTTACCAGGACCTCCTGTTGTAAGATAACTCATGCAAATGGTTACTATCATGCCAGGGTGGGCGGTTTAGGTCAGTGGTTCCCCTAACAGAAGTATTCCAATTCTAACCCAGGAGGGAGGGCTGCTGTCTGCAGCCAACTTTGGGCTCATACACCCTGCAGGGGTCTCACCAAACTCAGCTCCATCCTGTTTCTGCATCAGGACCATGTGATCCATTGTTGCCACATCTTCTGGACTAAGGAGAAGCCAACATTTTATGAATGTGAAAATTTTAAATTCTTATAAATGTACAAATTATGAGAAAGTGATCAATTTCAGACTTTTAGCATTTTTCCACCCTATAGGTGGTTTGGGGGAATGGTAAGAGCATGAGCCATGAGACACAGATGGGCCCTTATTTTGCAAAGGGAAAGAGATGATCGTTGGTTGAGCAGGTATGAGAAGCCAGACAGTTTGATTGGCATCTGTAATGCATGTTTTCTTCCCTTTTTCCTGCTTGCTCTCTGAAATGCTCAGATCATTTTGGGATGGCATTTGTGCTGCAAATTCAGCATGGGATGAGTTATTTAAAGACTTTTAATCTGATTACTGACAAAAGTTGTATTTCCAGCTCACCCTTAGATAGGGTACAAATTTAGGAACCCAATATGCAGAAGGCAATTAAATACCATTTTAAGTACATAAAAGAGCTGTTCCAAGGGGAATAGTGAATTTCCTTCGGTTCCCTGTAAAATCAAGAGCAAAGGAATGAGCAGTGGATTTTCTTCGCCAGTGGAAGAAAAGGAGTCTGTGTGACTGAACCATGAGATGGTTTTCTAAAAATGGGTTTCTGCCTATGCAGGAACCTGGCCCTGGCACAGGTGGGCCCATTTGTATATTCTTTCAACCTCTAGGCCTCTATGTTTCTGCCAGAGTGATACCTCTGGATCAGATTCGTGAAGGAATTTATACTGTTGGGTGTTTCCTAGACCAACATACGTTCTAAAACTACTCTCTGTGTCCTTGAGAGCTTTGTTGAAAAACATGTCTGACATCCCATGAATGCATTTCAATGGACAAAAATCTGAACTCTTTTCTCAACCACTACCATTATACCTACTCTTTTGCGCCACACTCAATCACTTCTGCCCATTGTGAGGGTTTTTGTGAAACGCTCAGTTTCCAAGCCATTCAGTGATTCTTTAAGAACCAAATAACTGCACTCTTAGGAAGCAATCAGCAGGCTTATTAAGGCTCACCTGCAATTGAAGGCACCTCGTTGCTTGTTCATTTACATTGCAAATATGGGGCTGGTGGCCTTAAGCAGACACTTTAATGGCATGAGGGCTTTGTGACGTGGGGAGGAGTATGCCCTTTTGTGTGCTATCATACCATACTGAACTGAAAAAAATAACACACAATATTTCCTGGAAGCACCATTTCCCCAAAACATTTTCACTTCAGACACTTGCAGAAGATTTATGCCTTCTTGACAAGCCCTGTTTTTCCTTTCCCCATCTGTGATTTACAGGAATTTGTGCAGTTTCTTGTATTTTCTTTATTTTCTGTGGGTGGCATGGATGCCTGTTAAATTTTGTAGATATTTAATCATAGGGTTAAGAAAATGAGCATTTGGGCTTACTTTGGGGATAAAGGGACTACTTAAGTAAAAACACTAATAGAAAGATGGAAATTATTTAATTCTCTTATTCCAAGTATTCTTTGTCATATTTAAGACCCCAGGTGTGGGCTTCCCTGGTGGCGCAGTGGTTGAGAGTCCGCCTGCCAATGCAGGGGACACGGGTTCATGCCCCAGTCTGGGAAGATCTCACATGCCGCGGAGCGGCTGGGCCCGTGAGCCATGGCCGCTGAGCCTGCGCATCCGGAGCCTATGCGCGGCAATGGGAGAGGCCACAGCAGTGAGAGGCCCGTGTACCGAAAAAAAAGACCCCAGGTGTGAGACTGGTTCTATTCCCCGTTGTGAAACTGATGAGGAGTTATGAAAACTTAACGGTCGAGGCCGCAGGAGTTGTTCTTATCATTTTCCAGTTTGAAACACTATTTAGAAGTAAACTGGGGATATATTATATACCTTTTTTTCTAATAAAACATACAAATGGAGAGAGAAACGTATATCACCAAAAAATCAGAACTTTAAGTCTGAAAGATATGTCCAGATGGTATCTAAAGAATTCTAATCAGCTAGATATCTGGAATCTTTTATAATATTGATAGAATTTGTGTTTGGTCTAAGCAAAACATTATCACCAATCTATTTGGCTTTGCTTTCATCTCAGTAGGCCTTTTCCTGCCTGAAATAGCCTTCCACTTTTTTTTAATGCCTCTAAACAGACTATTGATGTCTCAGTGCCTTTCAATCCGATTTTTCTAGACCAATCAATTAGCAAAGCATTTTTCAGATTATCATCCATGTGGGAATCCCATGCTGAACTCTGAGTCTGGAACACAAAAATAGTGTCTTTCACATTCTTTTAGAGGAGACATTAATTTAAATAAAGCAAATAACACTAAGCCATTGTACATAAAAATAACTGAATTATGTGGTGTAAATCCATTCACTTGTTGAATACATTCATTCATTCAATAAATACTTATTGAGTTCTTACTATGTACCAGCCACTACTCCAGGCTCCCGGAGTACAGGGATGAACAAGCCAGTCAAGTCAATGCCCCCAGTGAATCATTCAGTTGATGAAAATTCAGAAAACTATGAGCTGAAGAAATGAGAAGAGCCTTCTTGATGGAGTTGGGTCATATGTTGCGCACTGAGAGATGGGTATTTTGTTGAGCTCAATTGTGTCCCTCCAAAAGATAGGTTCAAGTCCTAGCCCCCAGATACCTGTGAATGTGACCTTATTTACAAGTATGATCTTTGCAGACGTAGTCAAGTTAAGATGAGATCATCCTGAATTAGGATCCTAATCCAATAGGAATGATGTCCTTATAAGAAGAGGAGATGAGACCTAGACCCAGACCCAGACCCAGACGCAGAGAGAAATGTGAAGGCAGAGGCAGGGTTTGGATTGATGTGTCTACAAACCAGGTATGCTAAGGATCGGTTGTAACACCAGGAGCTAAGAGACAGGCATGGAACAGATTCTCCTCTAGAAACTTCAGAGAGAGTATGGGCCTGCCATCACCTCAATTTCAGACTTTTGCCCTCTAGAACTGTGAGAGAATTTCTGTTATTTTAAGCCTCCTAATTTGTGCTGTTTTGTTAGGGCAGCCCCAGGAAATTTATATAGGAAACAAAGACAGGTCAGTGAAAAAGGAAGGATAAACCAAGAAACAGAACAGAAACAGCAAGTGGGGAAATAAGTAAGATCACTGGAACCACAGGTTCAATTTAAGTGGGCGATATATTCTGGAAACTATTGGCGTTCGGATTAAGGATGTGATTGACAAACAGAAAAATTTAGACACACAGTAAAATACCATTGAGGAAAAGAAATACGACAATGGGACGTTTCAGGAAATCAATCTGACAGCAATATACAAACCCATGGACTCAAATAATCCAGTCATTCTAGCAAATTCCTAGACAACATCCACCATCCTAACGAAAGAGAGAAGAGTAAGCCACTGAGGACATGAAGAAGACAAAAAGGAAAATAAGAGGAGGTTCCGGCTAACTGTGATAATGAACGATTTCATGTAACCTGTAAATTCCACAGTTTGAATATATATTTGAATTCTACCTTAGATATTTAGAATTTCTCTGTCAGCTGGGCAGATGGTACTTCAAAACTTTGATTTCAGTCGAACAAAATAAGGAAAAAAATTGCTAATTAACTGCTAATAGGTTATTCTGAAGATTTCACAATAGAATATACTGTAGCTTTCTTATCTGTTAGGCACTATACAAACGGTAAACAATTGCATTGTGCACATCCCTTTTGGATCCCACACACAGTTTTAAAAATTGGTATGTTTTCCTAAATGTTTTTTGTGACCTACATTTTTTGTGCCTGAAGTGATAGATATGGTAAAACTCTTCTCTTGACATATTACTATAGAAAAAGCCTGCCCTTCCCTATTGTCTCCTCGTCTCTTTATTTTTATATTCTATGCAAACACATGAACATCCATTCTCCTAGTTACTAGAAATAAAAGTAAAATCCCATTAGGTTTCGCTTTGACCTATTCTTCAGCATCAGTTGAAACCCCAAATTTCAGGACAGAAGTCAAGTCTGGCATGTATGGTACAGGCTCTTTCGAGTTTCTGTTGACTCTTGCTAAAATTTGTGACATGCTTGAGGAAAAGTGCACTCAGCATTTCTGGTGGGTAAAAAAGCAATCGGAATAAAAACCTCTCGGGTGGGAGGGGAGCCTGCTGAGAAATTCTCCTTTCCCACAGAATACAGGGCATTTTGTGTTCTGTTTCGCTTGCTTTCTAAAATATTAATAGCCACCTCCTTACTAGGACTGTAGTGAAAAACAAAAGCAAAAGCTTAGGGCATATGGTAGCCTTAGCCTCTAAAGGATGTAAAAATATACCTCAAGTAAGATTTTACATATATCTGTATATATGTATATACACACATGTGTATTATCTTACATGAATCTTACATGAAGCATGATTTTTTTATATGGCAATGCCAAAAATGTTGCTGAATCTTATTATTTTGCATACACGCAATATATGTTAAAGCAGTATGGAGGATCAACCTTCAATTCAGTGTAGAGGAATTTCAACAAACCTCCGTTGTTCATGGAAATTAAACAGACTCCAGTCATTCTACAAGAAATGTCTGCCAGAAACCACGTCTGTATTACTGAATATGCTATAAACATGGTTGTCCCCTAACAAGGATGCAATAGTCAGTTTAAAACCAAGCCTGAATAGCTATTCATGTCCTGAAGGTGTGTATAACCACGTGTGTGAATGAATGTGTGGGAAGCAAAGGTGTTTGGATGAATTTTAATTTGGGGGCTGCTTAAAAAAAGCCTCTGTGACCTTGATCCTTGGATACTGCTGTGGTGATAAAGAAAAATATATGAGACTTTTTAAAAATAAATGTATTAATTTTATTTATTTATTTTTGTCTGCATTGGGTCTTCATTGCTGCTCATGGGCTTTCTCTAGTTGCTGAGAGCGGGGGGGGGGGGGGGCTACTCTTTGTTGTGGTGCACGGGCTTCTCATTGCCGTGGCTTCTCTTGTCATGGAACATGGGCTCTAGGCGTGTGGGCTCCAGTAGTTGTGGCAAATGGGCTCAGTAGTTGTGGCACATGGGCTCAGTAGTTGCTCCGCGGCATGTGGGATCTTCCCGGACCAGGGCTCAAACCCGTGTCCCCTGAACTGGCAGGCAGATTCTTAGCCACTGCACCACCAGGGAAGTCCTGAGACGTTTTTAAAGCAAAGTTTTCCTTCAAATAGTTTTTTCACCCCGTACATACAGGAAAATAGTGAGGCACAGTAGAATTTAGACATATTTTTTATTAACTTAGTTTATTCAAATTTGGAATGGATCTCTAAACTAGATGTATAGTAACACATGAATAGAAATATCCTGGCAGCCACCCCATGGAAACATCTGCATGTTTGCAGTTGATTTTGGTGAATACATGTAGCCAGTTTTCACCAGGTTCCAGGTTTTGGGGGGGGGGAGCTATATAGGCATTATCTTATTTAGTCTTCATGCAGCCCCTGTGAAACATGTCGCCTCATCTGACACAGGAGAAAACAAGCGGAGAGGGCTAGTTGCTTACAATCATGCAAGGTGAATGGCAAAACCAGGACTGAACCGGCTCTGTTTGCCTTTAAAGCCAGACTCAACTCTGTCTGTGTGACAGTGAAAATGCTTTCATGGAACCCATTAAAATGCAACATAGCAACACCAGCTCCACTTAGCTGCTAATATTTTAACATACAGAACTTAACCAAGAGGTCAAAAATAATGACAAGAAATACCATTTAACGAGTGTTCATTATATTTCCTGCCGGGTGTGTATTACCTCATTTAATCTCCCTACCACCCGTTAAAGGAGATATTAATACGTTGTTTCATGGATGGATTACTAAGGACTAAGGAGGTGAAGTCATTTGCGTAAAGTAACATATCTAGGAAGAAGCAGAGCCAGGATTTGAATCTTGAGAACCTGACTCCAAAGAATAATACTGTCTTCCAAGAAGAGGAGAACTGTTCAAAGTCAGCCCAATTTGATGTCACATCTCTGAGATTCATACAGGTCTACTCACTGTACAGACCCTCTCTTGGTTGCTCTTGACTGTTATTTGAATTTATACATGCTTATGGTAGAAATTTTTGGAAGTATAGAAAAACATAGCAAAAGAAAAAGAAGTTGTCAATGAACTGAACCAATGTATTCACTCTGTGCATTTCAGAATATGTCACTGTGAAGAATATAAGCTTACACAAGTGGACAGGTTTTCAAGTTTTTGTATTGGCCAAGGTCTAGACTGTTGCTAAACTAAATCAAACTAAGCCGCTCAGTATAGTGCACTAATTAACTTCATTCTCTTTTCTCAAATGACACCATTTCTCTCCGTTCCCATGACACTTAAGGTTCTCTTTGTTCTGTTAAGGATAATGCTGATGTTGAAAACATAAACAAAACGGAAGGAAATAACTAATTTTCACTTGATTTATACATTATGAGTATAGATTCCAAAGGTGGTAGGACAAAAACAATTCTGAATCTGAAAAGCAAGAATGATGTTTTGGCATTTTTCTGTGTTTATGTTACTCCCAGAAATCTAGACTAAGAAATCGTTTAGTTAGACATTCAGATGTGAGAGGTGCCATTTGACTAGGTAAGTTACATATCTTAAAAATGAACCTTTTCAGGTTTCATTCAGCTATTTTGTCATTGAGTAGATAGCACTGGAGAGTAAATCAGTATTTCATTTATAATTCAAATCTCCTAGTCCAGCTTTTTGGATATATTTTTCACAATACTGAACTGATTTCCCAATGAGAAACTGAAAAATACACTCATCCCAGTCTCTAATATAGTACATGTTTAGAATGTTCTCTGGCATTAACTGTCCTGGAGAACATGGTACCTTATCGAATGTAAACTCCTCTTTTACAGTGAAAGGAAAAGAAGAACCTGGAGAGGTTAGGTGATTTTCTAATAGATATGTGGGGCTAGAACCTGTTTAATGGAAAATTTCTTAATTTGGTGATTCTAGAGAAGATCAGCATAGATTCAGAGAAAATTTGAGTACAGCCTAAATGAATTGATGAAAACCTATAGGGTAGGTTACTTTAGTCTCAATAGATGTCTGAAAATGCTTTTACATAAAAATATGCCAGGTTTGTGTTCATTGTAGGAACATTCTGTTTCTAGTGTCTTTAGCCAACCATGTGCTGGTAAATGTTTAGCAGGCTTCTTTAGAAAAAGAAAATGTATGTAAGTATATATTTTATGATGTACTTTAAAAATTTTTTAAATTAAAAACATTTTTTGTTTCTGTTTTGTTTCTTAATTTTTTATACAAAATTGAAAGGTTACATTCCATTTAGTTATTACAAAATATTGGCTATATTCCCTGTTTTGTACAATACATCCTTGTAGCCTATCTTATACCCAATAGTTTGTGCCTTCCACTCCCCTACCCCTATATTGCCCTCCCCTCCACTGGTAACCATTAGTTTGTTCTCTGTATCTGTGAGTCTGCTTCTATGTTTGTTGTATGCACTAGCTTGTTGTATTTTTTAGATTTCACGTATAAGTGATATCATACGGTATTTGCCTTCCTCTCTCTGACTTATTTCACACAGCATAATGCCCTCCAAGTCCATCCATGTTGTTGCAAATGGCAAAGTTTTATTCCTTTTTTATGGCTGAGTAGTATTCCATTGTGTGTGTGTGTGTGTGTGTGTGTGTGTGTGTGTGTGTGTGTGTGTGTACACACATATACCACATCTTCTTTATCCATTCATCTGTTGATGGGTATGACATACTTTTTTTTTTTTTTTTTTTTTTTTTTTTTTTTTTTTTTGCGGTACGCGGGCCTCTCACTGTTGTGGCCTCTCCTGTTGCGGAGCACAGGGTCCGGACACGCAGGCTCACCGGCCATGGCTCACGGGCCCAGCCGCTCCGCGGCACGTGGGATCCTCCCAGACCGGGGCACGAACCCGCGTCCCCTGCATTGGCAGGCGGACTCTCAACCACTGCGCCACCAGGGAAGCCCCGACATACTTTTAAGTTTAATCTGCATTATTATCATTTTCTCCATCGCTTTCCTAAATCCATACAATGAAAACAATAAACCAAGCCCTGATTTGTAGCATTTGTGGGTTTCCATGGCATAAATATTATCGTAATAACTGATATCAAGCAACCAACCAGAGGTCACTCAATGTAGAGTTGCAAAGAGATAATACACATTGCTGTAAAGTATTATACCATGCAGGCATAATAGTCCTAAATCACTTCGAGATATTAATAGTAGAATGAGTAAAATAGTTGGGAAATGATGAGTGTTTAGTGTGTTACTTTTGTCCACAATATGATTTGTTTGTGAGTTTGTGTCATTTAATGTTTAAAAATGGCTGTATTTAACAACTATCTCAGAAGCTTACTAAAATTTTAATAATTGGATTTTGCTAGCCTGTAGAAGCAAGCTTTAGCAATCACTGCCTAAGTCTTCGGAGGAAAGGAACTGTAAAAAATTACACAATGTATTATGTATCATATGTCTTACACATCATATTCAGTACTTGTGAGGTATATATATAAGTGTGCTTTTAGAAGTATAACTCTAAAGCAGCACTTCTCAAACTTTAATGTGCATATAAATCTCTTGGGGATTTCGTTAAAATGCAGACTCTGATTAGTAGGTCTGAGATTCTGTATTCTAACAAAATATATATAGAGAAATTGATACAGATATATAATACATGCACATGTGTGATATGAAAGGGGCCACTCCATATGCCCAAAACAGAACAGCATGTAATTAATTGTCATTCTGTAGAGAAAACAGGGAGAAAAATGAGAATTGGAAAAGTTGGGGTTGGCCTAGTGGAAGAGGAGGAACTGCTACTGAAGAGAAGTAGGATAAAAAATTCAGGAAATAATTAGAAAATAAAACTTAAAGGCCTGAAGTCAAAGCTTATCAATGCTAGTATTAAAGAGAATGTTTAAGGAAAAACCAAATCAGTTCAAACTTGATGAAATGTTAGGACCTAGGGGGATAAGAAAACCTTGAATTTCAGCCAGGGACATTTGAAATTAATCCTGTAGGCATTTATAAGAACATAAGTGATTAATAAAAAATATATATATATATTATGCTCTAGGAAGTTTAGTGTGGTGCTATCCAAATTGGAGACAAAGTAAACTTGGCACAGAGAAGTTGCTTGTCATAAATTGGGGTATGTGGTCAATGTCTGTGCCAGAGGATGGAAGAATCTGGGAAGAATCTGGGTCCTACGATGGAGGATGTAGAGTATGACATACTAAACCAGAATGACTGGGGAAATGATAGGGCAGCTGATTAAATAGTAGTGCTGGGCGGAGCAGAAGCCAGTCTTTCTTTTCTTTTTTTTTAAGTTGAGAAAAAGGCAGAAGGCATTAACTTTGCTTATTAATCCATGTTCCTCAAGGTTAAAGTGATTCAGAGGCATAAAGCATGGCACGTTTAGAAACACGATAATCAGTAAGTTCATGGTTGTAAACCTCATGAACTTGTGAGAAATCTTGTATATGTATTACTAGTTTGCCTCTTAGAACAAAACAAATTTTCTGAAACAAAACTAAACGATGAGTTACAATTTTAGCCTGGAGGTGGGGATATTTACTTCTAATCATTTCATTGTTTATATTGTTTTTATTCTAAGTGATATAACCCTAAGTCTTTTTCAGGGGTAATCTGGGTATTAAAATAGATAATCATAAACTTTCATGTAAAGCAGTGGTTTTGAAAGATTCAGGAAGGAGAGAGTAGAGTAAAAGAAAAGCATATTTTAAACCCTGACATAGAAAGCATTTTTTCAAACAATATTAGAGGGAATTTCAAAATAGCTATTTTGCCTTTTTTAGTACAGAAACATGGTCTACAAATAGTGGAAGGAATGGAAGATGACTTTTCATGGGCAGTTTACAAGGAATATGTTTGAATAGTGAAGGAAAGAGTAAAGAAGTTTGACTTGAATTTAAGATGCCATCAGGGAATCCAGTTGTTGTAAAGAAACTAGAGATCCGGCATTAGGGTGACAATTTGTTTTAAAATTATGATAGCAGATTGAATATTGATTGAAAGAGATGCCTCATAGGTGATTCAGGGAACAATGGAAGAGTGGGAGCCAAAGGAGAAAACAATATGAAAATAAGGAAGAATTCATGGGAGAGATATTGAAGAAGGAGTAACTCTTCCGCAGCCAGAAGAGGAATTCAGTTAAATAAATCCACTCGTATCAAATCTATCCCTTTGAATTCAGTATCATTTGCATGGGAATTTCTAATTCTTACAAAATCAGGTTAGTTAGTCTTAATTTAAGATACAAATTGTCCTAAATTAATACTCTACCTCGGTGCATTAGAGTATTCTGATGTGATCTACTTATTAAGTGAATCTCAGAAAGAATACTTAATGAAAAAAATCCAGACAATTTGAACTACCCTAAATGACCCATCAGGATAGTTAAAAGCCACTGTTTCCATATGCATATCAAAAGTTCCTTAAGAAAATAGCATGTGAAGCCAAAGGTTCAAATGTCCATGGGTTCTGGTAATCCAGCCAAAATAATAACCTCTAATAACTTTTTTGGATCTGTTACAATGCATTATGAAAACACTTAGATTTCCAAAGTACCATTATTTTCTTTTCCTTTTTCAATCACCAGCAATGGACAAAGGTTATTTTCTTATGCAGTCACCTTGTATCGATATATCTTGTAGTATGATCAGCATTTCCTTAAGGGCAAACTTTAGAAGAACCAGAGGTTAAATTTGGCTAGATTGTTAGAATATGAGAAGCATCTCAATTTTTCATAATATGTATTCAAATTTCATTGAATGTTTCCCTAAGTGACTTCCTTCCCCCAGTCCTGTTTTCTACAAAGAATCTTTCTTAATGCAAAACATTATTCCATCTCCATGTTCCTCTCTTCAGTTTCTAACCAATCCCAAAGGTGAACATATATTAAGAAATTCTAGCTTTTCACCTGTCTACTGGCAGTGTCAGACTTCACCAGCCGTTCAACCTTGGTGGAAGTTAAAGCCATCAAAATATGCATGACTTTCTAAGGAAATCCAAATTACTCTCATGTAAGTTCCTAACTTAGTCATTTCTGATAGTCTGAGATAATTTTAAATTTTAGAAAATCTTTTTCTAAAAGCTATGTCCTTTTTAAGATAAATTTTTAGTTCAACAGACATTATTGGATGTCTATTGTGTATGGGTATCATGACGGTTGTTATTGAGGGAGTGGGTGCAGAGAAACTCTAGAAATTAAGAAAAGATGATATCTTCCCCCCAAAACACATAAATATACGATGGGGAAGATAGATATTTATATGGAAATTCTAATGCAAAACAAAATGTACTGTTACAAATTGGAGGTATAGTGGAAACATGGAGGAGAGGAAGGTGGTGGCCAACTAGGCAAGTTTAAGAAATATTTCTTAGATGAAAGGGCAGTTGATCTAGCCCTTGAAGAAATGTATGTTTTCAGTAGGATGGGTGAAATGTATGTTTCAGTCCACTTTATTTGAGGTGGACTTGCAGGGGAGAGGAAAGAGCATGAAGGAATATTGAGGCCCAAGAATGAAGGTTTTGTAGGACAAGTAGTTTGTATAATTGGTGCATAGCACATATTGTGGTGCTGTGCATGACAGAGGCGGCCCAGAGAATATCAAGAAGGATGTTGAATGCAGAACTGGAATGAATGGCAAGATAGATCCATTGAAGATATTTAAGCAGAATCGCATACACAGGGCTGTGCTTCAGAAGATGACTTAAAACTTTCTTCGTATGATTAGAACAGTGAGGAGACAATCTGGTTTTCTCATATAATTTATTGATTTTTTTAATTAAAAATTTGTTTTAAAAAAGAGTTGCTATAGCGTTGCTCAGTAACACAGCCCAGGTAAAAAGTATCTGCATTAACAATCTTAAATTTAGAATAAACAATCTTTCTGCTTATTTATAATCACTTCGTTGGATGCAAAGACTGTCTTACAATTCAAGAGACCTAAAAATGGAAATTTATCTTTTTCTTCCTATTTCTTCCCTTAAGTCGACATCTCTTTGAAACTTCAGAATCATTCTTAATTTATGCACCATGAAATCAAAGAGAGAAATCAGGGGAAAATTGGATGATAGCTATTGATCTCTATTTTTTCTTTCTACAAGAATGCCTTTTCTACAGAAATATTTGTCAGTTAAAAAGTATTGCCTTATATATAATTCATCATCTCTCAGGAAACAATCAGGTTATCTGGATACCTCTTGTAACTTTGTTTTGTCAAGGTTTTTATCAATGGTCAAACTCTCTGCACTAAGTGGGAAAATTATGATTATTATTTCTTTTCTACAATTAGCTACTGTCAATGCACCTAATGCCCACTGTATTCACTAGCAAATGCTTTAGAATGAAAATGTTGTCTTAAATGTAGTGACAATAGTTTTGCTGCATTTACGTTTCTGTTCTAAACTTCAATGCTAATTTTTGGATGCAAAACTTTGTGATGTCCTAATAAAGAATTGAATGCATTAAGAACAAGAATATGGAGAACAGAGTTTTGGAGCCAGTTACTAATTTATTGATTTTTCAACCTCAGCTGACTGATTTAAATGGATAGTGTTTACTTGTGTGTCATGTCTCTCCCTGAAGGAATGATGTAAAGTAATATGTCTCAAAACTTGAAAGTCCCTGAATCTTTTCTATAATGGGGATCAAATATATGAAATAGATAAAGTTTGTGATGTTCTGGTTTAGACTGGCCCTTTGGGGAGCAAGATTGCACCCTCTTAGGCATTCACTTATCATGTCTTCAATAAATATTTTTGATTCATAGTTTGGCCAAACATTGTGCCAAGTGCTGGGGATTAAAATGAGGCAAACTGAGAGCCCCTGCAGTTTGTGATTTAAATTGAAAGAGAGAGACATCAAAATAGTTACAACAGGGGCTTCCCTGGTGGCGCGGTGGTTGGGGGTCTGCCTGCCGATGCAGGGGACACGGGTTCGTGCCCCGGTCCGCGAGGGTCCCGCGTGCCGCGGAGCGGCTGGGCCCGTGAGCCATGGCCACTGAGCCTGCGCGTCCGGAGCCTGTGCTCCGCAACGGCAGAGGCCACAGCAGTGAGAGGTCCGCATACCGCAAAAAAAAAAAAAAAAAAAAAAAAAAAAAAGTTACAACAAATACACACACACAAGCAACCGATAAAAAGCAATGATACATAGAACTTGAAAGGGTCTAATAAGAATAAAATTAAATAAAGCGACAGTATACAAAAACCTCTTACCATTACATGGTAATAGTGATAATTCCTTTTCCATTTTTTCTATCTTTTTAAAATAAAATTCTGGTGGTGACATTCTATATTTATTTCCATATTGATTTTAAAACCGTTTAATCATCACTACCTACAATTTGACAGAAAAAGATCCGTTCAAGATGTTTTCATTACAAAACATCTTTCTATCTGCTTTTGCATATAAAAGTTAGGGGCAGTTCTGTTGGGCTGCTTTTAAACTCTTTGCTTATGTATATATGGTGACTGGTCTGAAAAAGAAAAAAGACTGAAAACAGAATGCTACATGCTGGGGTAGTAGACCTTTGTTCATCCCCAACGCATGCTGGCTCTTTTGCAGAGGTTCTTCTCTTCTTGGCCTTTGTTGCTGTAATTATGTATCATATCAACTATGAAACTATTTAATTTGTTTTTCCTGCTTCACTATGTCAGCAGCAGTTTAAGGGAATTTTAAAGGAAAATGTAGCTTCTAATGATGGATAAATAAGTCATTTTAATGGAAAGGTGCTGTGGATTTTCCTGAGCGGCTGGGGAAATGCACACATATACCCCTTCTTCATTCCCCCTTTACTCAGGGGCAGCAGAAACCCAAACCTTCCAGAATGTTATTTTATGTACTTGCTACTTCATCTATCACCACACCTGTTCTCTTTATTGCCACCCCCTCCTCCCCTTCAAGGTTCATCAGTCCTTTAAAACTCAAGTTCCCTCCTCCAGGTGTCTTAGCTGAAATCCCTACGGTGGCTCTTTTCCCCAGCTGGCCCTGCCTGAGCAAATGACTTAGGTAAACAAATGTGCAGTCTTGCTGCAAATGGGAAAAATAACAGGATGAGAGAAATGGATGAAATGGTGTTTAGAGGAAGGAGGAAGCCTGTGGACTCATTTCAGGGATTCCATGGACTGTTCAGGACTTCTTCAGATAGCTGGTAAATATTTCGTCTTTTTTATTGAGAAGAGACTGGCTTATGTTTTCCTTAAAAAATGTGTTGCTGTAGTGCACCTGTGTGAATTTTCCATGTTGGTAATTTATACGCAGATGTGTGTAACGTGAAAGCTTTCATTTATTTTTAATTGTTTACAAATTAAGTTAATCCACCGTTATCCAACTTTCGTGCTCTGGTGTGAGCAGAGACTTTAAAAAGGAAAAGTGTTGGTTTTTATGCTTCGCTGTTTTCCAGAACTGGGAAACAGTGGGTGAAAACACTGGTCAAAATGCTTCTTTTTATAATTATTGGTGATTTTGACAAAAGTTACTCATAGAAAGGGTATGAAATGTACACGTACACAGATACATACACAACATACACACACTATTAAAATATTATTGAGTAAAAGTATGCCTAGGAAGAATATTGCCTCTAAGTAAATATTCAACTTAGTGCTCAAAATATTTGTTAAGGTTTTAAGTTTGACGTGGAGAATGGAAATAATTTTATTAACGTTTGAGTCTCTCAAAGTTTTATATGGAAATAATTTGATAACATAATTGTTAAATAAAGAAAAATATTATAGCCATTTCTCTGTTTCAGGCTCAGGAAAATAACCCTTTTGAAAGCGTACTTTAAGCCATTTTACAAGCTATTGAGGAGCATGCCCTTTTGTTTAGGGAATCAGATAAACAATAAATACATGTAGGGAATTTAAAGTTCAATTTTAAAATAAATATATTTTAAAATAAATGCAGTTTTTAAAATCAGAGGACTCACATCTGCCATGACGTATTTTGGGACTGCAGTTTGCAGGGAAAATTTGAGGGTCTATGTTGCTGTAGATCTAGAGAAAGGATGGTCCTCCAGCATGATTTTCTCCAGTTTAAAAATTCCAAAGGAGTAACAGGACTGCAGTGGGAGCATAGCCCTTCACCAGGGCTTGGCCGCTTGCTTCTGTGGCTTCAGGCTCGTTGCTGAATAATAAGCCTTCTTATATCCATTCGCATCTAGTGTTATCATTTATCACTTTAAAAAAAATCTCATTTAGTAGTATCCATGACACTGTGAAGTAGGTAAGGCTAGTATTTTCTCTCTTTTAAAGATGAGGGCTTGAGGGTCAGAAATTAAATGATTTCCCAAAGACTACTTAGTTCAACTAACTTGTAGTCTAAAGCACACTCATGTCTAGAATCTAGGTGTTATGATATGACATCCTTTACTCTTTCTACTGGACCCTAAGCCTCTTGCTTTATGTTGAATAACTTCATGTTGAATTCCCTCAAAGAGTTATTGCTAAGGTTAATTCCTGCTTTAAGAGGCTATTTGTGAATCTTAATGTTTGAACATGAGCTTGGGAATCAAACTTGGTGCACCTAGTCCAGTGGATCTCAGTGTGTGGTCCCCAACCATCAGAGCCTTAGCACCACCTGGGAGCTGGCAAGAAATGACAGTTCTTGGGCCTCACACCAGATCTATCCAATCAAAAACCCTAAGGGTAGGGCCCATCAATTGAGGTTTCAACAATCCTCCAGGTGATTTTGAGGTTGTCTGAATGAAGTTTAGGGTCACCAGCCTGGCCTATTCAGACTCACGTTGATACTCACTGACTCTCAAAGCAGGTTAGTTATGTCTCTCCTGGTTTAGGTTTATGCTTGCTTTGGCCCAGCAGCTTTTTAAGAAAGGTTACTGGGGACGGAAGCAGGGTGAGATGTCTCTAAGATTAAAGTACTCTATTTAGTTTCTGGCTTCATGATATTTTCCAAAGCACTGTTTAAAAGCAACAATGCAGTGGGGAGAAGTAGATGGTATGTGGGGTATTCGCTTGGCCAGGGAAAACACCTAGAGTACATTTGAACATAGCTCCCTCTCGTTGAATCCCACAGCCCTACACTCAGGGCAACACTGGGAAGGAGAAGATGGATATTTTCCAAATTGCTGTAGTGAGGAAATGATGGGCATAAGAGGAGAGCAACATGTCATCACCTCGAAAAGTTTCAGAACTCTGAGATTATGTTATCTCAACAGTGGCACAATTGCTGTCTTGGACTGGATTACCTTTTGCTCTGGCAGCTGTCCTATGTACGAAAATGTTTAACAGCAGCCCTGGCCTCTACTCACTAGACGCCAGGAGCTAGCCCTGATGGCATCATGACAGTCAAAAATGTCTCCTGACATTGTAACTTGGGCCCTGGGGGGCAAAATGACCTCCACTTTGGTTGAGAACTAGTGCCCTTGGGCATGCCCTCCCTCACTTTCCCCATCTCACAGTGCCAACTTTGAGCAAAGTGCATGGAACCCTGGCTGGAATAGCCATCATCTCTGAGCCTTCCTTCTTTTGGCTATTATTTCAAGACCAATGTAAAAGAGGAGAACAAGACTCTTGAGAAACTTTCTGGTTGTGCATGGAAAATAAATCAGGAGCGAGAGGTAGACAGTAAAGTCAAAAGGGTATTCGCTGTTCTTAGGCTCCTGGTAACAGCCCACTTTGAAAGCATAGCCAAGGGTGGGAGCTAAGGAAGTAGATGAGCTTGAAAACAAAACTATTAGTGTTCCTGTAGGATGTAAATGTTCCAGGCTTTGATGCTACAGAGAATTCTCTGAAGGCCTGTGCAAACAGCACAGTGTGTAAGCAGACACAGGCACTGAGCCTTGCCTGCTGCTGAGCTGGGCTTAAGGTATTAGGGAGACTCGGTCTCCACTTTCAAATGCCACGAATTTCCTCCATGGAGACATTTGCTTCTCATGAATAACCTTTGATATAACCTTTGGGTTTTTTTTCCACGCACTGCTCATGTAAACTCATTGTCCCCAGTCAAAGCAATCCTGGCTATTTTAAAATACAGAAAAAGGAACCCCATCAGAGCCCACTTTGGAGGTGAGTTGCCTGGAGATGACGCTCTCCTTCAGGCTCTGATATGGTATTTTCTTGCTCTCCCACCCTGTTCCTCTCTTCATCTCTACAGTGCAATCTCTCTGGCCCTTCCCCTTTGGGAAGATTATCTGACAACTCCTCCCTCGTGTACATCTGAGTTCCAGCTATTCCTCAGAGTCCCTACATTTAAAAATTTTTCGATAAGAAGGGCCTTACCAGTTAAGGGAACGATAGCCAGCTGGGACCAGTTAGGTCCACACAGCTGGAACATTAGCCAGCAGTGTGGGAGAAGAATTGCCCAGGGGTCAGGATAAACGTGACCAGCACTTCTGCAATCACACAGAGACAAAAGCATCAACTCCATCTGGTACCCAAGGCCAGCCTCTGACTTCTATCTCTTCTGTTTCCTATCCTCTTGGACACTTTCTGGGGAGGTCGACTTCCCTTTCTCTCTGGGAAGGAGCATCTTGGCATATTCTCTGTTTTGCACTGGGAACTAATAACCTTTGGCCTGGAAATGATGGGAGGGCACAAGGTACACGCTTGAGTCCCCTCAGAGGGGCTGGCCTCCAGGCCCTGGGAGAACCCTCCCAGCTCCCTTCGCCCTCTGTTTTAGCCTAGAGCCGCTTTCCTGCTTTCTCATAGGTACCTTTCAACTTGACAGAATATGATTTTTAAATTAGTTTTGATAGGCCAGTTTTATCCCACTCTTTAAGATAACCTACAGTATTTCTGGTGGTTCTGTTTATTTACAGGCATTCAGATAATTTGACAGTCCTTTATCCAGTCCTTTTTCCATCACTCTCACATAGACCTTACCCGTCCCCCCCACGCACGCCTACATCCACGCTTACAGGAGCAACTGCATTGACAGCATTTTAAACAAATCCTCTTTCTCTGTGTATGGTGGCACACCTGTTGGTAGCACTGGTAGAAGCTTGGCTGACATTCTCAGCGTGCTTGGTAGAAGAGGAAAGGAAAGGCCCCATTTGGGACTAGAAAAGAAAATGTGGACTCAGCGTTCAAAAAGCTCTTTTTGTTCTCCTAAGAAGTTTCTTCTGACCCATATTGATTGACCATCATAGGGTTTAAATCAAACTATATGTATTTCCATTCCATAATCCTGCTGCTGCTTGGAAAAAGGAATGGCAGAGAAAAATCTTCATTGTTCTCCCACAGAACTTGAAGGAGAACAAACATGGTTGGCAACATATGCTTAAGGAAACCATAAGTGCCAGGAAAAGAATGATAATCCTTGGCCTTTAAAAATATAATAAACAGATTTTGTGTATTTAAGAAAAAAAAATCAGACTGCTCATTTTGTAAGCCAGTCATGGAAACGTAATGGAATTTTTATTTCGTCTCTTTTATATGACTTTTATTTCCCAAACTTTCTGAGCAGGCAGGTTGCTTCTTTGTTATTCTCATAAACGGCATTCTTTCAGGGTAGATTTTAGCCCGTTTCCATGAGGGTCTACAGAGCCCAGGAGACAATTGTCACGAAATGAATTCCACTATGATGGTTGCTGAGTGTGAATTTGTCAGTAGTATTGAAACAAGCACTTCCCTTAAAGAACCAGCTAGCTCAAAACCACACAGTAAATAGGGAAATGTGCCATCCCAGTAAGGAAACGAATGCTTTCCAGCATAGCTTTGCTAAGGAACCCAGGGAGAAGAGGGGTTCCAGCTTCATCTACAAAACTATTTACCTCTCAACTGAAATAAAAAGTTTCACTCAGCTGCACACCCACTCCAAAGTCTGCATCATACTTATGTTTTCGTAGTTGTTTCCTCACAGACTACAAGTTCCCCTTTTGCTTTCAAACATGAGTTGTCCCATTTGCCCATAGCTGGTAATTAATCATAACATAAGACAATAGATTCCTGTTTTCCTTCCTTATTAAAAGTAAAATAAAAAATTTATTGCCCTTTGTTAGAGATGAAATAATTACCAGTGTTTACCATGTTCTGAAATCCCCAGCTTTTATGGGGGTAATGAAAGCAACATGCGGTCAAGCAGCCAGGGTCTGGGTGTGTAAGTAAGCAGGCTTTCCTCACCTCCAAAGCATGGAGGTTGAACTCACAGAGTGCAAGGCTTCTCAACCCTAGCTGCCCATTATGAGACCCTGGGGAGCTTCTTAAATAGTAGTGCCTGGGACCTTGACCCAGACCAAATAATAAATCTCTCTGGGGATGGATCCCAACACCAGTGTTTTTTAAAGCTCCCCAGGTGGATCCCATGTGCAACCAAGATTGGAAATCACTAACTACAAGTCCATTCCCCAAAGGATGCTCATAGCTCTATGAGATTCCCAGAAAAACAGTTTGGGAAACACTGCAAAGTGTGAAAGCTTCTAGGATGGTCACAATACACATTCACATATTGTTCATCCTCATGACCTGCAGTTAAGAAAATGACTGAACTATCTTTAACTTGGCTGTTTTTAATAACTTGACTGTGAAACTCTTTTAACTCACATGTCACCCATTAGAGAAACTTCTGTTTGTCAGAGCAGTTCAGGAAGCACCAAACTCTAGGGACATCAGCTTCTAGCTCTGAGGTTCAATTTCCATTCTATCCTGTGCTGTTCTACATCATTCAACGTGCAACGCTGTCCCAAAGGTATCCCTTTGATTACTTACAACATAAAACTCTTGTTTGACTCCCTTAGCAGCAAAAAGGGAGACCCATGAACATTATCCTTTGAAGAGAAATTTTCAAGGCATTTCCATGAGCAAAGTTTTGGAGCAGTGCTTTAGGATGCTTGTTGCTAAATGAAGGGGAAGATTAGTTTTGAGAAAGATTGGGGATTTTCCTTGTAGATGCAAATACCTCTCCCTGACCTGCTTTGTAAATTAAATTTTGCAAGTAGTACCTACTGTTGTGCAGTGAAGTCTCCTGGGTGACAGAAATGTCAAGGAGACTGGGGAAAGCATAATGCTTGAGAAGATTAGGTAATCTCAAACCAGGATTACCAGTCCAGAGACTAAAAGGGGAGTTACGCTGATATGGGTGCTGATAAGACAGAGACAACTAATTATGTAAAGTAAAATTTTGATTGTCTTTTTTTCAAATGTGGACTTGCCAAATTTGTCCTACACTTTGTTATTAGCCAGGCAACCTTGAATACGTCTGGGTACTTGTGTGATGAGTCACGTGACTAGCTCCTGTTAAGAGGGGTTGAGTCTCAGATTCACCCACCTGGACCATTACACTCTTGACTGCTTTTATGAGATTGCTTGTTCGGTTTGTTATTTAACCAGTACTTCTTGAAGGAGTTCGTGTTCCAAGTAATGTGCTAGTTGCTGGGGACGGAATGAGGATCAAGAGCAACAAACCTTAGGGTCTTCTGGATGCCATCTTGCCCATCAAATATCCCTCCCTAATGATGTCTGAAGAGTTCTTAACACAGGGCTTTAAAAGGGCAAAAGAAGAGTTTAAATATAATTTCCACATTACAGAAGAAGTATGGTTTATTACCAGTAGCATAAATACATAAGCAGTGAATAAACACGTTCTATGAAATACAACGCAAGAACTAAATTTCAATCAACTCGCTTTCTAGAGAGCTACTGATAGTGAATCCCTTAGCTGGGTTGTGCTTAAAGGAAAGGTCCTATTGCTGGTTAAACCCATCTCTGCTTCCTGAGGTACCGTGGTCCTACCATCCTTAATTGTGCATGAATCCCATCTTCTGTTGAACGGTATCACCTCACTTGTCTGTGCGAAAATGTTTTCTTTCCTCCATTATGTATTTTAAATCAGAGAATTTAAGTGTCTGTCAATTTGCAATCTCTCAGCAACTTCTTGAAATTCATACTTAACTGTAGAATCTTCACCAAATGGAGTTCTATAGTTTTTACTACAATTATTTGTCTTTGGAAAGGACTTAGTAAAATTTCCCCCTCCTCCAGCGTGTGTGTTGCACATCTGTCTGCTATAGATGGCTTCTCCCCGGTGGCTTGGGCAGGGGTCTTTTCTCTGCAGTTAGTGATGTCTCAAGCCATGAGAGAAACATGGCTTATAGCCCTGCTGACTTTTGTAGGAGACTTTTCCGGATTGGGTATGACCTCAAGGAGGCTCATCTTCACTATAAAATTCATTGATTCTATGACACTTCCTTTAATGCAATAAAAGATTTCCTAGTCTGCGAAAGCTCCTGACTTAACCCTTTATTTTTGTTATGCATTGGCTGCACATTCTCGGGTAGTAAAAGTTTGGAAACCTATATCATGTCTGGCTGTGGAACAGGAGATGATGAACAGAAATAATGGCGGGATCAGAAGGGTGTGGGTGGGAAAAACCCGAACGAACTTTTGGGCCAAGCCAGTATTTTTAAGACTCTATACTTAGAATTTTTTTTTCCTTTAAAAAATCCCCATGTTCCATGAGTCACAAGCCCGTGCACAAGTTCTGGGGATAGGCAGGCCTGGTTCAAAAGCACCTTAGTTTCAAGCCGTAAGACCTTGGACAAGTTACTTAAGGTCTTTATGACACATCTTTTCAGCTGCAAAACAGGGACAATAATGGTCCCGAATTCATAGGGCTGTTTGGAGATAATTCACATATAGGATACTGTCTTATACATAGATGATTATAATTTTATTATCACCGTCACTATTGTTATGAGTAATTTAATCCATGCACTATGCAAACTCACTAAATGAAGTATCTGGGATCATTAATCCTCGGTTCAAACGTGAGCCATGCGACCCAGCAGAAGAGGAAGATTGTTGAAGTGGTACATTTCAGAATTGACCCTACCAGTTAATTTACCCATCACGGTGTGTTTCTTCATTCATAAAGCAGGTATCATCATACTCTACGGCATATTCACAAGGACATTGTGACAAACATATCACTTGAGGGATAAATGTGTTTTGTATAAATGTAAAATACTCTGATAATTTAGATGTTATTTCCATGATGTATCCTGTCAGTTTGGTGCAGAGTATAAAGTAAGGTCTGCTGAAGGAGAACATTTTTATAAAAGCTTTTATGTTTTTTAAAAAGAGTATTTAAAATGCATTTTCAAAACATGTATTGGTAAAGAGTGTTGTCATTATTCCCGGTCTCAGGAAGAAGATAGTTCGGTGCAGGGTCATGAACTGGGAGATGCACAGTGATATCTGCTCATTGCCGCGTTTATCTAGCATGTACAGGAAGGCCAACTTAAAGATGACGAGGGATTTTACACAAAAGTACTTTTGTACTTTCCCAACACAACTCGTAGTGTTGTTTTCTAGACAGCAGATTTGCAAGGGAACTTCTTCCTATCTCCATGGTTACTACCCTAATCTGGGTCACTGGGGATCTCCCCTGGATTTGTGCAGTGTTCTTCCATTTGATCTCTCTTGCTCTGTTCTTACCTCCTCCCCCAATTCCCATTATTAATTCAGAACTTACTTCACATCATGTCACTCTTTTTTTAAAAACAGCAAAAACTTTAACAATCACTTTTATAGGGAGAAAGAAAGAGCCTTGATTGGTGACATTTGCTAATTTCCCCTGTGTAAATATTTCCACTGTGGCCGATTTCAAGCTACCCATGTGAAGTCACCTTGGAGTTGGGAAGATAAGTGCAGGAGAGGCTCTGTCAAGTTGGTGTGATCAGCTCCACAACTAGAAAACTCCCCAGTGACTGCCCCAGCCAGTCAAAGTGAGGTCCTTCCAATAACCATGCATAAAGCTCACATTTCCAGTTACCTTTTTAATCTCACTTCCAACTCTACCCTCTTCTTGTTAGTTTCATTTTATATTACTCACTTATTTAATTTGTAAAATGGGGATGCATTTGTAGGGACATATCACATGAAAAGTATGACAGCACTCAGCACTCTATAGAAGGCAAATATTTTATAAATCCAAGTTGGTGGGAACAATGGCAGTTCCCTTAATATGAGGGAATATGACACACAAATCACAGACATTCATTGAGCCAGACAAATTACTCAATGACCGTGTCTCCCCGCCAAACTGGATGTGAACCAAAGTTTCTGTCACCAGATTTTCTGTGAATAGTCTCTAGATCTCTGTGCGAAAATGGGAAGTATTAGTTTGCTCGATTTGGGAGATGACTTCGAAAGGCAGAAGTGAATCAGTTGCCATGATGCATTTAGTCACCTCAAATCCTGTCCGTTGTGTAGCTTCAGTCACTAGTACTTTACTTTGAAGTGACCATTTCGGCTGGATTCACATTTTTGTCTCAGCCGTTCATTTCTGCTCCAGAGCCTGCTTGTGGCTTTTGAAGGAAGATATCAGAAATCAAGATACGAAATTTCACTCTTCCCAAGAAATTGGGTCCTACAGAGGGTAGAAGAGGTTTGAAAGAAATGATTTGCAAATAGGTCTTCCACATGTATCTCTCAAGGTATGATTTTGTTGTTTTTGTGTTTTATCTGAACTTGGTCATATTGTATAGGGGAATGTTATTTACTGTTTTTGTTACTGATGCTTTGGAAATTGAGGTAGAGTGGGGGGAAAAAAAGTTGAGGTAGAGTGGAGTAGATTGATTTCTGCTCATAGAGCTTGTATACACAATGTAATCACATTTTCACCTCCATCCTTATGGGAGGGTCTTGTTTGCCTGAATTTCACAAGAATGTTAGTTGGAAGACAAGAGAAAACTATGCAGCTTGTTTATGTCTGTGTTTCTTATACCTTTATTGGTAAAAACTAATAATACCAACGCAAAACAATGCATTAACTCTATCTAAACTCTTTAAATTTGGCTGGGAAGAAATTCAAAATACTTTATTTGCTTATCATGCAGAATTAATAGTGCTCATGTAACTTCTTCAATGCATAAAGTCTACGCATGTGCTTCTTTTGATAATTTATAAGAACATGTTAGTAGGTCAATTTTCCTGTCAAAATAGTCTTCTAAATGTTCAGGACTGTGCTAGGGCCTTTGGGAGCTAAAAACAAACATAACAAACAGCACTGATTCTCTCTTCTCCACTTTAGGAACTTTGACTTTATTTGGCAACAAAAAAAAAATCAAAATTATGAAATGAATTGGAAAAAAAATATGTTCTATTTGTACTTCTGAGGGCTTAGGAAGTAGACAAGTTTAGAGAAATCTGCTGTCAGTGAGAGTAAATTGAAGGGTGAATTGATGGTGTATTTCAAAGCATATGTAGAATTTGAAGAAATGAAAAGAATATCTTCTACAGAGAACGAATTATTCATTCATCCCCCAGTCTAAAGTAGGTCCCCTCCACTTTCCTCTTTCACATCTATCTTTCTCTTTCACTCTGTATTCTTCCTGGCGTTAGTCTTAATCACCTGGCTCTGCCTCTAGTCTCTAAGTTTGGGGAAGATAAATATCTTGTTCTCTGTTGAAAAACTAGGACCTAGAACACTACCTGGCACAGATAGGTCTTCAATAATTACGGGTTTCATTAACAAATTAATTAAGTATTAAGTAATCAGGGGTCTGTGTTTTTGAGGGGGTTCGTCAGCAAAGAATGGATATTGGGAAATATAGAAGCAGAAAATAAGTTTGAATGTGTATGGTGTTGTCGCATTAGAACATATTTTAATATCACATACTATTGAGATATTTGAGCAAGGGAGTGTTCCCTTCAGTGGATCTTCAGTAGACTGACCTAGTAATGCTATGGCAGAACCATGAGAAGAGAAGGCTGCAGACCAAATCTGATGTGTTGCTTGAGGTCATCTGTGCGTGTGATGAAGACAGCCTCGCCTGCTAATAACCGGAATTGACTGATCATGACCTCTGCATTTGACACTACCCTGTTCATCACGTAAATACTACACTACAAAGACAAGGGTGTTGAGGGTGTTTGCCATGGAGTGATAATAATGACTGATCATGAAACGTAAGCTGCATGCAGAAAGACAAGTTTTACAACAATTGAGGAGGAACACAGAGGAGATTGCAAGGCAATGGATAAGAGGTTTCAAAAAAGTGTCAAAGGTAACTTGAGATTAAGCAAACAGAGGTAGTGAGCCAAAAAGACAAGTGTCAGCAGTCAACGATACATATGTTTAATCTTAAGGTAATGGAAGGAGTTAAGTTATTGGTAATCAAAAGGGTAGGTTCTGACTATGAGAGAGGTGGCTGAGATAGGAAGAAAAGAGGTATCTTTGAGAAGATTTCAAAAAATTGAGTGGCCAGGGAATGTGTGTATATTTCACACTGTGTCTTAACATATTCTTAAATTAGCCTAAAACTTACCAACTTTTCATCCTCCATTTTTTTAAACTAAATGAGTTGCAATGTAAATCTCTTTCGGTGATTCCAATCTGGAATCCAAGGTTTGCAAATGCTTTAAAAAAAACTGAAACAGATGCCCATAAATGACAGTTACAAATGGGGGCAAAAATCAACCTTTGCCAAAGAATCATTAAGTTAATTGTCTTCCTTAAGTTGAACCGTTCTTCAGTAAATAAGAAACTCCCTTCTCAGTAAGGCAGCCATGAAGTCACATTTCCCTGCTCCCCTTAGAAGTGTGTAAGAAAGGTTTATTTTAATAGGGTAGATCTTAAATTCAAATGTGCTCTCCATTAAACGATAAACTCTGAGGGCTATGTATCTTTCATTACTGTGTAACACAGGCAACAAATAACAGATGATAAATATTATAATGAGGCCAACTAAGATACCGCATCCATTATAACTGGAAAATTGTTTCTTTTTATTTTAAGATGCACTGTGGGCATTAAAACTGTTGCTAATCTGTTGGGATAATAGCTTCTAATTTGTTATGAATAAAGATGTGTGGGAGAGGATGAGGTTTGATCAAAGGCAAATTTTTAACACTGGACCCTGAAGCCCTTAAGGGCTGCACCTTGAAGTGAATAATCCAAGTGCCTGCATTGACATGGTGTATTAGATTCAATCATTTTGTCTGAAGGAAACCAATCAGGGTAAGTGAACTGTTCCCAAAAAGTCATCCTAGAAAAACAGAGCCAAGCTTCTGGCCTCTGCGTAGGCAGTCCATGGCATCTATATTTCAATCTTTTATGTTACTACATTCGGGTGCATTAAGCAGATGTACAGCCTGTTGTGTATAAAGACAGCACATTGGCCACTCCATTTAGGGTAACTAATGCATCTGTGAATGAGCGTTTAGTTCTTAAGCAGTATCTCTAGCGATTCACATTTACATGTCACTCTGATTATATGGATGAGGGATGGAAGGTTGGATTTTGGAATTGCAGGCATTTATTTTTTAAATGGACTTCAAAAATGTCAAGGAGTGCAGTTCCCAGACTTACCGGTTTGCCAAGATAGTGTGTCCAATAGAAAAATAGTTTCTGTTGTTAAATAGGAAAAACACTTCATGAATATAACCTGACCTTGTTTTACACTCACATTTTAATGTCACAAATATCCTGAGGGATCGTTTGATGAGGTATTTCTACCCTAGTGATAGATGAATGAATCTATTTAGAAATGATTTCCCTAGAGGTCATATGATGATGTACGAGCAGAGCTAGAAACAGAATCTCCTAACTAGGGTGGAAAAAGCATGTGTTCTGTGTGTGTGTGTGTGTCTGTCTATCTCTGTGAGATCTATACTGTCTCTCTTTCTGTAGATGTAAAGATTATAGATTTTTTTCCACTTTACCAGTACTTCCTGGAAAAAAAAAATGGCTTGACTACTTGTTCAATTGTAGATCTTGAGCTCTGTCTTCTTTAGAGGTTGGGAATTTCTGGATGACATAAGGTACTTATACTCTATATTTCATTTTACATCTTCACTTCCTTCCAAACCAAGCTTCTATTATTTTTTAAAATTTTGTCTTCCAGACTTATTTATTAAAGCAAAATTTCTAGACAGTTACAATCCTTTAATTTAATATATACCTAGAAATAATGAGTTAAAATAATTAACTATATATTCATTTTAATTATTGTCTAAATTTACTTTAACGCCCTAAACACTGACATGTTACTTTTTATGTGCAAGGAAGCATACCAAATGCTAAGGGAGATAAAGAAATGTACAAAATTTGATCCCCATCCTCAAAAATTCTAGAATCTCATGTTTGTGTATGATAGCTCTAAGGCAGAAGGTGACAAATAATACACAAGAAATTCAAGCTAGAGGAGAGAGAGTATTGATAAAAGGTTCAGGGAGAACATGGCTTTCAGTTTAGGTTCTGATGAACATGAAATTTATATTTTTCAAGTGGAGGTATAGTTTGAAGAGGAAGAGACCCCAGGGAGCCAGAATTATGTGAGTGGGTGGAAAGGAGGCTGGGTCATACATACAAAGCCTGAATTGCCTTATGGAAAAAGTGGACTCTATTTTGGGTAATCCTGAAAGCTCTAAAGAAGGGAATTGAGGTAATCCTATTTCTTTTTTAGGACTATTTCTTCAGGTTAATAAATAGGGAAATTGAGATAGAGAATCCAACTAGGAATATCACTTAGTAGCCGAGACCTCGTAGATAGTTTGGAAAATAGGAGACAGATGTGAGATCAAAGGAGACGAGGAAGGATTTGTTGACCAGTGTGTACATAGGAAGAATGTAGATGTCAAATTACTTGGGGGTTTCTGTTCTCCGTGACTGATAGCATGAGGATGCTATTGAAGACAAAGTTTCAATAGAGGGAAGTGGGAGACGATGCTGAGTTAGTTTTGGAACATATTGACCTTGAGTGTCAAAGGGACATCTATTCATCTTAATAGCATATTTCAAGTTTTTAGAAAGGGTGAAAGCCTTATGTTTAAGACAGAGCTGACACTAAAGCGTTTTTATTCCAGTTCTCTGATTTTGCTTGGCAAATTATACCATCTGTCTTCTAGAAGGTAAATGAATAGGTGGCTATGTACTTGGGAACTTTACAGATGCAAGGAAAAATCCTTTTTCTGGATATAAAATCATACCAGAAATAACTTTGTGTATACTAGTCCTTTTCTGCCAGTATTTTGGATAATACAGACTCTGAAAAATGGGATGCATATCTTGCTAGTTTTGCACACACAACAATAGCAGAAGCTCTCAAAGGTGATGTCAGTATCTAATGTGGCATCATGGATAATGGTCAGGGCTGGGAAAGTCACTAGGTACCCAACTTCTCAAAAGAGAAAATATATTGAAATGGTACTGAAGAGCATGGCATCTGCTGCTTTCTTGAATTGTTTAGTTCTTTCCTGAATTCAGGGCATTGCTTTGTATGTTATCACCACTAGGAAAATGTGTTTACTTCCAGCACCCATTTCCAAAGTGCTTTCAGAATATAATTGCTCAAATAATTTTCAGTGATTAAATTAACATTTTACATTATTTAATTAACTGTACCTAATTATACCTGAAGAAAAATTTGACTTTCTGTAGTTCAATGGCTATCTCTAAAAAACTTCCTTTGAATCAATGATCTTAGAGTCTTTGCTGATAATTTAGTGGGATTTTTTTTTTTTTTTGTAGGAATGAAACCAACATTTTTGAGACTTATTGAGCCTCTACTGTGTGCCAGGCTCTTTGCTGGTTGATTTTTTTTTTTTATAGAATATAAATATAGAGTATCTAGATCTAATACAGTTGGGACTGATTAAACAAAATATTTAAAAATTGGAGCAATATTAAAAAAAGAAACAAATAAGCACATATAAAGCTCTTTAAAACTGTAAAGTTGTAAATATACACTGTTTACCAAATTTGGCAATAGAGTCTTTTATTTGTGTGTGTTTTCCCTAATTGGATTTCCATATAATCTTTATGCACAAAACATGTCCATTAGTTTTCACTTTTTAATTCGGTTTCAGTTTCCTTAAAGCTGAGCCCCAATTTAAAGACATTTGGAAAAACAAGCAAACAAACAAACATAGTTCAGACTCCTTTTAGATTTAACAGATTTACCGTAATCTCACCACATCCAACCAGACCATATATTTTTTTAGTAAACCTCCTTTTATTGAGTATCTTCCAAACCACTGACATAGTTTTACAACAGAGTTTTCAGAGAAATTCTCACTAAGTTTTCAAACTCATGTTTCTTTGATTTATATACTATTTGCTAATATAATTACAGCAGCAAGTGCAATTGACATGAGCAGTTTTGAGAGCAAACTTAACTATCATCAGCATACAATTCAGTCTTCTGAGCGTAAGTGAGTGAGCCTGCTATCAACCATGGGCATTCAGAATGCCATGGCTGTTGATCAAAATGTTTTACAAAGTTAAAGAAGAATTAGATCTAATCCGGGGATTTGTTCAATAAAAATTAGTTTAGAGGTTTCCACTGCGTTATCTCAGGCATCCAGATTGTCTATAAACATATGACAGGTAGCTATTAGAAGGTTCCATTTTGTTTCAACAGTGAAAATAATTATTGGATACTTGAGTCACATAGTGTCCTGGCAGTTTTTCTTTCTAATGATAGTTTGAAAATGCCTAAGTCAAAGAGTTTTTAAAAATATCAAACAATTTTTCATGGATCATATCTTTCCCTCCCTTCCATTATCTCTACTTACTTTCCGCTTGCTGCAAATAATTCATGGTCTGTCCCTCAAGCAGCTCACAGACCAGAAGAGATCAACTCACAGATGACAAACGTAGAGTGCCATAGAGGAGGTGCTCTGATATGGAGAAGGACAGAGATCAACCTTGAGAAAGCCTGGCTGATAATAGAAGCCTTTGTCAAGGAAACCACATCTGAATTAGATCTTTAAACATGATTTAGCCAAAGGAAGAAGGTCAAGCAGACAGCAGCATGACTGCTGGCTGAGGTCACAGTTTAACCTGTCTGTGTCCTCAAGACTCATTGCCACCCTTTGCATACAGTCAATCTTGAACTTTATCCCTGAATCAACAATCTGGAACAAAGTTAAAGTGGGAACGTGTTATATTAGGGTAATTTTAAGTTCAAGGAGGGAGAATGTTGCAGATAAGACCTGGTATAGGATCCAAATCTGAAAAGACCATGAGTGTCACATAAAAGTTTGGATTTTCCATCTGAAGAAATAGAAAAGCTATCAAAGGGTTTTAATTTAGGGAGTGACATGAGCAAATCTGCACTTACAAGGATAAATCTGGCAGCACCGTGGAGAAAGATCCGCTAAGAGGCAATTGCATTAATTTAGTCCTGAAATTATGAGCACCTAAACCCAGGCAGACCGGGGGAGATGGAGAAGAGGGGATTAAGCTGATCCCTGCATTCGGATTACTCTTATAACAAGGACAAGAATTAACAGTGCGCGAGTATTCTCAGATTTTTCCTTTCTCCTTCATCATAAACTAAGAAAATGGCAAGTGAAGGAAAGGAGGAAATTAAATAAAACTATCATCCGTCCTGGTGCTTAAGAAACCTGGGAGTTTATTCTTGAATTATGCCCAATCATATGTACAGTTCTCCATTCATTTAGTTAATAAATGTTTACTGGGTACCCTCTTTGAGCCAAGTACAGTTCCAGCCACTGGAATTACAAGACAAACAGGTCCAATGAAGTTCTACCCAAATAACTCTAATTTCTCAGTTTCTCTCGATTCCAAATGTCTGCACACACATTCTCTTCTCTCCACTTCTCTCCCTTACCTGATTAAGTCTTACTCATGCTCTACATGAGCTGAAAAGCCACTTCCTCTCCCATGGGACTTCCCAGACCCTCAGCCATGGTTGGGGCCCCAGGACTTGTGCTTCCATTGCACTTGCCTGGTACTTCCTCTGAAAGAACATCTCATCGCATGGCACTTAAATCATGCTGGTTCAATAGCCTGTGAGGCCCTGAGGACACGGACCCCTCTGCTTTGGTCACTGCCCAGCAAGAGTAGGCATTCAAATACTTTGTGAATAAATGGTGAGTAAATGAATTAAATGCCTCAACACAGGAAATTGTTTCTTCCTCCATAAAAATGATACTTTTAGAAAGCCAAACTCATCACTATACTTTAAACTGGCATTAAGGTAGCCTGCTACTCAGGAAGTTCGAGGCTGTTATATGTTAACATTCTGTATTTCTAGCTTCTACTTCTAGATTGAGAAATGAGCCACATATGGTTAGCTAAACTCATTTGTGAAAACTTGGCATATTCTCAAACCATATTCAAAGCTTATGTTAGTTTTGAAGACACAAATAAAAAAATATATTTTCCAGAACCTCCCCTTCTTTGGTTGAATTTTTGGAAAAGATCTCCCACGATGTGAACTTCTGTAAACTATATTCTAAGTTGAATCTGAATATCATTATAGGATTTGAATTTTCCATATACTGTCTCTTCTTCAAGCCATGACACTTTAAGGAGTAGAGAAGTATTATTTGTATATAGAAATGAGGAATGTTTTAATTTTAGATTCCAAAATACCGTAGATAATAACATATGCTAATCTTAAAAGCACTCGACATGTTTCAAGTAAAAATAAGACTCTTAAAGATGTCCCATAGAATTTGTTCTGGCTTTAATAAACATTAGATTTCAGTTCCATCTCTCTAGAGTTTAAGAAGTGAACAATAGGAACTTTGATAAAGGTTAAAAAAATCTCTCTACTCCCCACTCTAACCTCCTCACTTTATTTTATGACTAAGCATTAAATCAATGGGCTGCAATATCGACTTCAAACTCTTGGCAATAAGCACTTATGATAAATAATGACATATTTGTTTCAAGCATAACTCTAGCCATGATTACCTTAAGCCCTAACTTTCACAAAAATCTTGAATTATCATGGAGTTTTGACAGAAAAAAACCATAAAATCCATTCAAAAATTTGCCCAACTCTGTATTATACCCACAATTATGGCAGAAAAGATAAATTATTTATTTTTGTTACTTTTCCTTCATTTTCAAGCAAGATCTTTTTTCTCCCCTAATTTGGATTTGGAAGTATATTGCCTGACAATTATTGTCAAAGCCCTCTTACAGAAATAAGCAAAATGCCCTTATACTGTTAAAGTATTTTTTCTTTTATGGTGCCATACGTTGGAAATTTATCATTAAAATGCCCTCCTTATAACTGGATACGGAAAGGTAAAAACTGTTACAGAGTTGCCTGGCAAACCAGGAAGTTAGGGAAGGCGCCTTAATATTTGTCTAGCCTCAACTTGGATTGGACACCTTCCTAGGTGTCTTTGACATTTTTTAATCTTATTTTAATTTCTTATAACAACTCTGGAAAGTATTTCCCTTATATAAAGATAAAGGTAATGGAAGCTCAGAAAGTATGTGCCTCCTACATAAAACCAGATAGCTACTCAATGGTTGATTACGTATTTAATATTCTTTCTGAGACACCAAATTTTGGGCAGAGTTGAAGTATCTTAGCAAAGAGAAATAATCCAGTGCTTAAGCATATCAATGTTAAATATAACATCTGGAGTTAGAAACTGAATCCCTTCTCTTCGGGACAGGTTTCTTTTTTCCCATTGTTTTGTTTTATTTAGTTTTGTTTTTGCTCTTATAGTTCACCACAGCAGGTAATAAAAAGATGTGTAAAGATCCCACTTTTAACACTTGTCCTTAAGATCCAAGAAGCACCAATCAATAGCCAGACGCCGGAAATTGATGTCTGGAAAAACATGAGGAAGAGTTAAGATATTAGGAGCACAAAAGTAGAAAATAGATATCATGGAGGATATGAAGTGGTGAAAATGAATGTTTGTGCCTAAGGCAAGAAATCCACAGGTTATGGCTTTGAATAAGCAAGTGGGGCTCAGGGAAGAAATTGAGGGTAATGGTGAGTGAACAACTTGGAAGAAAATATGAACACAGTTGAATGTTACTGGAGCCAAGTTTCCACATCAAAGTGTACTGCATGATCACATATATATATATATGGGGCAAACCAATCGACACTTAATTATTTCCACTTATACTGTTAAAAAGGAAGGATATTTTCCAGCAGTAAATAAGAATGATGCACTCATTTCCTGCCCTGTGTCATTCCTAGTCCTTTCCTGATATCAACTGCATTTTCTGACATGTTAGCCAATAATATTTATTTAGTAATTGCTGCATTGTATTGGCTCATTTAGGACTGTATGCCAATGTAAGTGCCAGAAAACCCAACTAAATCGGGCTTCAACAAAATGGAATTTAGTATTCGACAAAACTGAAGGGCCCTAGGATTTACCTAGCTGCAGGCACATCTAGATCCAGGTCTACGATGCCACAGACCTGGTTCCACTAGTCTCTCTTTGTAGTGGCAAGAGGGCTGAGGCATTTTGAGATGCTACCCAGTGCCAAGGTTTACTCTGATTCACCAGTTTGCCAGTCCCTACAATAGTCATGGTGGCCGGGGGGATCTAGTAATTGATTGGCTGAGTCTGTGTAACATGTTAAACTGAGAGGAAGAAGACTGATCTCCACGTAGGAATTATCATTACCAGAATTAGGGAGAATGAATACCTTGGAAGCACAAGTGACAAGTGTCCACAAAATTCTCTAAGCCCTCTATCATCTATCTATCTATCATCTATCTATCTATCTATCTATCTATCTATCTATCTATCTATCTATCTATCTATCTATGTACCTATGTGTGTATGTATCTATGTACCTATATATATGTGTATGTATGTATCTATCTATGTATCTATCTATCTAATCTATCTCCAAAGTGGATTTACTTCCTTTCTTCATTTTTTTCCTTCATAAAACAAGTATGTTTGAGCACCTATAATGTGACAGTGTTTATAAGAGTGAGCGAGAAGACAGGACTCCTGCCTGCATGAAGCTCAAGGTGAGTGGATGTGAAGTGCCACTTGTACTCATCAAGGCCTAATGGGACTGGGATGATGAATTGTATGACAATTTCCATCTGCCCAAAATCACGGAGGATGTAATGAATCACACCTCTCTCTCTAACAGTCAGACTATGGGTTGAGGCATATTGCCTGTCAAAATAGGAAAAAGTGTAACATACCAATCTTTTGGCTCTTTCTATGTATAATTTTTCACAAGCACAGATTGTTTTAGCTGGAAATGATACCAAGAATAGGCCAGTGTTGAGGGGGGAAGGGCAAGTTCTAGAGCGGGGGTCCCTCTGGTGAGTGGGCTAGCGGGACTCACAGGGCAGCATGGGGTCATCAGTGTTAGGTCTTGCGTATTTGCAGAGAAGGCAAGAGGAAGACAGCATCAAATATAAACTTTTTAAGTGGTAATTTTAATGAATAAAATCTCGATATTGATTTCCTTCTGCTCATTCATTGTAAAAATGCCTAACATGAAAATTTTGAATACTTAGCAGATGACAGTGGTAAACTTGCCCACAGGTAAATTTTATTATCTCCTTTAGAGATATAGTCTCCACCTCCCTTTCAGATTTACCCCATTTACTTTATGATTGAATAATTCCTTACCCTAATAAGAGATAAAGACATCTTCTTGAAAAATCAACAGAAATTTTCCAGGGGCTTCAGAACTTTGCAAAGGTAAAAATATACTGGATTATGCATCAGTGTCAGAGATGGATTTTTGAGCTTAGCTTCACAGAACTGTTACAAAAAAAAAAAAAAAAATTCCAAGCAAGAAGCAAACTCCTAGGTAACAACACTGTTTGTATCCCAACTTCCTAGATATCCTTGAAAGAGGGTACACATATGAACCGGGATTCTGTTTTTTTTTTTTTCCAGTGGTTCCCAGGAATACTCTACTATGAGATATTGGCATATTTGCTTCAAAATGACACAGAGAAGCAGTGTCTCTGTCACTTTTAGAGTTGACATCTCACCTTAGCAGCTCACCCTTCTCAGGGGTTGCGTTTTCGTCTCTGAAAGGAAGCATTTCTCAGAAGAAGACATAAAACATTAATGTTGATGGATTTTCAAGAAGACAGCAAGACAAGTAACAAGCTCTGTTGAATAGCATTGTCGAAGCAGCTCTGAAGTTCTTGTTTTGTACCTTTCTTTGTCAGTCCCGATCAACGGGTACTTAAAAAAAATCAAAGCAAGTACTGAAGAAAGTTAAGAACATGGAGACTATGTTTGCCTAGATTATCTTGAGTTAAATGTAAGATTTTGTTTCGACTTTGTGCACAGTTTTTTGAGGTTACATGGTACCATATGCCACTTTTTTTAGAGATACGGCCTTACATTGCAGATTATGATCCCCTAAACAGAATTCAGGAGGACAGGACTTAAAAGTAGGAATTGTAAAGCTAAAATTATTCACTGCATATGATATGTCAGATCCCATGCTAAATGCTTCATATGTAGCATTTCAGGTAAACTTGATAACAATTCCATGAGGCTAATACTACTATTTATCTCTTAAGGAAATGGTCTTTGGGATCAGCAGCTAAAGTAGAGGTGCTAAATGGTGGAGATGAGGATAGAAACCACAACTCAGTGATTCCAGAGCACAAATGTCCAGGTCTGTTCATAAGCCAATAACTTTTTTGGAGAAGTTTACAAATATTTTATCAATTACTTCTAGGAAAACAACTTACATTGATTTAAGTAGTACTTTATTTTTTTTAATTTTATAATAGACAAACCAACAGACAGCTACGTCTTGCAACATTACCTTCATTGTGTGAGAAAAAGTGTACTTCTTTAAATTCAGGGTTATGAAACTTATTTTTATTTTTATAACATGAGATGTGTCAGGCTTAATCTATCTTGAGCACTAGAGTCTTACTGCAAAAAGACTCTGCTTTCTTCAGCCCACGTAATTTTCACTTCAAGCCAACTATTCCTATAGTGGAGTTAGTTCCTACTTTCCCAACCAGCATTTAAATACCCAGTCTGAAGCAAGGGACTGTCCTATTTTCACAGGCATTTCTTATTTCTGGGGTTTCACTTTTGTTATTAGACTTTCTCTTTCTTGCTTCTTTGGTTCCTGAATGTCATAGATGGTATGATCGTTCCCAAGAATGTTTGTTCATGACCTCCAGAAAGCAGATACCAAGATAGATGAAATTTAGAGGGAGAGATTTATTGAGGAGAATGCCTGGGATAAGGAGGGAGCAGGAATAGGCAGAAAAAGCCTCAGACCACAACGTAGCATGACACCTGTGGAAGGAGAAGGGGAAGGAAAAATAATCGGATAGGAAGAGCTTCAGACCATGGTGTAGCTATGGGCAAGTCTCAGCCAGCCCAACAGGGAAACTCAGACACAAGCACTCCCACACTGGGCAGAAATAGCCAGGTCCCATACCTCATATGCTCAGCTGTTAGCTAGGAGCTTTCCATGGGCAGAGTGGCCTTGACCTAAATGCTGCATCCGATTTGAAGACTCTGTGGCTGGTGGCTGTCAGCTAAGTGCTGTCCTTAGAGAAGTTTCATGGCTGCCGCAATTCACCCCTTATGCTCAGCAGATGCTCTTCTGCAGGTTTGGGGACCAGCTCTTTCATGGATCCTGTTGGATGCTTCATGAGGGAAAACTTACGAGGGGACAGTTGGTGTGAGAAACTATAGCTCCTTTCACTGCAGTTCATATGGGGGTTGCAATATGCATTATCTCCCTCCTCCCACACTTATTCTAAATTCACTTATTATTATTATTCTAAATTCACTTATTATTGATATGCATTATCTCCCTCCTCCCACACTTATTCTAAATTCACCTCACTCTCAACTAACACCTCTGCTGGTCTCAGTGGCTTGCCTGGTGGTGAGACTAATTTAACGAGAGGTTGGAAAATCCGGTCAACCTTCTCGGGCCAGCTTGCTGCAGGTGACCTTTCAAACTCACAGCTGGGCAAGGGAGTAACCAGAGGGGTCCCATACATTTTTCTCTCTGAACCATCTTGTAACAGCAGCTCCGCTTCCTCCTATTGATCAGGGTCCATGATCTCTTCCACAATGGAGACCTGTCTTCTTGTCTGCTGGCCACTATACAAAGCGAGCTCAAATTACTTAGGAGGCAGCTATAGCCTTGTTGTTCAATGGGACCCTTACTGTATCTTGGAGAAAGAGCGTGCCCGCTTTGGAGACCAAGACTTCTAACTAGGTAGAGACCAGAATTATGGGGGCAAGAAGCACAAAACCCCTCAATGTGTCACTAGTTGTCAGCTACCTTCATTCCTAATGTCAAGTTGCCTCCTGAAGGGAGATCTCAGAGGCATATGCTACAAGTGCTGTACCTGTATTTGGTCCCCTACCTGGAAGAGGATTATGCATCCCCACATATTGTCACGTAACTTGCAGTGATTTCCTGTTGGAAGAGAATCTATCCCCACTCCATTGACATCAAACTTGGCCATAAGACTGGTTTTAGCCAGTGGAATGTGAGTTCAACCTTACATGCCCCATCTGAGCAGAAGCTTTAAGAGACACTGTGTGGTACCGTGAGTGCTTTTCTCTCTCTGCCATGAGAACATATCTCAGTAGGGGCTAGATCCGAGAATGAAAAAGGCATGTGGAATACAGCCACAGCTGATGCACAGCTGACCCAAAGAATACAAGCAAGAAGTAAACCTGTGTTGTTAAAAATAACTAAGAATAGGGGATTATTTGTTACTTCAGGGTAACCTAACAGGATCTGACTAATACATTGTATCTTATCTTATCTGTGATATTTTGCCTGGTCTCTGGTAAGTCTCCTTTGTCCCACTTTCTGATAACTCTGTTTCCCTGGCTGTTTCTAACTAACACATGTCAGCTCATTAATGTCTCTAACTATTGTTCTTAATGTTTCTGGGGGTTTCTGGATTGACTACATCAAAAACATCTGGATAGGGGCTTCCCTGGTGGCGCAGAGGTTGAGAGTCAGCCTGCCAATGCAGGGGACATGGGTTCATGCCCGGGAAGATCCCACATGCCGCGGAGTGGCTGGACCCGTGAGCCATGGCCGCTGAGCCTGCGCGTCCGGAGCCTGTGCTCCGCAACGGGAGAGGCCACGACAGTGAGAGGCCCGCGTACCGCAAAAAAAAAAAAAAAAAATCTGGATATAATTTTCTAAGAAACTCATTAGTTACAGAGCATGGCTAACTGGCTACAGAGATCCTGATTCAACAAATATGATTAGGTATTTGTCCTCAGTATGGGTCTAGGAATTTTTAAAAACTCCACATGGTGCTATCCTAAATTCAGGAATTAGTTATATGCTATGTTTCATAATATTCAATTTCCTTTAGATTAATCATCTTTACTGGTCTCTTGAACCTAGGTGTACCATAGCCTTTATTGCTTACCCTCAGCCTTGGATAACGGCCTTTCTATCCAACTTACCATAGCCCCACATCTTCATCCTGCATTCACAGCCTGGTCAAATTGAATTTGTACCTGAGACCTGCCATTGTTTAAAGCATACACTGAATTTCTCTTTGGAAAAAGTGTTTGTGTGTGGGGTGTGTGTGTGTGTGTGTGTGTGTGTCTATGTGTGTACACATTACATATATGAACAAAAGGATAAAGAGTTACAGGAAATTGTTTTATGCTGAAAAAATGTAATTTTGAAGCAGCAGAGCTAATTATCTGTCTGGGAAAATGTGTAGGCCCTATTTAGGTCAAAAGTAACAGAGAAATTGCTGATACAATTATTCCTCATAACTCTCATAAATGCCTATGTGCATTAATACATGCATAAATCCCCTCACGTGGATATGTTACTGGGAATGACTGTCTAAATAATCCTCAAAGCACCTTTTATTCAGTAATATGGCAGCAGAAATAAGGAAAAGACATGCAAAACGATTGAGGCAAATTTAGATGAGATCAAATATTTCATCTTCTATGAGAAAGATTGTCACAATCGTCACAAATCAATGACAAATCTTCCCATTCCATCACACCATGATCTCACCTTCACCACACCATTCTGCCTTAAATGCTTACTGATTTTTCACAAACCATTCCATCTGAACTTATTCTAGTTTAATTTTTTGTTGATGTTCTTGAAGAAAGCGCAGAACGTGAAATAGGTGAAAACACTACACGGATTTAGGATACTGACTACTACGATGTGAAAACTTCCACTTAGACATTTGCTTGATTTCATTCATGCTTCTAGGTATCCACTGCTCCAGTTAGTGCACTGATATTTCTTCATATTGCTTTGCAAAGATAGTATATCTAGTACCTGAATATCGACTCATAATACTCAGAAAAAAAAATGAAATAAATATAAAAAGAAAACATTTGTGGTTGAATAGCAAGTTGTGATCAGAATTAAATACCAAAATCAGAGTCACATATTCTTATTGAATCCTTTCTGGCTCTATTCACAAGGGTCATATAATTGTCATAACTCCTTCAGCGAAGGGGGAAAAACAAATATTTACCATGATTTTTCCCACTGGAATGTAAAATGTATGACAAACATTAGAGTCATGAAAGATACAATAAAGAGCCGGCTAAAATTAAGATTAAAAAAAGACCCAAAAAATTTTATATCTGGAAAGGTAGATTCAACAGGCTTCCAAAATTCATATACTCAAAGACACTTTTTTTACTTCATACATGTCTAAGAAAATCAACCCAATATTTCTAACAATTCTTTTTGTTTCCTTTACTGGTGAATGAGCAAAAATGGGGAAAACTCTAGAAAAACCTCTCTTAAAAATTCATATTGACATTCATTTCCTTTTTCTTCATAGAGTCACCATTACTTAATAGAATAGAATGGTGCCCAACAGTCATTTCCTATATGATTAACTGAGCTTCAAGCTGAGAGAGTTTTCTTATATATTTTAAAATTTCTGTTCAAACTTTCCAATGTAAAACTTAAAAACCTTACATTTGGAAACCTTGCATACTCTGAATAGGGCTATCCTAGGATCGGATGAGATTTTAACTCTGGATACATCTCTTTATTAGATGCTGCTATTTGATTCTGTGAGACTAATCTATTAGTAGAACTAAGTTACTAGTGTAACCAAAGGATTCTGGAAACCCGAGAGAGATGAACAATTATTCTGTTGATTTAAGCAAGTATTTTCCCCTTCCTTCCTTCCTTCCTTCCTTCCTTCCTTCCTTCCTTCCTCCCTCCCTCCCTCCCTGCCTCCTTCCCTTCCTTCCTTTACCTCCTCTTCACTTCCTATCTCTCTCTCCCCCCTTGTACTGGTAACAGAACCCCTTTTGTTGTTGTTGTTGTTTTGTTTTTCCCTCTATATTAACTAGGTAAAAGTAAAAAAAAAAAAAGAACTTGATGAAGTGGAGAAGAGTTTCAAATGCTGCCCCCTTGACCTCAGTCATGTGTCAAAAGTCTATGACATATATACACTACTATATATAAAATAGATAACTAATAAGAACATACTGTATAGCACAGGGAACTCTACTTAATACTCTGTAATGGCTTATATGGGAAATGAATCTAAAAAAGCATGGATATATGTATATGGATAACTGATTCACTTTGCTGTACACCTGAAATTAACATTGTAGATCAACTATACTCCAATAAAAATTAAAAAAAAAAAAAAGGCAGTCTACAAGTCATTGTCACAAGGAATTCTTTTTTCCTTTTTAAGCCACGGACAAGATTTACCTGAAAGTAGAGAAAAGCAATTGAAGATGAAATGTGCTACGTGGTAGCTTTTTTTTTTTTTTTCTTTAGAATACTATTTTGAGAGTATGTGGATACCAGGATACCAGAATTTCTGATTCTGATTAAATTGTATTTGCTTTACTGTCATATTGAATGCAAAAGCATAGAATATTTTCATGTTATTGGAAACGTTTCTTCACCAGTGTCAAGTTAAAATGTGGACTATCAACAGTTATAGATATGCTTGTGCCCATGGTCTTGCACATCCTGGCTCACTTGGCGCGGGTTTCGTGTTTCTTTTACAGCATAGGTGGAGAAGTAGGGCGAGGCCACGAAGGAACGTACGTGGGCAAACACTTCCGCATGGGATTCATGACGATGCCCGCTCCTCAGGACAGGCTGCCCCATCCTTGCTCCAGTGGCTTCTCTGTGAGGTCGCAGTCGCTGCACTCGGTCGGGGGCACAGACGATGACAGCAGCTGTAGCTCCCGGAGACAACCACCCCCCAAGCCCAAGAGGGACCCCAGCACCAAGCTGAGCACGTCGTCCGAGACGGTCAACAGCACGGCGGCCAGTAAGAGCGGGAAAGGCCCCGAGCGGAACGAAGGTAAAACCCGCCAGGCCCACTTCACTTAGCAAGAAACTTCAGGCCACGTGTCTGGGTCCGCATACTAACCAGCATCTGCCTTCCTCCCTGGGTCGCATAGTCCTGTCTCCCTCCCCCTGAGTCTTAGAAAAGAGGAATCCAGGGGGGATGGCTATTTATCTGGGTGTTGTCAAATGACACCCAGAAAAATGTATTTAATTTATAGCATCGGAAAAGGAAAGCAATATATGAGTTTTCCAGCTCCCTTTAAGCTTTGAATCATTAGAAAATTATCTTGCCTAGCAATATGTCTAAAATTTATATTTTCTTGCTTTTATTAGTATTATCTATATGATTATAGAAGTATCGTGATCATTGGGGAGCTTTGTAATGCAGGAAAATATAAAGAAGAAAAATTGTACTCATCTTTAGAAATGATCATTTTTTTAACATTTTGCTGTACTTCCTTCCAGTGAATATGAATTTATGCATGTTTGTGTGTACGTTTGTAGTATACACACACGTGTGCACGTATACGTATTAAAGTCTCTACTTCAATCTCTATTCTATTTCTACCTATATTTATATTTTTCCTCAGCCATGAAATACATAAATCAAATATATCTTAGTCTCCTTGCTGGTCTATGATTTAAATTAGGTCGGGTTAACACTATATCTCACCAGCTCTTTAGCCTTGCTTGAATAAATAAGTTTCAGCTTTCCTGAGTTTTTCCTGAGAGTCCCTTGGTGGGAGAGTAGTTGCAAGTGTGTTTTGATACAGGCGCATTCAGATTTTTGTGTTTCAGTTGTGGAAAATGCTTCAGGGTGTCCAGTGCTGCCAGTGGCCAACTTGAGAGCATGGCTCTATGAGTTCCCAAAGTCTTTCTCTTACCCCGTCTGTCCCTGACATTCTCCCCAGTTGGCTTCCCTGAGCGCCCAGTGTTCCAAGTTTCCCAGTAGCTCGCAGCAGAGAGTGGAAGCCAGGTGGTCCTTTCCTCACCTGGGTAGGTTTCTTTGTCACCTGGGCTCGCCAGTCCCTCACAAAAGCTCCCTCATCTTCTGGTCTAATCCTTCTACCGAAGCTCAAACCTAGTCCATGAGATGGGTGCCCAGGAAGCATGTACCGTCTTTTCTAATAGCCTCATCTCTCCTTTCTCCCATATTGGTGTCCAAGTGCCTATTTAGCCAAAAAAAAAAAAAAAAAAGCTTCAGAGTATATTGAAGAATACAAATAAGTGCCTGGAGATGGAGTGAATCCATGCATTCTATAGGGAAAATCTCCACTTATGCTCAGTTTTTTCCTACTTCACATATATGTGAAAATACATCATGAGTGTGTGTTTGTGAGATTATATGTGTGAATAACATGTGTATATGTATATTTACAAAATCGAAATCCTAGTGTATAGAGTTCTGTGTTTTATATTTTCAGTTATTTTCTTGTGACTATTTTCCATGGCATTCAGTTTGTTGGGAAACACCATTTTTAGGAGGGGCATATACATCATGATACTTTATTTAATCATTATCTCTTTGATGAAGTCTTAGGTTGGTTCCAGTTTGTTTTGCTATAATGAATATCACTGCAGTGAAGATGGATGTGTGTCTGTGTGTCTGTTTGTTTGTGTAACTCTATTGTTCCTCTGATGTCTTGGAACAGATTAGAATTCTGAGCCTTTTTACTCATGAGTCAAGGTCGTCAGTATGTCCTTCAACTTGTAACACATTGATGTTTTAGAGACAATTTAGGTGTTTCATTTACTTGTTAATAAACTAAAAGGCTCTAGAGATCTGCCTTCTGTAAATTTTAAATATTGTTCCTAAGTTTCCTCTGCTATTGATATATGGTGCCTTTCATTTCTCTTTATATCCTGTGATCTTGTTTCCAAAAATCACCCCTTTCCTACTTTTACTGCCAGAAAACTGCATAATTATTTACATTAGATTGTTTTCAAAAGCAGGTTACTGGTTTGGAACAGTGGTCTCTGAATGATGAGGGCCTAGAATGATTCAAGAATAAAGAGGAATAAAAGACCCATTGGAAGGGGAGGGGAAAATGAAACAGACAAGGCAAACAGACAGTAAGGAGTGTGTTATCAGGAGTGTAATGCTCCTGGAAACATTCCTGGAAGCAGTGTAATGTATACACTTCCGAATAGCACCCCCCAGGAAGGGGACCTGGGGCATTCAAAGTAGACACATGTGGAAAATCATGATTGTCCCACAGAAGAAACATTTGAGTGGTGATTCAATTGTCTTAAGAATAGAACTTATTACCATTCATCTGAGATGCTGTAGGTAGCTAATTCCTGAAGTAGAGAAGCTCATAATTCTTTCAGATCCCTTCACCATCTAAAGATCTAAGCCTCTAAATAGCTAGTTATCAAACAGAAGACAGCAGCTCTGTTATCTTTATTCCTTCTGAGGACAGAAGAGGAGACAGTGAGTAAATTACAGCAGCAGCAAAGACTTATCTCAGACTTGGAAAACTACTTTATGGTCAGTGAGGCTTATTAAACATTAGGTTCAAGTTCAACATCTTTCCTCAGAAGGACCTCTAAGGATGGGTTGAGAAGGCTTAAGCTGTAGTGCTTCTTTGAGGGTGGCCAGTGGACCAGATGGACTATTAAGATTCAGTGCAGAAATGGTCAACTTCTGTGGAAGAGTGATTCTCAATGCAAATTTCACCTTCTCTTCAGAACACTTAATCAAAAGACAATTGCAAAACTGGATATATTCAAATCTCTTCTACCAACTTATGACTTCAGTAACAGGAGAGAATCAGGGCTCAGTTGAGACATGGGAAAAAATTCTTGAGTCCAAATGCATGCATGCATATGTGTGTACTTAAAGCCAAAATTATATAAATATGTAGATTGCTCTTTTATGAATCCTCAATTCTTTATAATTGTGAGTTAACTGGAGTTCATTACGGAACATATGTTTCCTTTACAATTTTTCTAGCTATCAAAATTATAACAAAGATGAAAAGTGACTTTTATAAATCTTGGTCTGTCTTTTCTTTTTACATTAAATGTCAGCAAAATCAAAATATTGATTCAGTGGCATTAGAATGATTTCCATGGTAACCAGCTTCTATTTAAGTAGGGGCTTATGACTTCCTTGTGGCTAAAAGTAAAAAAGAACTGGACCTGTAGCAAAACAGCTTTTCAGAGTAGGAAAAAAGTAGTTTAGTTATGAATACAACCAAAACTCACATGCCAAGAAAATTGTAATTTAGCTTTTAAAAATTGTAATTCTGTCATATTGAAAATATATATTTACTATTCTATTTTAGGATCTTTTATAATGACACCTTTAAAAACATGTACAGTAGAGAAGATAAATTGATCATAAATATGTGATAAATATTTTAATTGCCCTTTGTATTGCTTCAGTGTGATGCCTGCTTAGTTTGAGGAAAGATCAGATGAAATAATGGGAGTTAACTAGAAAGGAGGAGAGGCCTGAGAAGCTGTGTCTTGTGTAAGATACAGAAAAAGCAGGAACGTGCAAACTCTCATTCTGCGTTCCCACTGCTCAGGTCAACACGTATCCCATTTATCAGTAGCATCATCCCTAGAGATGCTCTGTGGTGCAGGCAAAAGAGGCTGTACTTAGAAGCTACAGAGCAACATTGACTTTGGGCCAGTGACCTAATGAGACTCTTTACCTTTAAAATGATTATAAATCACTGAAAACTGATCATACTGCCTCCCTCACAGGCTTACGACAAGCCAGTGGGCTAATGGCCACAATGGGGCATGATAAAAAGAAATTGCTATACAAATGTAAGTTCATACAATTTTAAATGTGTACTTACTACCTATGAATAGGCTTGAATAACATGAAATTTTAGTTTAGTGTAGAATATATATTAAAAATAAATAGGAGATATAAGGCCTTTATTATGTTGAGGTTGGTTCCCTCTATGCCCACTTTCTGGAGAGTTTTTATCATAAATTGGTGTTGAATATTATCAAAAGCTTTTTCTGCATCTATTGAGATGATCATATGGTTTTTCTTCTTCAATATGTTAATATGGTGTATCACGTTGATTGATTCACGTATATTGAAGAATCCTCGCATCCCTGGGATAAATCCCACTTGATCATGGTGTATGATCCACTTAGTGTGTTGTTGGATTCGGTTTGATAGTATTTTGCTGAGGATTTTTGCGTCTATGTTCATCAGTGATATTGGCGTTTAATTTTCTTTTTTGTGATATTTTTGTCTGGTTTTGGTATTAGGGTGATAGTGCCCTCATAGAATGAGCTTGGGAGTGTTCTTTCCTCTGCAGTTTTTTGGAAGAGTTTCAGAAGGATAGGTGTTAACTCTTCTCTAAATGTTTGATAGAATTTGCCTGTGAAGCCATCTGGTTCTGGACTTTCGTTAGTCGAAAATTTTTAAATCATTGTTTCAATTTCAGTATTTGTGACTAATCTGTTCACATTTATTTCTTCCTGATTCAGTCTTGAAAGGTTATACCCTTCTAAGAATTTATCCATTTCTTCTAGGTTGTCCATTTTTTTGACATATAGTTTACAAAACAGAAACAGACTTACAGATATCGAAAACAAATATATGGTTACCAAAGGGGCAACGAGGATAAATCAGGAGTTTGGAATTAACATACACACATTACTATATATAAGATAAATAACCAACAAGAACCTACTGTATAGCACAGGGAACTCTACTCAATATTCTGTGATAACCTATATGAGAAAAGAATCTGAAAAAGAATGAATATATGTATATGTATCACTGAATCACTTTACTGTACACCTGAAACTAACACAACATTGTAAATCAACTATACTCCAATTAAAATAAGTAGGACAGGAAAAGAAATATATTTAGTATAATGAGGAAAACATTTTTATTAAACTTCAAGTACTTCTAACACTTTAGACTCCTTTAAAAAATTTAAGTATTCTTTTTTCTTTTACTTTTTTAATATATTGGAGTATAGTTGATTAAGGGTATTCTTTTTTTGAAGTATAATTAAGGTATAACATTATGTTAGTTTCAGCTGTATAACACGATTCAATATTTGTATATGTTGCATAATGATCACCACAATAAGTCTAGATAACATCCGTCGCCATACATATCACCTATTTTTTGTGATGAGGACTCTTAAGATCTATTCTCTTAGCTACTTTCAAATATGCAATACAGTATTATTAACTGTATTCACCATGCTGTACATTAAACCCATAGGACTTATTTATTTTATAACTGGAAGTTTGTTCCATTTCACCCATACCTCCCAAACTAAGTATTCTTAACTTTCATTTGTTTTAAGCCATTCTCAACTCGTAATTTATGATAACGCTTCATGATTGTCTTTACAAAACAATGAACTGGGCTAGTTCTCCTGGTTTCGGAGCACAGGCTCCGGACGCGCAGGCTCAGTGGCCATGGCTCACGGGCCCAGCCGCTCCGCAGCATGTGGGATCTTCCCGGACCGGAGCACGAACCCGTGTCCCCTGCATCGGCAGGTGGACTCTCAACCACTGCGCCACCAGGGAAGCCCCTATCTCCTGGTTTCTGATTTCACCTTCTAGAGATGTTTGGTAGAGTTGTATCTATGAATTAAAAATTGGAATACCTGCAGGAACATTTGGAATCTGACTGTCCTCAGAAACTTGAACTGTGTGGTTGAGCCAGAACCAAAGGAAGGCTAAGTTCATTATAGAATCACTGCCTTAAAAACAAAACCAAACACAAATCCCTCTCTCAAGGTTACCAAACAAAGTAGATTACAGCCTTCAGCAATGTTACTTTTCATGCCGCCATTTATTCTGCCAATGCTTTGAGTGCCTACCTGGTCGTACTGGAGATCCGGTGGTGAACAGAAGTGGTCCTTTCTTTCATGTTACTTACAACCAATTTTGTTTCCAACTCTCCTGCTCGGCCTGTTTCCCTCTATCCATATCACAAAGCAAGCACTGATGTACAAGAATCTTTTCTAGAAACCAGAAAATCTGGCATGATAACTACGTGAGCATCCTCCATGTAATTAGTTGTTTAGCTCTGGAAGAAACAGCTTAACACATTTTAATAATGTGGGTTTTTTTTTTTTTTCCTACAAAGAATATTTGTTGCTCTTTCGCTGTTCAGTGCTAACAGTTTAAAGGTGCCTGAATCTGATTTGTACCAATGTACAGCTTCGTAAGCAACCTGTGAGCATTTGAGGAGAGAGGAGGAGAAACAAGTTGATTATGCTTTTTACTGTGGGGAATTTACAGGTTTACCAGGTCAGAATTCCAGTTTGGGAACCTGAATCAGCCCGTCAGGGCCAGCCATAAACTTGATTTTGCTTTCTCGATGACTAGCCCAGATTTCTGACCCTTCCAAGTACTCATATAAAAATTTAACACTTCCCTTTATGACTCAGCATGACATATTAGCAAAACATGGGCTTCAGAGGCAAACAGACACATCAGTGCTGCCAACATTTAATACAGTGTCTCTCACAGCCTCATTTTCCTCATCTGCACAATGAGAATAGCAATCCTGGTCTTAGGTGGTAGGTGGAATCTTGTCCAAGATATTTATTCAGAATTCCCCATTCCTTGGTATAATTCACCCTGGATATTCCCTGGAACTGACAAACCATCAGTGGCCTGAAGATGGAAGGGGCCATGTGGCATGGAATGTGGGCACTCTCTAACAGCCGAGAGTAGTCTCTGGCTAAAAGCCAGCAAGGAAACAGGGATTTCAGTTCTATAACTACAAGGATCTGAATTCTGCCAACAAGAATGGGCTTAGAAGTGAATTTTCTTCCAGAACCTCCAGACGAGGACCTGGACTGGCTGCCACCTTGACTTCAGCCTGAGCAGAGAACCCAGCCTTATGGGTTCTGGCCATGCCAAGACTTCTGATCTATAAGAACTGTGAGCTAATAGAGTGGTATTGATTTTTAAGCTGCTCCATTTATGATAACTTGTTACACAGCAATGGAAAAGTAATCCATTTGACCAATTTGGAGGCAAAAAAAGTGGGGCAAAATCCATTAGCAAAGCACATAGCTGAGAGCCTGAAGAATAGCAGATTCTCAGCACCCTCGCTGCCCTTCCTCTCAGCACTGGGCTGTATTTTCGGATAGCAGAGGGTAGTTAAGACACTGCTGGTAGTGTTCCAGATTTCCTGGACCAGACCTTGAAAGTGAATGAGATGATAGAAGCTCAGAAAATGCCGACATATTCGGCCTCTCGAGTATCTGCTTAGCTCTTTCTGAATTTGTTTGGATCTTGTCTTGAGAGGGTATGTCCTTTCTCGCCAACAGTGTTTGTTGTTTCAAAGGGCTCAGCGCTGGCTTTTCAGTGGTGTTTTCAATGACCCATTTAAATGACTGCAACTTGCAGGCTTAGTGCCTTTTTTCACATAACAAGTGGCACTTGTACGTCACAGTGTGCTTTCTAGAAGTGTTCAAAGCCCCATTTAGCACCACACTAATAAAACACAAGGGAAGTGGGAACAAGCTCTCAAAATTTCCATCGTTTTGGCATTGGGTAATGTTCTAGTGTTTTGTTTTACGGGATGAGACATGGGGAATTGTCATCGAAGGCCCACATTCCTGGGTTTCACTTTCCAGGTTGACAGAATCAGAAGCTGCTAGGCTTCCTGGTGTAAAAGCCATCTGTCATACCAGGCTGCTCAGACGGAGACAGAGCTGTACATCTAGTGTGTGATCTTTTCCTAATGTACCCTGGGACCTATGAATAAAACCGTTTGTAAGTCAAATCATCTTTCTCTTGGTCCTGGCCATGGCTATTGATTCTAGTCCAAAGAACTCCCCTGCCTCTATATGGTCTCACTCAACACCCTTTTAGTAGCAATCTGGATTTGGCCTCATTTGTCTCAGTGTCTTAGATTCATAAGAGAATTTTTATCCATGTTGTTTGGCACAGATGGATTCTTCCATGAGAAACCAATAAGCTCAAACTTCCCGAGTGTCTGTTGTGATCAGGGCATTAACTGTGAAGGTATTCTATTGCTGTACAAGTTGACACAAATTTTGTGGCTTAAAATAATACACCTTGATTATTTCACAGTCTCTGAGAGTCAGGAATCTTCTCAGGGTCTCCCAAAGCTGCAATCCAGGTGCCAGCTGGGGTTGGAGTCTTGTCTGAGGCACAGGGTCCTTTCTTGCTCATGTGGGTGTTGGCAGAATTTATTTCCTTGTGGTTGTAGAACACATGACATCTTACTTCTTCAAGGACGGAAGGAGAAAGTGTCTCTCTCCCTTCAGGGAAGGCCTACAGGTTCTCTTAAAGATCTAACCCAGGATAACCTCCCTTCTGATAAAAGCAGAGTCAACTGATTAGGAACCTTAATTACAGTAGGAAAATCCTTTCACCTTTTTCCATATACTGTTAGTCATGGGAATAAGATACCATCATATTCACAGTGCTGCTTGCACTCAAGGAAAGGGAATCATACAGGGTATAGGAGTCTTGTGGACCAGCCTAGAATTCTGCCCACTTGGGGTGATATAAAGGAAAATATGCATATATTGCTTTCCCAGGAACTATCTAACTGTCTAGTTAGATACTTAAGAAGTCAACTAGTGGAAAGTTAATTAGCAATGCGAAAAGCAAACTATAATTCAATGGAATAATGTAAATACCACAAGACATCTAAATAATTGGTAAATAAAAAGGGCAAAATATAACTCCCTTCCCCATTTCTCTGTCTTTCCTTTTATCCAAATAAAAGAAGTCATCCCTGCTGCAAAATGCCTGAATTATTATTTTTGAGTTGAAAGTGAGAAAATCTCATTTCTCTTGGCCTCAGCCTTACCAAAGGCTCATGGAAGTCTTTCTCATGGAAGACATGAGAAAATATACTCCTCAGTCTGGCAGCTCCCAGGCCAAAGGAATTCTGGAACATAAAGATCTAAGTAAATTATTGACACCAAAATGGTGCAAATATGAAAAATTGTAGTGTGTGTAAATGTCAGTCTACTTGATCCTCACTGCCGATTTTCCCAGCTGGTGAGCTCTTTTGTTGACCCAGTGGTCTAGCTTGACCCAGCACAGTTACTGTCCCCTAAAACACCTGATGGATGTGGGCTAGATAATGCACAGCATGTTTGATGTGGTGAGGATGCTCCCCAGGGCTTTGGCCTGTTGATTCCTCCAGGACCCCAGTATTGTAGGGATTAGCGGCAGTAATTCATACTAAGTACCTTCCTGTCCTCTGTCTACCTGTTGAGTAGCATTTTGATGACAACATGAGACTGTGTGTTCCTAAATTATGCAACTTCTGAATTGCAACAATATCATCAATTTCCAGTTATGGGTAAATAGACAGAAAGCATATGTCCTCAAATGAAGAAGAAAGTACTAAATGTAATCCTCATCGCAACTTTCCTCATGGTCCCTGTTTTTGTTGGGCCTCAAACTTGGATAGAGATTTATCTCTTCTATGCATTTATACTGAAGCATTAGGAAGTAATATAGTAAATTCTTAAATTACTAATTACTAATATTTTGTAAGGAAAGTGAAGGAAAGGAGTTGATAGCCTGCCTTTCTTAAATGGTCTCTACCTCCTTTAGCTCTCTTCTCTACAAAACTGTCACCTCTCCTCTGTTTCTCTAGACGTCAGTCTGGCCACTGAACCCTGAAGCTGAGAACGTCATCCCTAGAAGGCAATTCAGAGCCTCCTTGCACTTAAATAAGCATGTTCCCTGGGAGTTAAGCCAGCCCTTTCCCTATCTTTCCAACCTCAGTCAGTATCCTTCTGAGGGTATTCCTGATAAAAACATCTTCTCCCATTTGGTTACATAAAGCATTTGATATTTTACCAAACAAGTTAAAATGTAATTTTTGTTTTTAAAATTGGCATAATCTCCTTTATATCTATACTGTCCGCTTCATAGATTTAACAGTAATGGGAAGGAGTCTTTCCAGTGGGTGAACTTTGCTCAGGGCATGCTGGAAATTGGATTAGCTCATTTCAGAGGAATCCAACCTTGACTGCTAATCTTACCTACCTCTAACCTTGACCCAGTGGCCTCTTCAGCCACTGTCCTGCATGTCTCCTTCCTTGTTCAGCCAGGTTCTAAAAGGCCTTCTGCATGTCCTTGCTCCATGTCCGCAATGCTCATTGCACCAGATCCTCACTTTATTACCGACTCCATCTTCACTGTGCCACTGAATCCAGTCTTGGTTCCCATCTCAGTGGCTGCCTGCTATGCCCATCCTTTGCTGTTTCTCTTCAGCATTTTAGACTATTGATCGCTCCCATATTTCCTAAATCCTCAATTCCTCTGTTTTTCATGCACGGCTCTCTACTGGTTTTCTTTCTCTGACTGCTCTCTAAATCTCTTTGAGGGTATCTCTCTCTTTTTTTTTTTTTTTGTTCGTGGGCCTCTCACTGTTGTGGCCTCTCCCATTGCAGAGCACAGGCTCCGGACGCGCAGGCTCAGCGGCCATGGCTCACGGGCCCAGCCTCTCCACAGCATGTGGGATCTTCCCGGACCGGGGCACGAACCCGTGTCCCTGCATCGGCAGGCAGACTCTCAACCACTGCGCCACCAGGGAAGCCCATCTTTGAGGGTATCTCTTGTTCTGCCTGATTCTTAAATGATGATGTCTCCAGACTCTGTCCTTGGCTCTTACCTTCTATTCTATATTTGTTGAATAAGTAAGTGATGAATTCTACACGCTCTCCAAATGTCTGACTGCATCTCTGGACCCACATCTGTCTGTAGATGTCACAGACTCTCCAAACTCATCATATCTACATTGACCCAGCAGTTTCCTCGATGTGTCCTATCCTGAAACTCAGTTTAGAAAAGCAAGAGCTTTATCAGATTGCTCTCCTGACATCTACTCAGTTATTAAGAGTAGCCAGTTCTGCCCCTCATACCTCTTCTGTCTGACCCTCTCCATCATTTGCACTCTTGCTCTCCTATCTCAGACCATCATCATTTCTCACCTGGACAACTGCTTGGGCACCTCATGGGTCTCCTTTCCTGCAGTGTCACCTTCTCACATCCATCCTTTTTACTACCTCCAGAGAGGATTTTCTCACATGCATGCCTGATCATAGCACTATTCAGCTCGTGATTTCATCAGCTCATGGCCTGTTCCTTATTTACCCGATAAAAGCACAACACTTTAGCATAACCTTCATCATCTGGCCCCCTGCCAGTCCCCAGAGCCACATCTCCCACCATTCATGCCTCTTGTAGCATTCCCAAACTATATAATTTTCTCTGAACAAGGCAAAATTATTCCTGCCTCTGTGCCCTTGTGTGTGAAATCCCGTCTTTCTGGAACGCCTTCTCCAAATTAGTTTCTATGGCAAATTTCCACTCATATATCAAGATACCAGTGTAACTGCTACCTTCTCTGTGACAATGTATATAAACACATTTTTTCTGTGTGTACTTTGTGTATAACTCCAGTATATCTATTGTTATATGTTATTCTAAGTATTTGCCTAATTTTTGTATCCTAATGAGTCTAAACACTCCTTAGAAATGTGGACCTTTTCTTATTGTCTTTGCACCTTCAATGCCTACCACAGAGTAGGGCTTAATATTAAGGTAAAGTTGAAGGAGTACATTTTTAATAACATGCTATTTCATAAATGAGTCTTCCAGGAGGCTAATTGGTACGAAGAGTCGTTGTACTTTCAAGCATCTTTAACGTAGAAAGAAGTTTAGGCATTTGGAGAGCTTAGAGGAAAAGCACAGTGATTCGTGATCCTCAGGGAGCAAGTACCTCGGCCATCCATCTACACTTCAGACCCAGCTTTGTGTACGATACAGTAACCAGTCTGAATGAGTTAAAAGATGAGATGGTTCTCCTTGCTCCTAGGTTTGTAAAACCTTATAATATACTTCCTCCATTGTTTTACATTTCTGAATCTTGGTAGGTACACAAATTAATTATGGGCAGTGGCGAAGAATACTGTTGAGAAGCTGTAATATGTTATTGTCACCATGTACCCTTTAGTTTATCTTCATATTATAAATCAAAAATGTTCTGCCTGTGCCCTTCAGATAAAGTTTAAAAAATCAAGTTTCTCAAGACGCAATAGAGAACTGAGATTTCTTTCCCTTAAATGACTTTTGGAAGGTGTTTTCATCTTTCCTATCCTTAAATATTTTGGGATTTCCCTTAGCCGTTTACGTTATAGTCTTAGAGGCCAGGTATGTTGTTCCAGATTAATTCTGTTTTTCCATTCTGTAGGCATCTATCTTCTGAGCAGTTCTTCACTCTATTGTGAGGCAGAGTATGTAAAGCCATTTTTTTTAAGGCAGAGTGACGGCATGTGTGCATAAATCTTGCCTTTAATTGACCTCGACAAAGCACATACTTATTGCAGAACGAGTGCTTTGACTTTATGGCCCTGTGTCTGTACTGAAAGTTTCTATAATATGTATTGCTTTCTACATTTTTTCTTGTTAAGTAGGAGGGTAGTGATTTAAGACAAGCTCTTTTAAATTTTTTTTGCTATTAATGTGTATTAAATTAAGTTGATTATATGGAGCAGAACATGGGAACACATTGCCCTTTGGAAATCTCTGCTTTCTGACAACTCCATCTAATGAGAACAGCTGAAACCTAAGAAGAATAAAAAAAAAGCTTAGGAGAGCCAAACTCCTTCTCTCACTAAGGCTTGTGGATTTTATAGCATATCAATTACAAGGCTTTGTTTTTTTTTTTTTTTTGTAAACTTGGTAGGTATAAATTTGTTACTAGGAGCAATGAATAAGCCTGGAAAAAGGAAAAGCAAGGACTGTTTTACTGATACTAAGGGGAGAGAAACAAAATTTAAAGAATTTATCTATTTCGTATCAAGTCAAAGAGCATCAAAAGGCCTTGATTATAATTAGCCTCGTTTTACTTTCAGTGTTAGTGTGAGAGCCCTGAGGATGTCATTCGTAAACAATTATTTATTATGTGCCATGTGCCAGGCGCTGTGCTAGGTAATAGGGGAACGGACAAATATGTTATCTTCCCTAAAAAACTACAACCCAGGGAGGGCCACTGATAATTAAACAGACAGTCACAGTGAAGTGCGAGCAGTTTCCTTGAGGGGGGAGGTACAGGGCCCATGGTGTGAGCATAGATCAAGGGCACCTACCCCAACTGGAAGAGTCAGGGATGGATTCTCAGAGGAAGTATCATAAACTGCTGAAAATAAGGGTGCAAGATATTTTAGAAATATTCTGTATGAAAATACTTAAAATGAAAAAGTGTATTGCAACTGAATGAGAATGTCCTTCTTCCTCCAGAAAATGTGGCAAAGCAAACTGAGTTACATCCTTGTAGTTCTAAATAACCAAAGTTCTACTCTCCATATATAATCTTTATTTGGGGACTTCAGATGTTTATTTTATCTTGTAGAATCCTCCATCTCTGTGAGATGTGAAGGACTGGGTTATCTTTAAGAGAAAGCTAAGCGTAGACAGAGATGAAATTCAAATTGAGATACTCACTTCACAGAATAAATAGACCTTGTTGCACCCATATGTGAAATAGAAACAAGAGACATGAAAATTAGACCTGTCTTATTTTTATGTATTTCAATTTTATTTCCTTTCTCCTAACTGTGACTAGATAATTTGGCCATGATTGTTTACATGACATATAAGCTTGGGGGATAAAAGGAAATGTATGCTCTATCTATGTGCCATTAGATCAGAGAAGCCAGAGCCATGTAGATCTGTCCCTTAGCTGGGATGCTTTATCCTATTCCTAACCAAAAATTAGATTTCAGTGGCTGCGGAAATCTTTGTTTTAGCAATGTGTACACACCAGCTTGATAGTGAATACTGGATTAAATATAAAATTAATTGCCACATTCAAAAAATAACCAAGTAGGAAGTTGTTGATTTGGTCAAAGTGGTAAAACGAATTTGAAAGTGTTGAGACAACATTCTTATATGGTTGTAGAGGAAAAGCTATGTCTTTAGGGCTGAACATAGAGTGACGAACAACTTTTGTAATTTGTAGTTTAGGACTAGTGGAAGGATTACCGTCTCTCTCAGTCCCCAAAGGATATGGCAATGCTGTCTATAGCCACTGAAAACAAGTTAAATTCCCCCATTATGGGCCAGTATGTTCAGAGAGGCAGCTGCTTGTGACCTGTGAGACTGTTCCTTCAACAAATATTTATTGAGTACCTACTATGTGCCAGGTACTGTTCTGTGAGTTTGAGATACATCTATGAGCAAATTTTTGAAAAAGATACGTGACCTTTGAAGTGTTTATATTCTAGCAGGAGTAAGCAATTGATAAACATTAGACATAATAAATCCATAAATTGGCTAGTATGTTGGAATGTTATAAGTGCTATGGGAGAAAGAAAAATCTAGAGCAAGGCAAAGAGATCCAAAAGGCTCAGGCACATTTAAGAAGAGAGGGCAGAAAAGACTTCATCCTGATATTTGAGTTAAGATATTGGATCAGTCTAGATCCAATCAGGAGAGAAAAACCATGCAGTTATTTGAACAGGGAATGTTTACTGTGAAGAATCATTAACTATAACTAAAGTAATGGATCAGGTATTAAGAAGTCAAGAAGACTGCAAAGACTACAGGAATTGAAGATATTAGGAACAGCCACTGGTCCCAGGGCTGAGAAAGAGTACCTCCCAACCTGCGTGAGATCCATGCCTTGTTGGGAGGCATAGTTGTGGATTATTGGATGGCAGAGGCATCACTGTGGTGGAGCAGTGCTCTTGCTGGAAATCCATCCTTTGGAACTTGCCGAAAAATCACGCTTTAAGGTGCTGCGGAAAACTACTCACAGGATTTTCTCATCAGAGGTACTCCACTACCTGGGGTTGGGGTTACTGCAGGCAGCTGATTGTTTCTGGGTGCTTCAGGAGCCAAGTGCTTCTGAAGCTGCCTGCTTTGCAGGGCAGGAGTTAGATATGGAAAAGCCACCTGCATTGCAGGAGCTTGGCTAGTAAGCCCTGGAACCAGGAAGTAAAACCCTTTTGTGTTGTAACGTCTCTCCAGCATCCTCTACAAACAAAGCTTAACATTGTGCCAGATGGCCCAGGAGCAAATATTTAAAGGCCCCAGATCCCTTGTCACAAACAAGCAAAGAGGATGCATTTGGAAGTGAGAGACACTTAGTTGATAACTCACATGGACAGTGGGGAGGTAAGGATGTGATCTGGGGGGGAATCTTGAGACCTCCACTGTTCCGGGTGGAGAGAACAGTTGCTGCAAAGACCCAAAGGCAGGAGGTGTATAGGAAGGAATTCAGTTGGGGATGGGGAACATTGTGGGTAAAAAAGGACAAGACCAGGAAGTGAGGTCAGAAAGGAAAAGAAGGTAAGACCCTGTAGAATCTTCCTTGTAGGCCAGCTTAGGGCATGGCATCCAAGGGAGCCATTGCAGGCGATGGAGCAAAAGAGTGGCAGGGTGTATTTGTAAAGAATCTTTGTGGTGACTGCGGTGAGGATAGACTCATAGGGGGCAGATATAGAATCAGGAAGACCAGGCAGGTGGCTACTGTAGTCATACAGATGGGAGAGGATAAGTGATTAGACCAAGGTAGAAGTGGAATTGGTGAGAAATAGAAAAGTATTCCCTTTTTGGTTGGAACGGTTACTCAAAATCCTACCCCCATTCCTTCCTTACTAGGCCTATAGATATAAATGTAGATATAGATCTGGATGTAGATATAGATACGGATGTAGATATAGATATCTAGAAACATTTAGGGTATACTTGTCCTATGTGTGAAAACGTTTCCTTGAGAAAAGGATGCTAGCACTCCATATAGATGAAACCTCATTAAATGTGTGCTGTTGATTGCATTTACATTTTTTTCTTGAAACCTGATATGTTGTATGCCAAGAATGAGTTTCAGTGAAAGATCTATAGGTGGTTAAATTATAAACATAGCACACACAGTGAGTTAGTTCATCAAGTAAATAAATGAAAAAGGTTGTATTTATCGTCTGTGTTTCCAAAACACAAATTCTAGTTTAGAACCTATAAGATATGTTCTAAAGGCCACCTTCTAGGGCAGCCACCAAGCCCTCCCCAGCCTTGCTTTTCTGACCCTCAGCCCAGGCTCTGTCCACAACCTGGAGCTCAGTGTTCCCTCCAGCTCCCCAAACACACCCCCTCCTCGCTGCTCCTGGCCATTGCTCTTAGCCTTACCTGTATTGAAAAGCCGGCCTACTTCCATGTCCTGGCTATTGTAAATAGAGCTGCAGTGGACATTTTGGTACATGACTCTTTTTGAATTATGGTTTTCTCAGGGTATATGCCCAGTAGTGGGCTGGGTCGTATGGTAGTTCTATTTTTAGTTTTTTAAGACACCTCCATACCGTTCTCCGTAGTGGCTCTATCAAATTACATTCCCACCAACAGTGGAAGAGGGTTCCCTTTTCTCCACACCCTCTCCAGCATTTATTGTTTGTAGATTTTTTGATGATGGCCATTCTGACTGGTGTGAGATGATATCTCAACAGATGAATGGATAAAGAAAATGTGGCACATATATACAGTGGAATATTAGCCATAAAGAGAAACGAAATTGAGTTATTTGTAGTGAGGTGGAAGGACCTAGAGTCTGTCATACAGAGTGAAGTAAGTCAGAAAGAGAAAAACAAATACCGTATGCTAACACATATATATGGAATCTAAAAAAGAAAAAAAAAATGGTCATGAAGAACCTAGGGGCAAGATGGGAATAAAGAGGCATTCTCTCTCTACTAGAGAATGGACTTGAGGATACGGGGAGGGGAAAGGGTAAGCTGTGACAAAGCGAGAGAGAGGCATGGACATATATGCACTACCAAACATAAGGTAGATAGCTAGTGGGAAGCAGCCGCGTAACACAGGGAGATCAGCTCGGTGCTTTGTGACCACCTAAAGGGGTGGAATAGGGAGAGTGGGAGGGAGGGAGACACAAGAGGGAGGAGATACAGGGACATATGTATATGTATAGCTGATTCACTTTGTTATAAAGCAGAAACTAACACACCGTTGTAAAGCAATTATACTCCAATAAAGATGTTAAAAAAAAAAATCATAAAGCTGAGGCCAAAAAAATAAGAGAAGCCAGCCTGGCCTACTTCCCCCTGGCCCTGGGAAAATTCCTGACATTCTCTACACTCCTGCCCCAATCCTCTTGGAGTGAAGATCCACCCTGGTCCTCCCAGGACTGTGTTTTTCTGGAAAGTAAGCACCCTTTTTTATGTATTCCCTTCCACACTTGGCATTGCTAGTTTTTTCTGTATAAGAAGCCCTCGGGGCAGGACAGGTATAAAGATGCAGACGTAGAGAATGGACTTGAGGACATGGGGAGGGGGAAGGGTAAACTGGGATGAAGTGAGAGAGTGGCATGGACATATATACACTACCAAATGTAAAATAGATAGCTAGTGGGAAGCAGCTGCATAGCACAGGGAGATCAGCTCGGTGCTTTGTGACCACCTAGAGGGGTGGCATAGGGAGGGTGGGAGGGAGACGCAAGAGGGAGGGGTTATGGGGATATATGTATACGTATAGCTGATTCACTTTGTTATAAAGCAGAAACTAACACACCATTGTAAAGCAATTATACCCCAATAAAAATTTTTTTTAAAAAGCTGTGTATTCTTAAAGGTCTTACTTGTCTTTGTACCCCTACTAAATTCCCTGACGCATGCCATGTTTAATAAATATATATTGAAGTTGACCTTTATTTATTTGGAAAAAAAGCTGTAGAGATGAAAATTAAATCTACTAATTAGAGATACATTATCTGATAAGAGTTGAGATCATTCTCACAAACTATTTTCCACCCTTACATGCCAACTTAGGTCTGTGACCAGTAAGTACATACTCCACCGGAGTATTTATTGAACCGGGGAGTAATTCTTTGCAATATTCAGTTGTATCTGTGGCCTTTCCCACCCCCTCCAGGTACAATAAAAGACTTACTTAATCAATAAGTAAGTGCTTTTCATATCAAGCACCGTTGTTTTCTGTTAACTCTCGTACTTCCAGGGACTATCACACTAGGTGGATGAAATTGTCTATGATCCTTAATCTTTTAGCATTTCCTGAGTGAACTATGATACATGAAATATGCACGTACCTTTATTAATACTCAAGTTGTCACCGAATGTAAGTGCTTAAAATTAAAATGTCTGTGTTTTAAGCAATGTACCTCACTATTCAATTATGTAACGCTCATGTGTCTCCAGGGAGTAGGAGGTTTACTGGGGATGTCAAGTTTCCTGCAACTCTAAAATTATGCTAGACTGGAACAAAACAAAAGTGCAGAGAGAAAGAAATGAAGTGGGTTTTATTGCCGTATTCTGTAAGAACACTGAGGGGGAAATAAAGACATCTGATAAGGACGGGAATCATCCAGATACAGTTCAACAATGAAAATCCACAGCTTGACAAAAGTTTCTACGTTAGGAAATGCTTCTGAAAACATTTATTTCAAACCTAAGAACTCTCCATCCTCAGGGATAATTAATTGTGAGCTAACTTGTTTGATTAGCTTCATGTAATAAGCCAAGCGAGATACTGAATGGTTCCTGTAATAAGAGCAGATTTTCTCAGAACTTGGCCATTTGAAATAGTTTTCCCCATTTCCTAGAATAGTACTGGAATCCTATCTGTTTGCTTATAGACATATTTTATCTGGTCTCTACCGTCACAATTTCCCAGTTGTGTTGTAATTATCCCTTCACATCTGTTTTCAGCTCTAAGCAGGGAACTCCTGTAGGACAAGAATCATATTAATCCAATATATGTTTGGTGCTAGTAAGTGTTCAATTAAATGTGTTGAAAGAATAAGAGAAGCGAGCATAAATCTTACGCCTCTAGATTGAGTAAGTGAATATATGATGGAGTTATTACCACGATTGGAAAGATTAGGAAAGGACTGAGTTTCAGGTTGATATGCTTGAGAGATGTTTGTCAGATATTCAAGTGGAGATAAAAAGTGAACAATTGGATATAGTTCTCTGGGGAATTGAAGTAGAGATATAGATTTGGTGGTCATTAGAATAAAGATGACATTTAGCCACTGAATTCGACAGAATCACCTTGGGAGAGAAAACAGAGGAAGATCAGAGGGTTTAGAAACAACCCATGTGTAACTCAGATGCAGTTAGGTGTGAGAGAGGTCAAGAAAGGAAACAGGAAAAGTAGCCAGTAAGTTAGGAGGAAAACATGAGGGTAATTTAAAAGCCAAGGGAAAATAAGGTAAAAAGACATAGTGATGAATGGCAACAAGCCATTGAGAGCTTAGCTAGGTTGGGGACAGAAATGTGCCTATTAGATCTGGCAATACAGAGGCAATATAGAGGCCAAATGTGCCCATTAGGACTGTCCTATTAGATCAGGACAAAAATAATTTGGGGACTGGAGGAGGCAGAAGCTGAATTGAAAGGGGATTGAAGAGAAAATGGACTATGAGGAAGTGGTAAGAGGGCAAATGTAATTTTTTTCAGAAGGTAGGCTATGAAAAGAAGCAGAGAAATGGGGTGGTAGCTGGAGGGAAATGAGGGATAAGGGTAAGATACGTGTACATACTGTGTGGATTATGGGAGGAATAAGAGCATGTTAGAATGGTGTCGAGCGGGATCTGGAAGAGAGGGAAAGACCACAGATGGTGAGAGAGGAGGTAACCGAAGGACGAAAGTCCCCCTCCAGTTGCCAAAGATCTTGCATGGGATTAGGGCTTTTTCCTCTGTCCTCAAAGAAGAGAAAATGAGGAAATGGGTATAAGTTCTGGTTTGTGTCTTAATTTGGTTCTGAGACTATGGAAATTTCTCTCCCGTGGGGTTCCAGTAATCTTTGGCTACGGAGCAAACCACCCCATGGCTTTGTGGCTTGACAGTGGTTTATTATTTCTTAGTCTGGGGTTTGACTGGACTCAGCTGAGTAGTTCGGCTCCATGTAGTGTAGCTGAGGTCACTCATGGTACTGTTTTCAGCTTGGAGCTTGGCAAGAAGACAGTCTTTCACCCTTCAGGGTCTTTCTTCACGTGGGTTCTTACGAGTCTGTAGTCTATCATTGTAGCATGGCAGCTGGCTTCTAAGAGCAATTATTTCCAAGAGGACGCATCCGATATTCAAGTATTTATACTGAGATTCAAGCATTTATCTGCTTGCATCATACTTGTTAATATTCCCATTGACTAAGCAAGTCTTCATGGTCAAAATTAGAGTCAAAGTAGGAGAGACTATACAAGGCCATGCATGCCAGGAGGTGAAGTTCATTGAGAGCCACTTCATTTTCCATTCTCATGGACATAACCATTCTTTTAAAGGTTCTAATCAAAAAGTGTCTATGCCTCCCATTTTGGGCTTTATAATGAGGTGAAAATTGATCTAATTTTATCAAGAATTTTAAAAAAGTGTTTTATAAAAATGAATTTTAAAAAAGGCATTTAATTAGCCTATGATAATCTGGTCCTTATCCCTTAGGCTCCACTGATGTTCCTTCTCTGTAGGAAAATTTTCAGTTTTCAGTGGTAATAAAACAATAAGCTAAGCAATACATATTCTAAAGTAGCCCACGCTTTTCTTTCAGTTGTCCTCCTATGGCCTTAATGAAATTATTTGTAGTATAGAAATATTCCCCAATCCAAAAACATCTATAAAACTGCCATCCAAAAACATTTATCTTAGGAACAGCTAATACACAGATCACGGGAATTTTGAGCACCATTTGTGAAATAATCACAGTTTGCTAACTGCAGTATTATAGCAGCTTATGGAAACTGCAAGCATTTTCCAGTTTTCCTTCCCAATTTTTTTGTCTTTACTTATTTTCTATGGAAAATATGTTAGTGATTTTGGAATTGCTTTTAGGGGATCATTTGTAGCCTGAAATAATCATTTGCAAGCTTTATTCCAGAAGGATTTATGTTTTGACCAGGCATTCAGAAGGAGGTGTGAGCAGACAAAATAAATATAGGCTAGGGTGGGAGGGGAAAGAGAAGCATTTTCTTTCTTATGTTTTAAAAATACATTTCATGCACCTGAGTTGGGTTTTTATTTTATTTCCCATTCCTTCTCTTTTTCAAATTACACCTAGAACAAGGTCGGGTCAAATTTGGGCCGATCGGTGAACGACCTTCCTTTCCCTTTCCTGGGCCTGATCTTTTTAGTATTGCCCTTAGAACCAAAGATTCTTTGCTGTTAAGATCTTTTAGTCACAGTCTTAGGTTAATAATAACCTCTTTGATCTTTAGGGGTCACCAGAACCTCCAGATTTAAGGTCCATCCATCTAGTTATCAGTGGTAAATGGTATAACTAATAGTTCTGGCACATATGCCAACGGATGCCACAGTAGGCTTTTCTGAGGACATGGAAGTATGCCTGCATCCTATCCTCAGAGGACCACTTCCATACAAACCATCCTGAACCTGACTAGTGCCCTTTTCTTCTCTGCCTAATAATAACAACAGGCAAAATCATACAGAGCTGATGTGAGTACAACAGGAGCCCTAGAGATTCTAGAGTCACCCTGCCAGCTGGTGAGGGATACAGATGGAAAAGCTTGTTTGGGGATGTTCCTCTCTCCCTCCATTTCTGCTCACCCTAGGTAGGGAACGTCTAAATATTAGTTAAGTATGTACCCCTCCACACACACAATCACACAAATCCTGATGCCACAACCCAACGATCCATACCCTGCTCTTGGTTTCTATCAGCAGTTATTACCTTCTAACATACGATATAATTTACTTATTATGGTTATTTATTGTCTGAGTGTTATTAGTATAAAAACTCTCTGAGGGCAGGGATCTTTTCACTGATGGATCCTCATGAGCTAGAACATCTACGGATTTGTTACATTTATTCATAAGGATGAATGTAAAATGTTATAATACTGGAGATCTAGCTTTTAAAAAAATGAACATTCTCTTTTGAAGAACAGTCTCTTAAACAAACAAAACCTTTTTCTCTTTCTGAAATAATAATCCTGTACATTTGCTTTAATAATTAGGTAATACATATACTTTTGTTGCATGTCAAACGCATTACAGAGGCTAATAGCAGAGGCTGCAAACTAAATTTTAGTGGCTTAACAAAATAGAAATTTTGTTCTTGCTCATGTAACAGTCCAAATGTGGGTGTTTATGGTTGGGTGTGGCCTCCCCACATATGGTAATTCAGACAACCAAACTTCTTCAATGTATGGCTCTCCTGTTTGTGGGACTCCTCAGTCACCAGTGTCCAGCTGGGTGGAGGAGAAAGAGATGGATTCTTAATCACCTTGGACTTGAAGAGACACCCATCACTTCCGTTGATCCCATCCCTTTAATCAGAATTGTCGCATGCCTCTACCTGGGCACAATACAACATGTAGCCTCTGTTTGGTCAGCTCCTTCCTAGGGACCTCTCTATGCTATGGGAGGGGAAGAATAAATTTTGATGAATTGTTTACTATCTCTGTTACATTTCATGACCAAGTTCTCCTATAGCATGCCTTCCCATTAACAGGCTGTATTAATGAGGTTTACTGTCATACAGTAAAGTACTGTCATACAGTAAAGTATCTCCTTTTTTCCCCCTGTCATCCATTTATCATATTTAAGTTGTTGGGTGAATACAAAAAGGGCCAAGTAGAATAGGCTAGGCTGATTGGCCCGGTCTATAATTTGTTCAGTTATTTTAAGATTAGGTGGAATTACCTTGTTTGAAGGGCCTTTATTTTTATAACAAAGCCACAGTTGAGCAAATATGGTAGAATAATGTTGCCTAATATATTAACATACTGATTGAAAAGATCCAGGGGAAAACGAACAAAGGTCATAGTTTATATTACTTCCTTACCCTGGTTTTCTTGCCTTTTGTACTGTTTTTGGTGCTGACTCGTTTGATGGTGTGTGATTCTCCAAGGGGATGATCTGACAGTGGAGGGAGGACTAACTTTTCTCCACCAACATTCAGGGTATTTTGGATTCTAATTAAGAACTAGTGATCTTGATAATAAAATTAGGATTTGAGATTTCCACCCTTGGCTTCATATTAGTTTCCTATTAGTTTCCTATTGCTGCTATAACAAAATACCACAGACCTAGTGGTTGAAACAACATGAATTGTTGAATGAATCTGATAATTCAGCCTGACATGAGCCTCACTGGGCTAAAATCAAGGTGTTAGTAGGGCTGCATTCCTTTCTGTAGGCTGTAAGGAGTTATTCCTTTCCTTGACTTTTCCAGTTTCTAGAGGCCACATAAAGTCCTTGGTTTATGATCCCCTTCCTCCATCTCCAAAGCAAGTAATAGCTGGTTGAGTGCTTGTGACACATCTCTCTGACCAGCTTCTGTCATCACATTGCTTCCTCTGACCACAGCCAGGGGACAGCCCTGCTGTTTTAAAGGTTCATGAGATTAGATGCACTTACTGGCTAATCTCTTCATCTCAGAGTCCTTAACCTTAATCATATCTGCAAAGTCCCCTTTGTTGTGTAGGGTCATTAATTCATCATTTCCAGATTTTAGGACATAGGCATCTTTGGGTCTGCCATGACTCTCCCTACTACAAGTTTGCTTGAAATTTATGAGTGATGTCCATGAATGTGGGAAGCCTTCCCAGATAGAGCCCTTCTTTACTGATTCCTGGGAATGCATAAGGTTAATGAAAGTGTTTTCTTAGCACTGTGACACCACTCAGCTTCTGACCAAGACCTCTTTGTGACATGTTACTGGAAAGCTCCCGCTTGTTTGGTTTTTGTAACTGGAATTTGAATCACACTTTGAGGTTGTTCTATGACAGCTGGAGAAATTGTTTTTTATTATATTGGGAGGTCGAGGCTGTCTTTCCCCACCCCACCCCCCGCATTGTTTATGTTGTAGCATCATCCCCTTCTGTCCTTTGGATGGATTCCAAATTGTTCCTGGGAAGAAACTCTGGTGATAATTCTAATTTCAGCTGCTCTTTCTCTGGGGACTGATTTGGGCCTTGTATTCTCTAATCATAATCCTGACTTTCTGAATTATGAGTGTCAGTAGAGAAAAGTCTTGCCAACCCTCATTTATTACTGAGAGGATGCTTTTAAGGAAGGTCTTAAATGAAGACATTGTACAAATGCAAAAAAAAAAAAAAAAAAAAAGGCACTATGTCTAGGGATTAGTGAAAGCTTCCCATTGTCTGACCTCAATTAGAAAAAGCAGAAACATTTCTAATGATCACTTTCGAGACTCCTAAAGTGGCTGGCTGTATTGTAGTTAACTCTCCTAAGCTGAAGCTCTTTGCCATTTGCCATTAGTGATCTAGTAACCTCATTCCTTTACTTCTTTTCAGAAACTCCTCATGAATTGATGTAGGGCCCTCTCCTCAGTGACTATGATTGGATTTAAATTTGCACTTACTGGAAGTAAGGAGGAATAATTATGTGCAAAATAATGGAAGGGATTTTAATATTTCTGAAAAGATACATAAACGTATGATTAAAAATTTTGGATTGGAAAGAATTGGGGTTTCTCAACCATTTTCTCATTATGACCTCTATAAAGAGTCTTCCTAGATATATTCTTCCTCACCAACCACCATCCCATGACATTTTAATACCACTGATACACTCTATATATGTTGATGTGCTGTATGTATATCTGTGCTTTATACATGAAAAGAGTAAGATATTTTGCTCCTGCCCCAAGAACCAGTGTTTATCTCCTTGAGGAAGATGTTGCCCTGTTGTAAATGCATGATATAAATTGAAAGGGTACACTTAAAAAGAATTCTCCTCCCCAATTTTATGATAGTATAATTATTTTAAAAGTGAAACCTGATTATGATATGAATATATACATATGGAAAAACATATGTATATGTACATGTTTTTCCATATGTATATATGTACAGCCATACTCCCCCAAGTCAAAGAAAAATAAATATACAGTATACAATATATACAAAAATATAATTTTGTAAACATGACCATCCTTCTATGTCAACAGACGTATTATCACATTATTTTTATATTTGCAGAGTACTGCATTATGTAGCAGTGACATCTCATAATTTAGGGGCACACTGCTGTGTCGGATATGTATGTTGTTTCCAGCTTATTATGACAGAGACAGCACTGTGTTACATATAGATTCTTGTATGTATCTTTTCATATATGACTGGATATTTCCTTGGGATCCATATCTACAAGGGCAGTCTTCCAGCAAATGCACTTTCCAAGGCTTTCGATACAGGATGCTGAATTGCCCACCAAAACTGCCTGGTTCCTTTCAAAAGGCCATAATCGTAGCAAAATTTGGATAGGATCTGGGTAATTAAGTGGTATCTTTCCTACCAATAAAATATTACATTCATAGCCAGATGATTGGGCATATTTTTAGAGGGTGTAATTGTTCAATTGGAACAGAAGCTCTTGCAAGCAGGGACTGGAAGGAGACTTGTGATGTGTTCAGAATTTTCCGTGTGTAACTCGGCTCAGCAAAACTCTAGGGGATTTTGTGGAGAAAGGGCCAGGAAAAACGATTATCATCCATGTTGATTTTTGTTTGATCCCTTCTAATATCCTTTCTATTTTTTATTATTTTTCAAACTGTCTACACATTTCAGCTCAGCTTCTATGAACAGATGTGCTGTAGAAGTTTGAGATGGCAGAGAGAGATGCAGGCTACAAAAGAAGTACCTTCCCAAGTGTTTTGTAGCTTCTCATGACTTACCAATTCAACAAATATTTCCTGTGCACCTAGTAGATGACAAGCAGTTCTGCAGGCCTGGAGGATATAGCAGTGCCTACAAACAGTCCCTGCCATCATGAAGTTTATGTTTCAGGGTGGGGAGGCAGACAATAAGCCAAGTAGACATAAATAAATAATATGATGGTAGTTAATGATAAGTACCCGAAATCACTATGTAGTTATATAGTTATATCACTATATAGTGATATAGTTATATCATCACTATGAAGATATAAAGAAAGTGAGCAGTGGTGAGGGGGGTGAAGAGGCGGGGGATGACTCTTTCAGATATACAGAATAGATAACCAAAAAGGACCAACTGTATGGCACAGAGACCTCTACTCAATACCCTGTAATGACCTAAATGGGAATAGAATCTAACAGAATGGATATGTGTATATGTATAGCTGATTCACTTTGCTGTACAGCAGAAACTAACACAACATTGTAAATCAACTATATGCCAATAAAAATCATTCCTCCAATAAAAGAATAGTAATAAATAAATAAATAAATAAGAAGGTCAGAGAAAACCCTTTGAGAAGAATTGAAATGAAGTGATGGAGCAAAACTTGCAGATATCTGGAGGAAGAACAGTCCAGACAGCAGGAAGAGCGAGCACAAAGGTCCTAAGATCAGAAGGTGCTTGGCAATTAGGAATAGGAAGGAGGCCACTGTGGCCGGAGCAGGGTGAGCAAGAAGGACACGGGTAAGAAAAGAAGGTGGAAAGATAGACAAGCGTCGGTTAATGTACGGCATTACGAAACACAGTGAGTAAGCACTCCACAACATCTCCAGTTTTGAATCATTACAGTCAGTCATTCAACACATATCTTAAAGCTCCTGCTATGTCCCAGGGCCTGGGCTAGACGCTGGGTATGTAAGGCGATGAAGGCAGTCCGGGCTCCCGTGGAGTGAACATTCCGGGGCAGACACAGGCAAGCACAGAGGCAACTGTGTTTTACTGTGATAGTGCTGTCATGGGTGAGGGAGAGGGTGTTAGCTAGAGCTCAGTAAAAATTCACCTAGACAGCTGAAATATAAAGATCATTATATATATATTTTTTAGTGGTAAGCAGTATTACAAAAAAAATTTTTAACATCTTTTTTTTTTTTTTTTTTTTCGGTACACGGGCCTCTCACTGCTGTGGCCTCTCCTGTTGCGGAGCACAAGCTCCAGACGCGCAGGCTCAGCAGCCACGGCTCACGGGCCTAGCTGCTCCGCGGCATGTGGGATCTTCCCGGACCGGGGCACGAACCCATGTCCCCTGCCTCAGCAGGTGGACTCTCAACCACTGCGCCACCAGGGAAGCCCTAACATCTTTATTGGAGTATAATTGCTTTACAGTTAAACAATATTTCTCTTTTAGTAGCCTGCATACATCGTTCTATTGTTGCATGCATTATGTTATTTAGAAATATTACATCATCTGCTGACCCCAGTCATCTGGGTCCTGGACTGAGGGACCACATCTTTTCATCTGTTTCCTTTAATTCAGCTCTGTGTCTGGATCAGGCTTTCACCAAATTCATGGCAGTGAACGTACCATGCAAAAGACAGAATTAAAGTCTGGCTTCCTGTCATTGAAATGTTCTGGACCTAACTGGACCTTAGTGAAAAGATTAGAGGGTTATGAAAAACTCACCAGAAATCTGCAAGACCTGGAAGACAGGGTGGGGCAGGAAAGAGTGGGAGCAGCAATTTGGATTTCGGGTGCTTTTCCTACTTGTTTTGTCAGCTGTGAGTCTCACTTGCTGGTAAATCCTTAGAAATTATATGTGTTTTGTTTCCCCTTTAAATGGTAAATTCACGGGGTGGGGGGCGAAGAACAGTTTCTGCTATGGCTTTGTGTGGGTGTGTGACAAATGATACATAAAGGAGGAAAACCATTCTTATCCTTTGAATCTGTTCACAGAAATACATAGGAAAATTTTGAGAGATCCAGGGCATGTGACTTCCTGCTCATTCTAAGGGCATTTACCATATGTGTCCAACGTCTCAGCTATATCCGTGACTCTGGAATTTTGGTTATTGTTTTAAGCAGCGTGCCGGCATACCCACTTGAAAGCTCTTATTCTCTGCTCTCAGTGCTGTGTACTTTAGGGTGATTGTCAGAGGTTTTTAGGACATGGGTTTGATTGCAAGAATCCTTATCTCCAAGGTAAACACCGACATTCCTATTGGCTGAGAACAGTGTGTCCTCCCTGTTTGGGTCTTTGTGCTATTTGAATAGCATTGTAGGAGCAAATTTACTTGAGAGCGTTCAGAGTCCAGGAAATGGAAGAAGCAGCACTGTTCCCAGTTACCCTGTGTGTTTGTTCTATACAGTTTATACCTGCTGAGTGACCCAGGACACCACCCCAAACCTTGCTCAAGGTTGACTTCTCCTCACGTAATCTCCCCTCTTGCACACCCCCCGGCTCCGAGCTCTTTTGTAGTTGTCTTATCTCTACCTAAACTACCATCTTAGCTTGGAGAAACTTGGACCACATTTTTCTCCTGTTTTAATTGAGACTGCTTTTGCTGCTTCTCATACTACGATTAGTTCTTTCTACATGGATCAGAGATAAGATGTCTGATGTTGAGACAAGGTCTACCCGCTTATCTACTTCATTGCAAAATATCTTTGAAGTGAAATGAATAAAAAGTATTTAGAATGAATGAGCACTATGAAAGTTTACATCTTTTTCTTTGTGACTTTGCAGAAATTTTAATTCTCTTCTAAAACAGGCACTGTGCTGGGAGCTGGGGCTTCAGAGGTGAGGAAAACAAACATGATTTCCTATCTAGGGGGAAAGGAGGATATTAAACAATCAGTAGACGTGCACCTAGAAATGAGGACACAAAAAAGAGGAGGGTTCCAGGGGAGATTATTTTTAGATTGAATTTCCTGGAAAGAGGTCCCTGAGTGAAAATTAAACGAAGACTTAAACTTGAAGTAGGGGATGGCGAGGGTTGGAGAAGGTTCGAGGAAGGGCATTCTGGGGGTAGTGAGTTCTTGGCGGGGAATCGTTGTCTTGGTCTGAATCACTGAATCATTGTGGCTGCAGCGAGTTCTCAAAGGGGCAAGCACTGTAAGCTATGGCTGGAGCAAGAGATTTGAGCCACGTGGTGGAAGGTCTTATTTATTGTAATGATTATGGGTCATCATTGCCAGGTTTTGAGCAGGGGTTGGGGAATGAGTTCATGACATGTTCAGAGCTAATTGATTACAGTAATTACAACCGTATATGTAAAGGATCTGATCAAGCATTTTCATTATCACAAAGCAGGGCATTTCTGGGTGTACAGGGAATAGCTAGATAGATAGACTCATAAATGTATATATGCTACATATGTTTTATACACGTATATGCGTGTATATATGTATACACGCATATACATGTATACATACACATATGTATGTGCATGTATACACACGTACATAGGGGTATATGTGTACACACACACATAGAAATTCAAATTTGAGTTTGAAAGTACACTTTGAGACTAAGATTAGAGCATTTCTTTAGATTCCCATTATTATTGTGCAAAGCAACTGTGAGTGGAAGTTTAATTTGTAGATTAAAATCCAAGCTGATGGGCTTCCCTGGTGGCGCAGTTGTTGGGAGTCCACCTGCTGATGCAGGGGACGTGGGTTCGTGCCCCGGTCCGGGAGGATCCCACGTGCCGTGGAGCGGCTGGGCCCGTGAGCCATGGCCACTGAGCTTGTGTGTCCGGAGCCTGTGCTCCGCAACAGGAGAGGCCACAGCCGTGAGAGGCCCGCGTACCGCAAAAAAAAAAAAAAAAAATCCAAGCTGATATTTAAGTTAGATGTTTAAGGTGTGACCTGGAGATAGAAAAAAGACTCACAGGGAATAATCTGAGGACAATAATCTGAGAACAGTACAGACTGGGCAAACCATAATGTCTCTCTTTTCTTACATTTTAGGTTCAGAATTCATGTCAACCTGATAACTTTATTGTAAAGAAAAGATAACAAACCTAAATCTAAAACTGAAACTGCAGTCGTCATACTGAGTAATAAAAGGCTAGGTTCACATATAGCCCATGAATTTATCCAAGATGAGGAAGGCTAAATTCTCCTCTGGGATGCTGCTTCCCATGGCCCACTGTTGGCCTGCCTGTTTGGAACCCCAGCTCTGAAATTACTGTGGATTGAACAGAATTGCCAAATAATAGGAGAAATAAGAGAGCAAAGCTGATTTCTGAGGCCTCAGGTCCAAAAGTCAATGTTTATGCTCTCCCATTGTCCAATGCTGCTTCAGTCTGTGCTGTGTTTTCAGTGATCCTTAAGAATTCAGAACCAAAAATGACCAGTATCTGTTCCTCCTGGTCAATGAACTTCTGGCATGGGTCATACCATCTGGTCCCAAATAGAACCATTTTCCTCATTTGAATTTATAGAAAGGTAAATATGGAACTTGTACAAAGGACGTGCTAAGAAGAAGTATAGGGTCATCAGGGTTAAATAAAAATTGTGCACAAACAAAAAGAAATCCTTTCCCTTTTCCAATCCCAGTCTGCAAAAATGGAGGGTAGACTACACAGGGATAATGGAATATCTATAATATCCCAAACTCAATGACATAAATATTATGCAATCTACATGCTCATTACATGCATAGAGCATAAAACAATAGGATGTTCTTGAGATGAGCCACCTCATCTTTTAGAAATATTCTTTCTCTTTTTTTAGAATCCAGTCACACTCTTCTTGAATTCGAAGCACAGAAAACAGCTCCTAATGTCATTTTGCAAAACCTAAAGGGTATATCTGTGGTTTGGAAAAAGGAGAGTTTGAATAAAAAGTGTTAATCTGTTGAATTTTCTGCATTGCCACACACGTGCTGTGACTTCCATCCTACATTTTCTCTTTTGCTTTGAGTTTAATTGCATTTTTAAATTAAAACTCACTCAAGAAAAACATCTTTAAAAAAGTTAAGATGAAAGAAGCTAAGAGTGCCAACACCGAAATGATAATGCCCAGAAAATTCCAAAGCCTATATATCTCTAAAGGAAGGATTACATCTTCCAAAATAAATTCACTTTTATTATGTGGCTATACATAAGATATAACCCTAATACCAAAGGAAACTGAAATATTGATCTCATAGTTCAATGAACATAAAATCTATATTTATTTGGGCAATCACTCATTTTACAGTTTCCCAGAACTGGTAGGCTCGCGGGCACTGGCACCATTCATTTTGATAGCTCAGTGCTAAATAAATGTGAAGTATGCATGAAAGCGTACGCTCTCATTACATATCTTCCAATGTAGAGAGATTTTCAATGAATACTGATAATAATTGATAATGATATTGGCTTTACTTTTTAAGCCCTTCCTATGGCCCAGGCAGTATGCCAAACACTTCAGGTCAGTGTCTTTTTAAACCCTCACAACATCCTGCGAACATGCGTTACAGTCACTTAACAGTTGAGTTCAACAAGGCTTTCAAAGGTTAGAGTTGACTTTCCCAAGGTTATACAACTACTAAATTGGAATTGGAGTTCAGGCTAATCGGATTCATGAAAGAGTATTGGTACCGTATTTTAAAAAATGTTTAAAACCCCCTTAACTATATATTTGTAAAACAAAAATGCATCATCATCTATAAAGGCAAATTATTCTTTGACTGTATGGCAACTAGAGTCAGATCACCTGGGTTCAAAGCCAGTTTCTACCACTTGGGCAAATAATTTAATTTCTCTATAATGTAATCTCAGTGCCCGTAAAACAGGGTTTATAATAGCATTTACCTCCTAGGGATGTTGTAGGTTTTAAATAAAATAGTCTCCCCAAAACATGTTGCCTGATACCAAAAAATGCATTTGATACAGGGTAACTATTCTTATTCTCCTCCTTCTTCTTCTCTTTTTCCTCCTCTTCCTACCCCCCCCTTCTTCTTCCTCTTCCTCCTATATTTTCATTACAGATGTTAGAACAACATCAACACACTTCAGTGAACTTGAATGAAATGTTTTATTGTTCTGTAATTTCATGCTGCTTCCTCTGTGATCTCAGATACTTTAGAAGATCACAAACATTTCTATCTTCCTATCTCAACCAGAACAGATTTACAAAGGATAATCCTCAGTAAACTGTATCTATGGAACTGCAGGGATTTGGCTTCCACAAAGTTGACTGCCCAACGGGCAGGGGAAAATGTTCCAACCGTTCATTGGATTTTTCTCCCAACTTAGTTTTCTTTAACATTGTATCCTACTGGGTTGAATCTAAATTAACTGAGCTTCTATTGGGTTCTCAGCATCACGCATTTTCCATGGCTACTTTTTTGTTATCACATTTTTTCGTTCAGGACTCAGGAAATTAACTTATTTGCTTACTTCCTTTCTCTTCCTTTCTCTCTGGCTTCAAAATATTTGAGCAAAGGGATAAAGAGTTATAACCAGTGGTTTAATAACTCAGCTATGCCTAAGTTTTAAATATATGTATTACTTTCTCTGACTTGGCCTTCCTAAGTATCATTTGATTGGCCACTATGTGGAGGTGATTGGTATGCATAGATAAAACCAAGAGAGTTTTTGGTTTGGGGAACCTGTAGTAATGTAGACATAGAGTTTTATTTAGGTTGTTTTTTAAAATAAGACTAGTCTTTAAGATTAAGTACACCTAAACACTCTAAGGAGATCAACTTTCATTAAAACACATTGAAAATGGAGGGAAGAAGGATGAATATCTGAAGGAATGTATGAGAAAGAGCGTTGAAAAATTTACGTCATTATGCTTACATAATAAACCAACTGAGAAACAAACAAGAGAAATATCCAGTGTGATTAAGTACTGATTGGATGGTCATGGAAGACTTCTCTGAAGAAGTGAATTTTTTTTTTTTTTTTTTTTGCTGAGATCTGAGTACTAGGAAGAAACCAGCCATGTATAACTCAGGGATGTCAAACAAAAGCCAGAGCTGGACAGTAAATGGTAAAACTAGATTTTATTTAGGACTATTGCAATAGGGGAAAAGAGACCTCAGTATAGAACTGAGGTCAATTCCAAATACGTTACGGGGCAAGTGGGAATTATTAGAGCTAGGAAGCAGGGTGGGAGTCATCGGATGGAAAATTACTAAGAGGAAACACAAGGGTAAGGGGGATTTCTGGCTAAACTGACCTAAGAGGATTCTTGCTGAAGACAGGCCAGGATGGTCAGACATCACTGGGAGTACGGTGGAGGATGCGGAACCCCATCAGATATCAAGGGTGATCAGATATTGAGGGTGGGGGTTTCTGGGTAAACTGGCTTTGGCAGGATTATTACAAATAGTGGGTTATACAGGGAAGTGCATAAATAGGCCTAGAGGAAGGTTCAAGAGCCCAACTACTGTTTTATCAAGAAAAGAGTTTTTGTCAGTTGTGGAATCTAATAGTTTAGCATCCTGTCTGACAGAGATCATCCCTGCAGGATGGTCTTTCTCCCTGATGGATACGTTTCCTCCAGTTCTTTTCTCTATTCCTTCTCAACTTGTGTAAAGTTGGAATGGCAGGTGGAGTCTGAGAGGCTGCAGTAGTGTAGCCAAGGAAAGGCCCGCAATACAGCCACTCTCTGTTCTTTCCAAGTGGGCTATGTCTAAAGGGCATCCCATGACTAGAGCAGGGGGAGACTGGGAAACAAGATTATTTCCCTGGGATGGAAATATCAAATTGGATATTTGTGATCAACTTTATAAATAGAGTCATGTCTCTTTAGGAATGCTGGCTGCCTGTCTGGACAGATTCCCATGCAATGGTGTTATTGTGGTGAATTTTCCCTGGTAAAGTATTGGCTTTTAATCTATAAACTCAGAAACTCCATCCTTAGATGTCTAGAATAACCAAGATGTCAAAGTAGCCAAGCTCAAGAGATGGGTGCATGTCTCTCTTTAGGCTGCTATAACAAAACACCACAGACCTATAAACAACAGAAATGATTTTTCACAGTTCTGGAGGCTGGAAGTACCTGACCAGGGTGCCAGCATGGTCATGTTCTGGTCAGGTTCCAGGCGGCAGACTGCTGACCTCTTCAATGTCCTCACATAGCAGAAGGGGCTGGGGAGCTCTGTAGGGTCTCTTTCATAGGGCCATTATTCTCCTTCATGAGGGCTCCACACTCATGAACTAATTACCTCCCAAAGGCCCACCTTCTAACACCATGACATTGAATGTTAAGATTCCATTATATGAATTTGGGGGTGGGGAGGACACAAACATTCAGACCATAGCAGTGTATGAAACCAGAATTCCACCTTGCTGGTTTCTAATGTGAAATATATGCGTAATATTTTGGAAATCACTCTTACTAAAAAGTTTCTTGATGAAACTGAAGTTAGAGAAGGAATGACTCGTAAGAATCATATAGGTCAAGCTTTAGTTTCTATCAGCGTGCTCGGGCCATTCCCCCACACAGGGATATAACAGAGGACCAGATCCCCTGGGCATTGCTGTGAGTGTCCACCGTCTTTTGCTCTGTGAGTTTCCTGGTTTTATAATCCTTGTGGCTAAAAGATCCCGTTTGTTCTTCCTTTACATATGTTAATACCTTCCCTCTGATTTCAATCCAGTCTTTTGACCAGAAAGTATGTAATCTCTTTTTATATCTCTTCTCTGAATCATCCTGTGGTGATTTTGTAATACTCAGAAGGCAAGCTTACTTCTTTATTTCCCTATTCTGGTAGGATGCTTTCCGTTTCCTCAGGGTGCACACTGTACCCTAGTTCTGTGAAAATAACAATAGCATTTTCCTATGAGATAGCTACATAAAACAGGAAATTAATTTTAGGATTTTTTTTTAGTTATCTATGCTATGCAATAAACTGACCCAAAATGCTATGGCTTAAAGCAGTAACAATTTATTACTTATTGTTTGGTGAGTTGAGTTGGCTTGTATAGGTAGTTCTTCTACTCTATGTGTCATTGGTTGGGCGTCTCTCATTTGGCTGTATTCAGCTGGCAGGCGGGATGGGTTAGAAGGTCCAACAAGGCTTTACTCACATTCCTGGGCTGTCTTTCTCCTCCGTGTGGCCTCTTTGCAAAACTAGGTTGAGTTTCTTCATAGCTTTTTGGTCTAAGAGGTCTTACATGGCAATTGGCTTTTCAGATAGAGGAAGTGAAAGCTGTCGGTTCTCTTAAATTCAAGACTCAGAATATCACTTCCGCCACATTCTGTTGGTCAAGGTAAGTCACAAGGCCTGCCCTGATTTGAGGAAAGGGACATAGACCACCTATTGAAAGGTGGAAAACACACAAGGAAGGAAGGACGGAATTAAGGGTGGCTCCCTTGGAAGACTGTCTATCACAACTTGCCTTCAAGTCCCAATATTTCCAGTAGGCAAATATTGCCCAAAAGTTTCATTGCATTACACCATCAGCTTGAAATCCAGGATTTCATCATCTAAATCATGCCCATGTGGCATGTTGAGTGAAATTCCTCATATGCAAAGGTCTTTGAACTAAAAGTACAATTTATCTGCCCTACAAAACCTGACATAGACTGGCAGGTCAGGAGCAGGAAAACTGCAGGGTACAGTCTTGTTCAAAAAAGTAGGAGCGGGCTTCCCTGGTGGCGCAGTGGTTGAGAGTCCGCCTGCCGATGCAGGGGACACGGGTTCGTGCCCCAGTTCGGGAAGATCCCACATGCCGCGGAGTGGCTGGGCCCGTGAGCCATGGCCGCTGAGCCTGCGCGTCCGGAGCCTGTGCTCCGCAACGGGAGAGGCCACAACAGTGAGAGGCCCGAGGACCGCAAAAAAAAAAAAAGTAGGAGCTTGAGAGAGGGGAGTCACGTAGAAGTCACTGGTTTATACCAATTCGGAAATCCAGTTGTGCACATGTGCCAGTTCTCCCTATTCGGGAGCAGAATTTATTGATTAGGGCCCAGCTTCCCCAGTTTTGGTTCTCTGTGGTTCTTAGTTTTGCTCTCTGAGTGCTTAAATCTGTCCTTTGAGTCACCTTTTCTTGTTCATAAGAAATGCCCTGTATCTAATTTAAGCTAAGGCTTTTTCATTCCCACTCAACTTTAAGACCATAGTGTTGATCCAGTCCCATGTCTTACACTGTTTCCATCCACACTTTGATCTGAATTCTGTGTTTTCATCGCTAGCAGATCCAGGATGGTATTACAGCACGGATACTACAATTCCAAATCTGATCCTTTTTGCACATTATCACACTTTCTTGGTCCCACTGTAAGCAGACCAAGGGTATCTGTAACTCCCATCCCTTTACAGACACCTTAATTTAAAAACTAAAATAAAATAAGAAAAGAACAATTTTGTGGGTGGCATTATGGGGCTTGTGACTGAAAATAAAAATATTGCTCAAACCTCTGGAATTGTGAGTTGTGAAAAGAGAGCTATTGTGAGCACAATTCTGCTGAAAGTGGGAAATGTGCCTCTCACTTTCTAGAATCAGCCAGTTCAGTATCACAGAGTGTGGCCGTTACTTCCTGTTCACTGGACTCTAATTTCCCAGTTTGAATTACATATTTAAATACATCTCTATAACCAGAGCTCTTTAAGTATACCTCTATAACCAGGCCATGCGATAATACCACTATAAGCATGGGTGAGAAGACCTTTTTAAAATGATACTTTATGCCATATACAAAATAATGAATTACAGAGCTTTCCCCCCTTATTTCTTTCCTTTGTTTTAAAAGTTATAAAAGATTGAATTGACATTATGAGGTTTTTTTAAAGTAGTTGATAAGGCATTATATTTCTTCATCAGTGATATATGGAGTTTGGGTGGATAATCTCTAAGAGTCCTTCAAATTCTGGGAGTCTGTGACCAAAGAGACTTTCCATCAGGGAAATACCCACCTGTGATGTGTCTCTTTTTCCACTTCTTGTTCAAGAATATTCACAGACACCAAAGCCTGGTTTTATAGTACACTTTTTTTTTTTTTAATAAGGAAAATATTATTTCAGAAGGATAGCTTGACAAGGACATGGCAGATTTCCAAATTAACTCTGAAAGGCAGATCATCTGGGCATGACTGAAAGCCATGCATTACCTTTGTGCTCAGATATTTCATTTCAAAAAGTGTCACTTTCTGCTTATTCAATGCTACTGTCATTATACTATTTTAAGCATGAAATTCTGTGTTCTGGAGCTGAACAGGGATTATTGCTTCTATCTTGTGACATTATTAGTAATGATTTAAAATTCATTTAAGAGCAATAAAAATCACTTTTTATTGTGGTTGAATTTGGTTAAGTGTTGAAATTTGCAATGCAATTTTTATTGTCTTTAGCAGTAGTTCAGCACCTATGTATGTAGATCAAGACTATTTTTAAGCACCTTCTAAGAAATACTTTTGAAACATGAGTTTTCCCTTAATTTTTAATTCCCCAGGGTGATGTTAAACTAAAATAAATCATGAGGCAAAGTTGCTAAAAATTTCAGACTTTTTCTTATTTGGGTAAACAAAAAACAAACAAAGCAGATATGACAGTTTGAAACAAAATTTCATATTTACTCAATACATGGAATAAGGTGAAACCAGATGATGTCGCAAATGCAGAGAAAAATCATTTCATTAGAGATGAAACTATTCCCTCCTCTGACTTTTCAGAGAGAGCCATGAGATTGCAAGGAGGATGTGGAATGGGAACCAGATATTGCCTGGAAGAAAAGTCTCCCAATACTGAAGAATGAATCTGTTTATTCATCCCGATTGGCTGTAATTTACTTATTGCTTTACTCACTAAATAATCCTCAGTTCTCTCATTTTAAATTTGTATTCATACAAAGGAAGAGGAGCAGGAAACAAAATGTGGTTGAATTATATGAATCTGCCTGCATTAGGCTCTTTTCACCACACAGGGAAGGGGAGAGGGAAGAAGCTTGCCCAGATAATGAAGGATTTGCTGGGCAAGGTTGGCTGGAGAACTGCTTCTGATGGTGGGCAGCAGAACATACAAAACCTAGTGGAGCAGGGAGTCTATATGCCAAAGCAAACAACTACAGAAAACAAAGAGCATCTAGAAAATGGGTCTAATTAAATAATATGGCACGTGCCTTGGCACGAATCAGAAGTTGGAGCATCAGATTAAGAAGAATCAGAATAACAGGCAGTGTGGTGGAAGGATGCTCCTGGGTGTACCTGGGATCAGCATCTCTGTATTCAGCTGTAATATGCTTTCTGTGATGTGGCTTCAGGGGTGAGGAGGTACCGGGCAAGGGAAGGTGCTGGTTACGTTGAAAAGACTGGGAAAGAGTTAAATTAATTCTTCAAGTAGCAAAGCTTATTAAAGTATTACAGTGCCAGAGGATGAAAAAGTGGGTGCTCAGGAGTTAGCTTTATAGGGTCTTTACATAGGGCTCAATCAGTATTCTCTTGTCTATGTCATCTCAAGCTGACATAACAAAATTCCACAGACTGGGTGGCTTAAACAACAGACATATATTTTCTCATAGTTCTTGAGGCCAGAAGTCCAAGATCAAGGTGCCAACATAGTCAGTTTCTGGGGAGAATTCTCTTACTGCCTTGCAGATGGCAACCTTCTCACTATGTCCTCACATGGTGGAGAGAATAAGACAACGAAGATACCCCAGTGACTCCTCTTATAAGGGCACTAATCTCATCCATCATGAGGACCCAGCCCTCATGACCTCATGACCCAATTATCTCTCAAAGGATCTACCTCCAAATAACATCACAGTGGGGGTTAGGACTTCAACATATGAATTTGTGGAGGGGACACAGTTCAGTCCATAGCAACTGTCAATTTCGATTACCTCAGAGTCATCATAAGAGTCACATATTATACTTAATCCTACGCGTCAGATAATACCTGTACTTGGTTTGGTACTGAAGTTGTCCTAACAGTTCAAATAAATTATCACAATTTCTTCATAATGAATAGTTACCTTAATTCTAACTATGTTGTGCTCTAGAATAGAACATTTTTCTTTCTTCCACATTTCATAGATATGGCGGGTCTTTATTTCATTTTTTTCTGATCTTTTGGCAAACAAAGTTGCATATTCTGAGTGCAACCCAAACATTGGTCTTGCCTATTCCAAAGGCCACCTTCTATTCTATGTGGGAAGAGGGACGTTGGTTCCAGGGAAGAGGCTGCTGCTTCCCTGAATATCATGTTACTGTCAGCTCTACCACTGATCTCTAACTTCCTGGGAATCCTGGGTTATGGTCTTCCTTCAATGCAGTGTTTCTACCTAGGCTTGGGCTCTGCCTGTCCTGTTATTTCTGTCCGTACAACAACCCAAGTCTATGTTTAGGGAAGGGTCAAAGAAAACGGCAGTGAATTATAATTTAGGAACCAGAGAAAAATGAAAATCTTATTCTAAGTATAATTTTAAGCATATAATGAAGTTATCCATCTCATGGACACACATTCATTCCTAGCTTTTGGTTAACTCTCCATTTATAGAACACCTTGCTACTTCCCACACCATCCAGCTCCTAGAACTCAATAGTCAGTGGCAGATATTCCTAGAGTGTGAGTTACTTAGCCTAGGATGACACACTGAGGTGGAGCATGGCAGGAAACAAGCTTCAGAAGAATAATCTGGATGGACTTTTGTTCTAAGTCCTGGCTCTTTCAAAGTCCCTCCAGTTCTAAGTCAATCTCACTCATTAATTTATGGGTTTACTTTATTTGGGCTCCAATTTTTGTATGTAGTCTGATGATCTATTTGAATCATATGAAAATTAACATACATGGTAGATTTCAAAACCAATAAAAATGGTAGGAGATATAGAGAAGAGCTATTGGTCACTTTGGGTCCCGCCTAAAGAATTATCTGGATAGTTTTCATTCCATTATGTCCCTAGGCTTTTCCCTTTTGACACTAAAAGGCTCTACTGCTGTATCGTCCCCCTGTAAAATGGCATCTAGTTTTTTCCTATTGTAAATTAAGGAAAAGTCGACATACATTAAGAAACTTCCCTTCAACAAGCTGCTTGATTGTAGTGAGTGAAACCATCACCATGGGTACAATGGAGTAGAATATTTGAAAGCAGGAATGACCTAGAGAAGCAAAAGATATAGCCACTGCTAGAATATTTGATGGGTTCTCTTTCTCTGAAGGCATGATTGATGCATAAAGCAGCCACCTAACTAATCTTTAAGCACTTGCTTCTCCAATAGTAAGTTTTAGAAAAGCTCCTATGTCATAAGTTTTGCTAGTTGAAAAAAAAAACCCAGAAAATTTGGGGTGTTTCCTGGTTTGCGCCTTGAGACCTCCCCTCCCTTCAAGCTGCAAATTATAGAGAAGCCTGTTCTTTTCTCATAGGTGTACACCTATAAGCTATACCGTCAACTTACATTGTACGCTACCACTTACCACAAGCAACTACATTCTGCCACATTGCGTAAAAATGCTAATCATCATAATCATATATCAGCACAATGAGATAATATCAAGACTCCAGTACTTTCCCTGCATGCTAAACAATTGATGGCAGTCACAGACACGTTGCCAGCCTGTTCCAACCTACTAGATGGAGTCAGAAGTTTATGTTCCATTACAAGGGGGGCTGTGGGGTGTACTTGTAGGCATATCTGTTGTGAGTTTTCAGAAGTTATTCTTGAAGCTTACACATCATTCTCTGGATTATTCTCTTGTAAAACTCTCCAGGGGGTTCTGATGTGTCAGGGCAATAAATTCATTCCAAGACAGCATTTGGGATATCATAAGAGATCTTATGAACTAAAACAAATACACCATAATCAACAATACCTGGAGATTTGGAGATTAACTTGTCTAGCCTCATAAAATGTTCACATCGATTTCCCCTGAAGAATCAGACCCATCTGTATAAAAGTTATTTATCTGAACCAAGACAGAGATTAAGTCTAGCAGACTGGAACATTTTTACCCCAAATAAAAGCAAGATGTGATCATGTGTAATAGCCACATCATTTAAAGGGCTCAGTCCCCATGGTATTTTTGTAACCATTTGTACTAATAGAAACTCTAGATTTTTTCTCCTAAGTTTCTTTGTTGCTGAATTCTTAGAAGTTGATTTTTATGAAATGTGTGATTGTTTTTATCCAATTGTGTCATCTGAAGTTTCTATTTAGGAATTCTAAGACAGAGGGATGAGTAAGTCCTGGTCTTAATGCATTTATCTGTGTTGGATTACTTATATTAGTTTGAAGATACATATTACTACTGTTCCTGCATCATATTTTTCTAAATATGGAAATGTTTGACTTTTGTTGGATTTGTAGTCTACGTCTCCAGCTTGAAACGCAGCATTACCCGTCCCCTCAAATGTTTAGAGCAGTAAATCCACCTGAAAGTCATATTTGAAAGCTTTCCTATGGTACTCATCTGTTTTACGTTTTCTTTTTCCTCCTTCTTCTTTTAGTGTCAGCCAAGCCAAGACCCCACAGTGATGAATATTCAAAGAAGATTCCTCCTCCAAAACCAAAACGGAATCCAAACACTCAGCTCAGCACATCTTTTGACGAAACGTATGTCAAGAAGCACGTGCCCCGGAGGACCTCACTCCCTCGGGACCCCTCCCTCTCCCAGGTCAGCAGCCCCTCAGGGGGCCCCGAGGAGGAGGAACCCGTGTACATTGAGATGGTGGGGAACATTCTCAGAGACTTCCGGAAAGACGACGACGACCAGAGTGAGGCCGTCTACGAAGAAATGAAATACCCCATTTTTGACGACTTAGGCCAAGACTCAAAGTGTGACCTTGACCATCACAGTTGTTCTTCGCAGTGTGCTACTCCCACGGTGCCTGACTTGGACTCGGCCAAGTCCTCAGTGCCATGTACCCCGAAGGGTTTGCTCTGTGACATCCCTCCGCCCTTTCCCAACCTGCTTTCTCATAGACCCCCGCTGCTGGTGTTCCCCCCGGCCCCTGTGCAGTGCTCCCCCAACTCCGATGAGTCTCCGCTCACCCCCCTGGAGGTCACAAAGCTTCCTGTGTTGGAAAACGTGTCTTATATGAAACAGCAGGCCGGGGCATCACCATCCTCCTTGCCGTCCCAGGCCTCCGGCCACCCTAAACTGGAGAAAGACCAGGCCGGAGCCCTGGGACCCGTTCCTGCTGCCTCGGTTCTCTCCTCGTCCCCTCCCCCGCCTTCCACTCTATACCGAACGCAGTCTCCCCACGGCTACCCCAAAAGTCACTCCGCCTCTCCGTCACCCGTCAGCATGGGCAGGTCCCTGACCCCGCTCAGCCTCAAAAGGCCCCCGCCCTACGACGCCGTGCATTCAGGCAGCCTCTCCAGGAGCTCTCCATCAGTGCCTCATTTGACCCCCAGACCGGTGTCGCAAGATGGGAGCAAGATGGTCAATGCCTCGGTCAATACCTACGGGTCGGCTCCGAGCGGTTCCCGGTCCAGAACACCCACGAGTCCTTTGGAGGAACTAACCAGCCTCTTTACCTCGGGACGCAGCCTGCTGAGGAAGTCGTCCAGCGGCCGCCGCCCTAAAGAACCTGCAGAAAGTAAGTGCACAGACGCTTTCGTTTGTGACTTGAGGGCAGTGAACCCCATGATGTACAGATAAGGCACGTAGTAGTGATATTTGGTCCTTTGAGTTGAAATCTCAAGATGTGTGATTTTGCTTTTGCCATATCCAAGGAAACAGTGCATTCTCATGGGTCCTTAAAAGTGAAAGACAGAGGCAGGGCAGTCTGAGTCAGAGAGATGAAGATGCTGCCCCTCCGGGTTTTGAAGATGGAGGAGGGGGCCATGAGCCAAGAAATCAGGAAACCTCTAGAAGATTGAATAGTCAAGGGAACAGATGCTCCCCTAGAGCCTTCAGAAGGAATGGCAGCCCGGCCTACAGGCTTCATTTTAGGCAAGTGAAACCCATTTCAGACTTCTGCCTTCTAGAATTGTAAAGTAATAAATTTGTGTCATACTTTTAAGAAACCAAAAAGAAAAAAAATAGGAGATAATGCATTCTGAGAGGAATAAAGTGATGGTCTGCACAATATAACATATTAAAAAGAATCAGTTTTAAATTTAAAATAAAGTGTAAGATCTAAATTCTTCAGGGGCTCTGGGAAATCTAACAAAGAAAACAGATCACTATAAAATTTTTAGGTACATGTCTCAATTTGGGGGGGAAATTATACATTCAAACATGGAATTGGTTAAGTGTTAAAATTATCTTGTACTAAGAGCCTGCTTGAGCAAATCTGTATTAGAAAGCCTTTGCTGCAAAGAAAGCAATTCGAATAGAATCATTACTTTTTTAAAAAACAACGAATGATTCTTTCCACATACTTCATGTTGTTACATTCTTACTTTCCTGCTAAACTAGAATAGGCTCACTATTTCCCTTTTAAAACCCTTGGTAATTAGCATCTTATTCCCATGGTACTCTTCCTATATCCATCAATATATAAATTACAGAAAGATCACTAAGTCATAAGTAGGAGGGGAACATTATATTTACCCCTGAATTTCAAAGGCCAGGGAATGTCTCTATTTGAATGGCTAATCCTTTTGTGAGCCCCAAATCACTGCCTAATGATATCCTAAAGTCAAAACAGATCCCAGTTTTCTCAATGTTCATTTCATTAAATTACACTGCTTTCCTTTATTTAAAAATGCCTTAGGGCATCTAAGCTGAAAATTAATCACTTACATCTCAAATGATCCCACCACAGGATTTTATTATTCTACTCATACAGTTACATTGAGGACCTTCTTTAAAGGAAAAGAACTCTTCAACATGTCTGATGAAGATGATGATGACACTCCTTAGATAATTAATATTCATTGGTAGTTGAAAGCCATTTATCTTGTCTTTTTTTCTCTTTAACCAGAGAGATTTATGAAAGCATTAACCACTTAAATAATTCTACTCCCTCCCTCCCCAATAAAAACATTTCATTTACCTGACTGAAAGGCAAAAACTTCTCATATTTTAGACATATCTCGAATTAAATACATACATGAATACACTAAAATATTTTTTAAATTATTTTAAAAATTGAATTAAAACTAGGAACCTCCTATTTCTAGAGTGGTGGTTCTCAGCTGGGGTGATTTTGCCCCCAGGGACATTCAGCAATGTCTGGGGACATCTTTGGTTGTCACAACTGGGGATGCTACTGACATCAAGTGGGTAGAGACCAGGGATGCTCCTCAACAGCCTACAATGCACAGGACAACCTGCTACAAACATTAAAAAAAACAAAAGCAAAGAACAGAAAAAAAAAAGGATTATCTCATCCACAATGTCAATAGTGTCAAGTATGGGAAACTCTGATCCAGACAATTTATTAAAATTGAAAGTTTTTTCCATATGATTGATTTGGTTTAAACACAGATAAGTAAGTTTTTGGAAAAAGTTGAAAAAAAATAAAGGAAAAGATTTTACTCTCAAAATACGTGATGGTTAGTATGAAATTAGTAGAAGTTTCATCCAAGAATTGGTGAAATTAGCCAATATTCTCCCTACCTACCAGTTTCTTTGGAGGATTCTTAGCAGCTCCAGCTGGCAGCTATACCAGTTAGCTAGAAAAAGTATATGTAAAAAAAAGTGATTAACTAATGAAGTTATTTCAAGAAAAATCCATCTGTTAGAATCACTCTATGTGCTATATGTCACAGACTTCTCCATTCGACTCCAAAATGAGCTTTGTGTGCTTCTAAAACCAAGCTTGTACATGGAGAAGTGATCTAGGCTCTTTATAGCTTTGTAGGGATCCAAGGATTAAATTCCTTCCCATGGGCTATTAACTGTGTATCAGCCCTTCAGAGGAAGGTCATGCCCTGGGTTATATGAATTCCAATATTTTACTTTACACAAATGGAAAGGAGGAAAAATGCACATAGTGTTTCTAATGAATAATCCAATGCCATTTACTTTTGACTCTGGAAGAAAATAGAAAGACACTATCTGATGTTGACAAAATCATAGGGGCTCTCAGAATCTTCCTGTAATCCAAAATGTAGATCCAAAATTGTTGATAATTGAAAGTTAACCTACAATTACTGCTGCAGTACACTCAGTGATACAACTATCCCCTTTACTCTTGACAGATAGGATTCGTAGATACCTGCTGATAACAAAGGGACAAGATAAGTGATAGGAAGTAGTATAACATTCATGACCCCTGAGTCACATTTGGCATTTTTTTTTTACATTTCAGAGATAAAAGTAAGACTGGTATTTCTGTGCTCCATACCCCTCTAGGTTTACTGGAAATGTCAATTTTTCGAGTTTTCTGGTATTCAGTTCAAAGCAAATATAATATTTCCACTTTAATTGAAAAACCTATGTCAAATAAAATTTATGCCTTCAACTTTTATTTTTAATAACCTATAAAAGATACACCTAATTTAATAATTTCACACCTTAAAGGCTTATAATTATTGATGGGGATTGCAAAATAGGAAAGAGATAAAATAAGACAATAGTGGTAGACCATGAATCAATTTCATTTTGCTTCACCATTTTCTAAATACAGCCTCCATATTAATTGTTCTAGGAAGCAGGTTTTTCCTAGTTGATGTGACATTATTATGTTGTTTAACTGTATATGAGTATACTAATGATAATAAATTTATTTGAATTGGTTATTATTAATATTTTTTACATTTGTGCAGAGAGATAGAGGACATAAGGCATGTAAGAAGTGATCAACTTGTATTTTATTTCTGTAAATTTCTGTGTCTATATGAGAAGTAGGTGAAGTACAAATATGTTTTGTGGTGAATTGGAGACTCAAATGATAATCTTCTACCTGTAATTTTTATCTTCCTTTTACACATTTTTATTTTATATATCCTTTGATTGGAATCTTTAGAATACCTAAAGATTTCATGATGGGCCATGAAATTATTTTATTTTAATAAATCAAGAGCCATGAATCATAGAAATTATTAGCCAGAATCAAGTGAGGAAAAACTCTTTCATCCCATCAGATAAGAAATATTTTAAAAATAAAGTTTAGCCTCTATTTAATATAAATGCACGAATGTGTGTTTCTGTGAAAATGCACAAGGCATAATGAAGGATATAATTAAATGTTATAATATACTTGAGAGAGAGAATGTGATAGAAAAGTTAAAAGTGGAAAATTGTAAAGAGAAAATTAAAAAAAGAAAGAAACATGAAACATCAAAGAGAAAAGACTAATTAAAAAACTGAGGCACCAAGAAAAATACACACACACACACAATGCACACATAAGGTCAAATGGACATATAAACAAATATAGGTGCCAAACATATGAAGCACATACAAAGGTACACAGAGAACCAGAGAAGCACCACCAAAACACAGTAGGGCCAAAGAAGGATCAAAGGGAAAAAAAGATGCAAGCTCACTTATCTGGTATTGCCATATATATATATATATATATATATATATATATATATATATATATAAATTATGGGTTGGCATTGCCAAAGACCTTCATCATACTCAATAATATTCCACATTAATGGAGATACACAATTTTCTGCTGTTAAATCTTTCAGCCCTTTAAAAAGACTCCTATTTAAGACTTTGAGATGTTATGTTACATTTTTACAATTATAGATATAAATGTGTCCTATAGGACTGATGAAACACAGTTGGGAATCAGTTGTAAACTTTGCCTTTCCATTCACTTTCTTAAGAAACAACAGCAGCAAAAAAAACCAAACACAAAGACAACAACCCAAACAACCAAACAAAATAAAACCAAAAAATTACCCCATGCCCTCCATGCCCTCACACACATACCTGTCTCAGTTTTCATGTAACTTGAGGTCCAGCGATGCCTAAAATATTAGGCATTGCTGGTGAAGCAACTGAGCCAACTTACTCTTACCAATTTAATTAAAAAATAATTTTAAATTGAAAAAACGATGATTTTGGAAGGAAATCTCTTAAAACACATTTCTGTATGTTTATAGTATCCCACTTTTAGGAAAAAGGAAGGGTATGCTAACATCACTTAGCCGTCTTTATGATTCAGGGTCACCGTCGTGATCATCACTGTGTGTGTACTATGTGCTAATGCACATGAAGTGTCCATCAAGGTGACCTGAATAGGGGAGGCCTCACACAGGGGTGGCTATGATTGTCCTGTCATTTTTAGTAGCAGTGCAACATTGATAGATTAACTGTGATACTGGGGTGTCCTCAGGAGGGCTATTTGAGGTTGTATAGCTGACTAACCCTTTACAGATCTACCATTTAAGTTCACTTAAATTCTTCTGTCTGTTTCTCATGGTTTTCCTGCCTCGTCTCTTTCTTCCAGGTAGCTCTATTGATGCACCCTCCCTTTCTTTCCTATTCTCCTTTCATGCTTTTCCTTATTGTATTGTATTATCACACCATTAATCAGTTGTGGACCAAGAAACTTGTCTGCAGAGCCTCTCATCTATCTAAAGTGTGTGACTTCAGGGTAGGGACTTTGTGACCTTGACTTCCAAATGCCACTTGAATCCATTTACTAAGTTGGATGAAGTTCTTGGATTCATGTCTGAGATGGTCAGGGATATTCACTTCCCAAGAACTAAGCTGTCCTGGGAAACATGGAACGAATGTTACTTTATTTTAGGAGAACTTACACTTTTTGTTTAGCCTATTGAAAATAAGTTTTTTCAGTAAAATCTAGCAAACGCACTAGCTAAGGACTTTATTTTCTCTCCTTTTTATTCCTATGAAAGCAGAAACTGACAAGGAGTGGGTAGGACAGAAAAGCAAAGGGGATGGGCAGGGAAGAGAACCCAGGAGTCTGGATCTTTCATTTGCTGTGGGAAATGGATGAGCCTTCAATCTGTGACTGCCCACCTCCAAGCATATTGAATTTGAGCAGAACTTCTGGGTGTGTGGTGACTAGAAGCCACCTGGCCAGAGTTGGGGGGAGGCAGGATACTGAACCTCTGGAACACACAGATCCTTCAAAGGCATTTAGGACTTGAGCTACACCCAGAATAACTGAAGAGACCAAGGCAAGACCAAGGCCTATAGGTTCTGCTAAATTTCTTAAATAAAACCATGACTCTTGTCAGGATCTTTTCCTGCTGTTTATTGCTTGCCTTCCTGCTCAGAGCCCCACACTGTGGCCTCAGACTGGTTTCTACCTTAGCAAGACTCCTTCTAGTAGCTCAGAAGGAAAATTGAGCCTGCACCTGGGTTATGAGGATGCTCTCAGGCCAGGATGCTGGGGACATGCTCCAGGGAACATCCTTGGGTCACTCAAAGCAGAGTGGGCGGGGCTTCCCCGGTGGCACAGTGGTTAAGAATCTGCCTGCCAATGCAGGGGATAAGGGTTTGAGCTCTGGTTGGGGAAGATCCAGCATGTCCGAGAGCAACTGAGTCCGAGCACCACAACTGCTGAGCCCGCGCACCTAGAGCCCGTGCTCCGCAACAAGAGAAGCCACTGCAATGACAAGCCTGTGCACCGCAGCGAAGAATAGCTCCCGCTCGCTAGCTGCTACTAGAGAAAGCCCACGGGCAGCAACAAAGACCCAATGCAGCCAAGAAAAAAAAAATTTAAAAACCAAAAAAAACAAACCACAGCAGGCAAAGGACCTCCTGCATTATATTCACTTGCCTGTTGTTAAAAATACAGATTCCTGGGCTTTATCAGAGATTGACCTGTTCAGTGAGAAATCCTGGAGGTTGGACCTGGGATCATGACTTTTTAAGGACAATCCCCAGTAGTATTTATGCCTGTTATCTAACAGTAACTCAGGGGTGTACTGCTAAGTATTAGCAACACCGTTTACTTGTGTGCAAGAGAAACCTATAACACATTGCTTTCATCTAACAAAGTCAAAAACAGAATTTGTATAAGAGAAAGAAGAGGAAGGGGAAAAAGTAAAACTCAGATAACTTGAAATGAGTGAATGTTGTTTTCCTTTCCTTAAGTAAGCTACTGATTAGTTGGCATCTTGCAAATAAACCGTCAGGGTCATCTGGTTGGATCAGCAGGGAAAAGTATTTCACTACCTCAAGATTCTTCTGGAGACCTTGAGAGTTTAACATTGTATCACATGGTGGGCAATGTGTGAATAATGTCCATTCTTGTTCTTACTTGTAACCTTCATCTAGGTCTGTGTAATTTACTTCATCAGAATTTCTCAACACTTCGATTTGAGAACCACTGGTAATAACTACTTCAGACAGGAGTTGTTTCTGTTCTTCAGACAGGCAGGGGAACTTGAGACTCAGGCCAACAGCAGTTTTTACCCCAGAGGTCTGTTTAGATGGGTCCAGGTCATTTAAGTGGGAGGGCTAGCCAGAGCAGGGCGGAGCCCCCAGATGGAGCCATGATGCAGAACAAGGGCGTGCTCTTTAGAGAGGATACCCAGCCCCATGATCTAGCCAATGTAGGAGAGCAATACGAGAGAATGGGAGTCCTCCTTGTGGGATGCTGGAAGGAATGATGAAAGCAAGGAGGAGGTCTAACTGTCATGCCTGGGCCAAGGATCTCAGTAGTTAGAGCTGACAATGCTAATGGGGAAATGAGGTGATGAGGTTCTTGGAAAATGCTTCTGCCTAAGACAGGTTTACCTCAGAAACAATTTCAAGTCCAACTAAGCCCAGAGTGGAATTCATCCAAGAAGTAGTGGTAAGGTCCTGGGGAAAGAATGCAGCCCCAATCTTTTCCTTCAGAATGCTTCCGTAACAATAGGAGCATATGTCAATACTTACTTTTATGCCATTTACTCTCTGCCAGACACGGTTCTAAGCATTTTGCTTGTATTCCACCCCCACAGCAATACGTGGAAGCAGGTGATATTAACGGTGCTATTTTAAAGATGGGAGAAACGGAGGCACAGCTTACCCAGGGTCATATAGGGAGTAAATCTGAGACTTGAACCCAGTTTATTTGGCTTCAGAGTTTCTGGTCTTAATGATACTTTATCTAGACTTGACCAGTCTCCCTAATTTCTTTCCCCTCCCAATTGCCATTAAAATATACCAGTTACCATCAAAAACTCTAATGGCTCATACTGTTATCACTCCCAGAGATATCTGCTGGATCAAAGAAACCTGGATCTGTACCTAAATAGCATGGACCACTTAGTGGTTGTCATCAACTTAGGAAGGGGCTGGAAATCCTTTTCAGAACCCTCCAAAATTCACTTTGGAATATCCTAGTCACTGTGAGGGGATTTTTCTGGACCTCAGGCTTCTGAGCTGCCCCTGAAGGCATGTGGTCTGCCCAGTGGGCCTCACAATAAAATGACCTGGGCAAAGAGACTATGAGTGTTCCTAATGCTTTTAAGCATAACAAGGATGTATGGGCACATTCCTTTGGTCTGAGAGGTTTGCAATACTGAGCTACCAAATAGATGATTCATCCTCCAGGGATATAGGGCTTTTGTCCACAGATCCTTGAATCTTGTCCATAATTAAGCAGTGTCTTGGTGGCCCAGGGCTACCCCAAGAGAAAAAAACACTCCGTGCATAAGAAAAAAATAAAAAATCAGCCAGTGCCCAAAGGCAATGAGAGCCCTAGCATCACTAACCTAGAAACTGATCTAGTAAAACAACAAAAGCTCCAAAAGAGCCCTATGCAAAATGCTTCTTGGCATCACCTCTTGTCTCTTTAGATTTGTGTTAGTGTGTACTTGGCAAAATCAGACGCCCATCTTTAAAACACACACACACACACACACACACACACACACACACATACACAGTGCTTCAAGATCATGCTGGCCTATTTAACTATTATTATTTTTTAAAGCTAAAAAATTTTTTTAGGATGATGAGGTTAAATAGTGTATAAGTAAAATCCCTTGATTTTGAAAATGCATGTGACTCCTTAGTTAATTGGGACCATGACATTGTCTGCTTTCCTCATTCAATTTCTCTTAGGATTGCAACATAGAATCACTGAAGAAGACATAATTTCATAAATAATTGCTCACCTTTCTCGGGGTAGACTGCAGCTGTCTTTGATTGATGCAGGCAGACGTGTTTATCCCCTGTGTTTATGTTCTCTGGCTGCTGAATCTTTAAGTGCAATTTCTCGTCAGCAATTTAATCAGCAATTTTCTCCATTAAGAAGAACCTCCCTGCTTTAGATTGAAATAATTCAGAAACATTTTCAATTCAGACATAAAGCTACACTAGTCTGTTTTTTTTAAAACCAAGATTTCCTCAGTTTGTATTCAATGTACTAGGGCTGATTTCTTTTTCTTCTGTTGAATTACCTCAAACAGGAAATTCAATTTCTGATTTGTATTTGACATCATGTGTTTTCAACAGTTTGACATCTATGAGTAATTAAATATTAGGTATAAGAGGTTCCTATCAGTCATATCATAGTTCCTTGCATTTGTCCTACATTTTAATATGATCTAGAAGGTTTGGATAGGGCCTGGATATCACAAGAGATGCTTTTCATCTTGGCTCAACCATTTAGAAGCTTTGAGACTTTGGATAAGTCAGTTCATCTCTTAATGCCATAGTTTTCTCACTTTCCAGATGAGAATATTAAGTGCTCAAACTGTGAGTCTCTTCCTTCTCTGTTGTTTGATGCATCTTTGGATTACCGAATGAGCTGTAGATCCCCAAACAAATGGCCATTTCCTGTTTCTGAAGCTTTCTGTCTGACCTTGCTCTCCCTTGCTGAAAGGACTTCCCCAGTAACTCCATAAAACAAAGTCTAAAGCTTGGATCCCCGTTTATATTCCACCTCCTTCTTCATCGAGTTGTTTTGTGCTGTTGTTTACATATAATCTCTCCTTCAAACTCTGGGAGCACTTTATACATCTGTAATGGTATGTGTCTTATCCTGACCTACTGTAGAGGTTTTTTTTCTCTGTCTTATTCCCCATTAAGACATATGGCTAGGGAGATCAAGGGCCGTATCTTTTCATCATTTTTTTTCATGTAGCACTTGGTTCAATGCAGTCTTCCCCAAAGTTGATACGTGGTAAGTATTTACTGAATTTGTTGAATTCATAGGCATAGTGACTTGAGAGGGCTATTGCACTTGAGGAAACAAAAGCCATAAGAGAAATGTTTGACTATTAAATAAAAAAAAAAATCGGATCCTACAACTTAGAAAGTTCTACACTGAAATCAATATAGTCATTCAGCCAAAAAAGGAACTATGCTGAATGCTGAATTCATTGCTTTTGTTCTTAAATGTCCTGTTTAAAAGAATGCCCATTTCATTCTAGGCAGATTTATTAGGGGAAGGATATAAAGAATGTAGCCATAAAGCATTTAAATGTGGACCATTTTGTAGATGTTAAATTGTCACCAGTTCCTGAACAAACGAATAGCTGAGAAAATTGGTCATTTCTCAACATTTGGAGATAGAAAGATGCATTTTTTTTCAGAAGAAATAATAGAGACTAACCTTTTAAAGAAGGAATTCTACTGTTTAACATTGTGCATTATTGAACTCAAATAGTCAAGAGAATAAGAACACATTCAAGTCATTTAACCTCCTTGGTGAAAAAGCACTGCAGAAATCCAGAGAGCTATTACTATGTAACTGGTGGTCTTAAATGCATGTGTTTCCAGGTAAAAATGGGTTTAAGTTATAAAATACTTGAAAAACTTTTTTAATTTTCTAAAACATCAGTTTTCAGAATTCAGGAAATGGATGGCAATTATGAATTTAATGAAGTGTCTTTAGTGGTGCATGGTGTTTCTCAGTTGAAGCCAACTCATTATTGTTAGTTGATGGGAGCTAGGTTAATTAAACGTTCCACTCCTGGTAGAATAACCAATCAGCTGAAGAATCTGGGCTATTGCTATTCCCAAATGAAAGGAGTAAAAATACTGTAAAGAATCTAAGAGGGGAGGAAGGAGGGTTAGTAACATGGATTTTGAAGCAGAATATGCTGCCTAGCCAGATATACCCAGAACAGCTGAACTTAAAGGAAAAATTTCAAATGCAAAAGTCTATAATAGTCTTCTGACAAGTGAAGGTAGAAAGAATACTTTCCCCTACCTTTTCTTCTGGTCAGGTTGCAGTTATATTCAATAAAGTATCACTTGAAATTTTTTGCATCTATTCCCTTGTTACAGATGGAACTGATATAATTAAGTCAAGAAAGAAAAAGGATAGAAAAACAGTAGAAAGAGTCAGAAAGTAGAGATTGGGGGCATCCGTGTGTTGTCCAACCGTAGATCCACACACATTGCTATGGGTGGATAATTCAAATGTGGGTTTTGTTCCCATAACACAAATAAGAAATCTAGATTTCCAAGAACTCAGAAGCTGGGACAGAATTTAGATGTTAGCAGCCCCCAACAGAAGGATCAGAGCTGAAGCAAAGTATTATTCTCTTTACATTCGGATTCACATTCTGAATCTCAGAGTTGCCTCTTTCATTCTCTGATTAATAAGTTATTAACCACTTAGTTATGATTAACAAGAGAGCTATGTCAAAATGAGGCAAGCTATTGTCAAAGAAACTTGACTGAGCTTTTGTCTAAGAGAAATTTCAAACCTAAGAAATTAAAACATTGCCTCAGAGTGGTCCTTCTGTGGTTGAGTGATAATCTCACTTGAAGCCTGCAGAACTCACTTTGACTTCTAAACCATGCTTTATTTATGATCATTAAATATAAATGATAATAAAATTGTCCATTGATGTTTCAGAAAAAAAAATTCTTGACTCTACACCCAGCCATGATTTTCCACTTCCTTTTTATGGCCAAACCATTCAAATGAGTGTTTGCCTGCTGCCTCCATTTCATGTCTCCCGTCCCAGCTTTCATTTCCTACAACCTGGCTTCAACCTCTTCTGCTCAGTCCAGAGTCACGTAGGTTTTCCTAACTGGTCTCTGGCCCTTTCCTTTTCCTCTCTTGGAAGAGGAAACATCACAAAACATTAGACACTGTTGATTCCTCCATCTGAAGACGTTTCTCTTGGTTCTCATGCATTGTGATATCCTTATTAACAATCCTTTTTGAACTTTGTCCCTTCTGCTTCCTTTTTGGGGAACTCTGCTCCTCTATTTACATAAAAAAGTTCTTTGGACACGTGACTGACATAGTGCTGTGATTAGCATTTACCTGTTTGTCTTTCCAACTAAATGGTCAGGACACAGTAGTAAGTCTTTTATTTTTTTTCCCCCAACAACTAGCACGTTTTTCTGGCACAGAGAACATGTTCAGTAAGTGTTCCTTGAATGATCAAATGACTGGCTAAATTGAATGAATGTGTATCCAACCTCCACAATTGAACGGTACATTTTTGAGAGCAAAGACTATATATTTTATTTAAGTACCCATGGTTTCTATGACTGTATTTTACACAATCAACTTATATTTTTGGATTTACTGATTTTTCCACCGCTAACATTTTTTTAATAGCCAAGTCCAATAGAATTACCATGATTACCAGGTATTGATAATAATCTGAGTTCTGCATAGGATGCCAAGGTCAACACTAGTTAAAGTACTTAGGAACCAACTGCTCCAAGGAATATCAATGGAGAACTCAGGTTCAGATGATTTTTATATACATAAGATAGTCAGGAAATCAGTCCTGTTACTGATTGATAAAACCAGGTAGCATTCAGCAAGGAAAATGAAAGGAAGTACTTATAATCTAATCTAAATATTTTATAAAAGAATAGGAGTAGGGAGCATGAAAAGTAGCATAGCATAGATTTTCAGTAAATGGTTACAGAAACAGTATTAAGATATTACATTGTAGATAGAAAACTATCAGCTAGATTATACATGGTACTGAGTGGAGCCCATATACTGTCTAACTTCTAGAAGATGGTAAGGAATATTAGACAGTATCTTCATTTCTATTTATATTTTCATTTCTATTTCTATTTCATCTCTATTTTCTATTTTTAAAATTCCTTTGTTTGACCAGCTTAAAAAAATATCATTATAATGGAAGGTAGATTCGGGGGGGGGGGTCACCTGATATAAATGAATAGAAAAGACACAGAAATCAAATATCGTAGGGACAATAGATGGATTTGTCACTGAACAGCTTCACTTTTAGGGCAAGTCAAACTCTCCAAGTATCAGTTTTTTCATATTTACCTCAGAGTATTGTTGTGTAAAATGAAGAAAATTGGGTTCAGGAAAAGACTTTGTAAAATATAAATGGCTATGTAACTATAAGAGGTGATTGTTTGATTTTTAGATATCTGGGGAAAGAATAAATATTTTATTTTAAAAAATGCAGTAAGGTAAAAAATGAATTAAATTTTCAGGGAGTCCGTACTGTTCGCACAGCTCTCTTCAGTTAGGCTTGGGTAAAGGATCTGACATCTTAAGCGGATCACCCCCTACCTGATTCGAGGAGCATAAAGCACTAGGCAGAATGTCCCCTCAGGAGGCAGGCTGTTTCTGGGCTGCTGGATGATATCTAAGCCTGGAGGGTGGAGAGACATCACACCTGAGAGAGCACAGTTTCCCTGACCCTATAAAGAGCAGCTCTGAGAACAAAGAGCCCATCCTCATTGTACAAAGGGCCAGGCAACATGGCAAGATGATTGTCAAAGATGATTTATCAGCAAAGGAAAAAATGCAATACAGCTGGCTGTTGATGTGTTTTTCAAATGTAATGAATGTTTTTTTTCTTTTTCTGGTTACAAATGTATCTTTTAAAATAAAAAGTTTGCTTCCAAAAAAGGTATAAGTATTAACCAATGAATTAGGCAGAAGCCTAAGATCCAAAGTGCTTAAGATAAAAAAAATATTTAGTATGTAGATGGGGGACCGTTAAAAGGATGATGTGTGAAGTGTCATTTCTAAGCAGATTCAAATGGAATCTCTTTTCCTTTTAACGTGGTTAGTCAATATGCAAACAGATTTGAAGTTTAGCATTTGAAAAAATGCAATGTCAGAAAAAAGCGACAAGAAACACTCAAATTTTGTATAAAAGCGTGTGCAACCCCAGATAGAGGAAGAATGCCAGCCTCCTAAATACCGATTAACTGGCATAAATAGGCAAGGCATGAAGTGACCATCCATATACTTTGCATAAATAAAAGGCTACAGACACAAAAATAGCTGTTGAAAGACTTCATTGTCAATTTTCCCATTTTTTTATTAACTTCCATGGCTTTCCTAGTAAAGACTTTATCCAGATGCTAATTAAGCAGAGGTCTGCTTTGCACATCAATTTTTAATATTCCGTCCACATAGTTAAATGAAACCTGCAGCGTGAGGCTTCTCCAGTTAAAAGCAGTCCTGACCTACTTCCATGTGAAATCAATGGATGACTTAGAGAGACTCATGCGTAGCTGACATTTAAGGAGGCCAGCTCATAATCTGTGTTGTGTAAAATGTATGTTTCCTTGGGCTTCAGCGTTCTTTCTTTCTTTATTAATTTTAAAAGTTCTTCTAAGAATAGAGAAGACCGTGGAAGCTATTGAGCCAGAGAAGTGAAGCCAGACCTGCATTTTGTGCCCCTGGGAGATTGTGAGCTCCTGGGTCAGTTACATCTGTAGTGGCTTCAAATGAACAGAAACACCTAGGTCTGGGACTGAGGAAGGGAAAGAAAGGCCTAAAAGGCACCCACTTGCACTCAAATATAATCCCCCAAAAGGAAAAGTTGAAACCACCAGAATAAGGTCCAATTTTGAAAGTAAGAACCTAAGGTATATAGCAAAACTTTTTGAAGACTTGTATGTTAGGGATCTGAATTGTAAGGCCCGAAATAGGAACAGGAATCAAAACCAGCTTGTCAGAGGATCAATAGTCCTCAGGGTATGGTAGAGCACACTGGGTCTCCATCTGGAGAGGGGCTCCTATTAAAGATCAGATAAGTTCCTGTCAAGTGTTAACATACAACCACATAAGGACTTGCTGTGCAACCTGATGGAAGTGGAGGGTTGGCCTCACACTAAATTCCGGAATACTAAGCTAGAGTGGGGAGAGCTGGTAAAATTGATGGAAGAAGTAATGTTCAGTGTGCACGTTTTTTACTTCCTTGGTTAAGTTTATTTCTAAGTATTTTATTCTTTTTGATGCTATTAATGCCTAAGTGTTTTAACCATGTATATGCATTCGTTCAGTCTTTCATTCATTCAGTGAATGTTTATAAAATACCTACTCTGTGCCAGGCACTATTCCAGGTGCTAGAATCTTTATTTTGAAGTGTTGAGCAATAAAACCTAATAATTCAAATGAAGACGAGAGGTACGTATATTAATGGAGAGGGCACCTTCTGGGGGAAGACTTGGCAATTCAAAACACATTGGTACAAAGGCATAAATATCGATAGTAAAGGAGACAGGCAGATTTAGAACTTAGCATTTTACAAAAATGCCTTCTCTCTCTCTCTTGCCTCTGCATTGTACCATTCTGGCGCGCCTGGCCCATGTCACAACAGGTCCTTAGGTTTCGAAGCTCGCAAGAGCCTGGGCATCCTGGATTCACTCCAGTGGACTGGGTCTGGTGACCCTCAGGAGACACGTTGTTTTTGTTGGAGGCATACAAAAGAATCTAGTGTTGCAAATACTGCTCTGTCCTCATCCTCCTGCTACCCCTTTTCTTTTTGCTTTATTTCCTTCCCCTCTTTTAACCCATGAGCCTAACCCAGATCGATGGATATCGGAATTCTCTGAGGCCTTATTCATCATTCAGATTGCTTTTGCCACAAAGAAGTCCGCTACCAGATAACTTATGAAACAAGAGATCAGAGTAATAAAGAGTATTGGTTAACATCAGAAATAAGGAATAGCATCCAGGTTTTCTGTTTATTTTTTTTAATTTAATTAACAAGAAATGAAAAAGAAACACCTCTGTTCCTGAGGTACGTTGTGATTAAACAGTTTGTACCTGCTTCATATGTGTGTTTATGTGAAAGAGTGTGAAGAAACGGTGATGACGAGAGTTGAAAAGAGGGGACGGGAGTCAGACTTAAGCTTTGACGGCTGAGGCATCCACTTCAAAGATGGCTGCCTTGCGTAGGCGTAGTGCCAGCCCTGCCCCCACCAAGCTCCTTTGTTTTAGAGTTCTTGGTTAATTTCATAACTGACCATTTGGACCCACTTGTTTTTTCTCTTTCCGGGCTTCAAATTCCTCCTCCTATGTTTCATTTTTTTATTTCTTATTTTTTTTAGTTTGTAGATTTAAAAAACTTTTTAATATCATTTCATTTTTTAAAAAAATTTTTTGAGAGTATAGTTGATTTACAATGTTGTGTTAGTTTTAGGTGTACAGCAAGGTGATTCAGTTATACATATACATATATCTATTCTTCTTCAGATTCTTTTCCCATTTAGGTTATTACAGAATACTGAGCAGAGTTCCCCTTGCTACACAATGGGTCCCTGTGGGTTATCTATTTTAAATATAGTAGTGTGTACATGTCAATCCCAAACTCCCAATCTATCCCTCCCCACCCCCTCCAGTAACCATAAGTTTGTTCTCTAAGTCTGTGAATCTGTTTCTGTTATGTAAATAAGTTCATTTGTATCATTTTTTTTAGATTCGGCATATAAGCGATATCATGATATTTGCCTTTCTCTGTCTGACTTACTTCACTTAGTGTGGTAATCTCCAGGTCTTTCCATGTTGCTGCAAATGGCATTATTTCATTCTTTTTAATGGCTGAGTTATATTCCATTTTATATATGTACTATATCTTCTTTATCCATTCATCTATCAATGGACATTTAGGTTGCTTCCATGTCTCGGCTATTGTAAACAGTGCTGCAGTGAACACTGGGGTGCATGTATCCTTATGAACCATGTTTCTCTCCTGATACATGCCCAGGAGTGCTGCTATGTTTTAAATTCACCAATAAAGAGTGAGTCCACAAAACCACAGGCCCTCACCCTCAACCCCAGGCCAGTACGTACTCCTTCTCCCTCTGTGCGGTGCCATGCGCTTTCCAGAGCCTGTGAGTAACAAACCTTTTTCCAAGGTTTCCTGATGGTTATTGCTGAGGAAATTTTGCAATCATAATAAGAACCAGAAGAGTTGGTCCAACCACAATACTGGTTACTAGATTGGCTGAGACTGGCACAAAATAGAAGGAAAGGGAGTCAGGGAGGGAGGGAGGGAAGGAAGGAAGAGAGGGAGGGAAGGAGGGAGGGAGGGAAGGAGGGAGGGAGAGAGGGAAAGAAGAGAAAGGGAGAAAGATTGAAAGATGAAATGATGTTGCCCATGAAAGATCCAGAGAAGAATTTTTGTATCTTACCTTCCTTGGCTTCAAAAAGAACAAGTGGAGAAGTAAATCATTGATTTCCTACTCTCTGTCTTTAAACCATGAATCACGCAGTAGAATCTCAATAAAAACTTGCTGGGGCTCAGAAATATTCTTGTTAACTCCTTTATATTACAGAGAAACTGAACTATAAAGAGATTCAGTTACTTGAGCACAAATAGAATGTTATGTAGAAACATAATCTGAAAAGAGTTTCAGCTTTCCTAAGTGTCCTCTACATATTAAGCTAGCAACATTTAAGTATATTTCTACTAGTTTACTTTTAGCTTTATTTCATCTTCTTGACTAACTTCATTTAAAATAACATCTTGGGGGGAAAAATCAAATCTAGTTAATTGATAATATCCCCAAACAATTTTTTTCCTTTCTTCAAATTCACATGTATATTTTTTCCCCAAGAATACTATGAAAAATTCCAGATTATCCAACAATAATTCCCAAACACCATTCCTCTCTTTGTGTTTATCTAAAGAATCTATGGTTTACTATCAAGAATGCACAGTATGCAGTCATTTCTGTAGCCATCAGTTATATTATCCCTAAAAGGATTACTATTCCTGCCATGCTCTTCTTATGAAACTTTAATAGCTGATTTCTTTAATCCCCCCCAAATATGGTTATTAGTAACTGTGATTTCAACAAAGTTTTGCATTTACTTTCATAGAAATTAATTATCCATATTACCCTTTGTGATGGAGAAACTATTCTTCTTAACGTTTAGTGTTTGCTTCAGAAACGTTTATGAATGTGTTTTCAGAATTACACCTTTCAGGAAGAATGGAAATGATATTTTTCTTCCCATGCATTAATATTTTTAGTGCCTGAATGCCTCTGTTACTTTAAAAGAAGATTGAAGCATTTTTCCATCTGCCTGTTAAAATGATTTGAGTCTTAATTAAAGTCGATTGCACCTGTGCATATATTCAACTACCCACACACCTCCCACCTACTAGTGGAAAAGCTTGTCTCTCCTTCAGAAATTAAAAAGGGGAACTATGATCTTTTAGAAAAAATCATAGGCATAAAAAGACAACACTGAGAAGTAAGTATGATGTTTTTTGGCTATCTTAGATCAATGTCTTTTTAATCTTCTAATGATTGCAGGTCATATAAATAAGTTAGTTATCTTCCTTAAATTGCTGGTTTCCTTATCATTTAAAAGGCAGCCTAGGGCTTCCCTGGTGGCGCAGTGGTTGAGAGTCCGCCTGCCGATGCAAGGGACATGGGTTTGTGCCCCGGTCCGGGAAGATCCCACATGCCGCGGAGTGGCTGGGCCCGTGAGCCATGGCGGCTGAGCCTGCGCGTCCGGAGCCTGTGCTACGCAACGGGAGAGGTCACAACAGTGAGAGGCCCGCGTACCGCAAAAGAAAAAAAAAAAAAGGCAGCCTATTTGAAAAAGTCAAGAAAAGGAATAAAACTTCAACAACAAATTCTCACCCACTCACTGGTTGCTTTTATGTGTTTTTAGCTTTGGCAGTTCAATCTTTCCTTATTTATGAAGATGGGGAATAATCATAACTGAAAGAAAGAAACAAAGAAAGATAGGGAGGGAGGGAGGAAGGGAGGGAGGGAGGAAGGAAGGAAGGAAGGAAGGAAGGAAGGAAGGAATAAAGAAAGAAGAAAATATGATGGGGATCATCTTAAAACTTGATGTGATCAAATATTTTTCTCCTCCACCTACAAAATTTTTTTCAAAGAATTCTAATAAATATAAAATAGATTCGTGTCTTTTTTTCCGGCTCTTTTTCCTTTCTCTTGGGTAAAGAAGGATAATTAAAATGCTTTTAGCTAAAACAGGGAAAACTGGGGAAATAAAGGACCGTGCCAGTCTACAAAAAGAATAATGAAAAGTATGTTAAATATTGCTAAAAAAAATTCCATTAATTATAGAACAGTGGTTTTGTACCCCAGCTTTACTTTAGAAACTCTTGGGGAGCTTTTAAAAATGACTAGTGTCTCAGCCCCACCCTCAGTGATCTAATTTAATTGTGGTCCAGGCATGGATACTTTCTGAAGTCTCTCCAAGAGTTTCCAACATGTGGTTAGGACAGAAACCTCCAGTATAGAATGTGTTCTGGTACTTATCAACAGAGTCCTAAACCTGACAATCCTTGAGTCCAGGTGCCTCATTTACAGATAAGCAAATAAAGGCTCAGAAGGGGAAAGTGATTTGCTCAAGGCCTCACAGTTAATTAGGGGCTAAGTCCGAACTGGCACCCAGGGTCTCATAATACAAAGACGACTCCGTTTACACTGTAAAATGCTGTGGCTGGGACTTCCCAGATGGTGGCATTAAGAGGTATGAATCCTCTGCACTTGGTTTCCAAATTGCTGATATGAATCCATGCACTGCATTATTAGTACTGATTTTATATCCTCCAACAACATCCAGGCCATTTCTGTAAAAATGTGGCAATAACCCATGCAACAGGAACTTCAGTATTTTTTGTTTTTTTTGTTTTTTTTTTTACAGTACGGGGGCCTCTCACTGTCGTGGCCTCTCCCGTTGCGGAGCACAGGCTCCGGACGCGCAGGCTCAGCGGCCATGGCTCACGGGCTCAACCGCTCTGCGGCATGTGGGATCTTCCCGGACCGGGGCACGAACCCGTGTCCCCTGCATCGGCAGGCGGACTCTCAACCACTGCGCCACCAGGGAAGCCCTGGAACTTCAGTTTTGATCCCAAACGTCTAATAGTAATTTCCTGTGCACATTAACTCAGTCTTAAGGACACATAAAAATGTTCTACATTACAGAAGTCCTCCCAATCTTTATATGTCTGGTAACAAGAGTATTACATGGATCTTGCTAGTCATTCTTTCTTTCCTATTGTTCAAAGGGTTATTCTGACATAACCATTTAAAAAATAGATAGAAACAAATGGTAAAGGCATCAATAGAATTCCACATTTTTGTTTCCTATAGAAGAAAAAGTTAATTTGGATTCCTTGCCTCCAGTAGATAATTGGTCTACTTTCTCCCAATGGCCTTAGTAAGCAGTGCTTCCGCTCATAAAGCCACATCCTCTTGAATATCTCATAAAAGGGCAACTCAGAATTATAGCCATGGTTTCTTTATTCTGCGCATGCCATTGTTACTCCTCCTCGGACTTGACATCATTTCTTCTGCATTTTGGCTGTGTGATTGTTCATGTTGTCAGCAGCACCTAAGGCTATTTTGTATGTAAAACCACCCCATTTTAGTTTGAAAATCCCTTTAAAGCAGGCCAAAATTATAGTTTTAAGAACATTGTCCTTCAGTAGTGGGCCACTTTCATCAAATAACATTTCTGTAATGTATTTAGGTGCACATGAATCCCATTTCACTTTAAACTGAGGAAAGAGTGTAAGATTTTAAGTTTTGGCCTCTTCTTTTTTTTCCATAGAATTTCAGATCCAAAAAGCATCTTAGAGATGCTATGGTCTAAATCCCTTTAGACATGAGTACACAGAAGCAGACAAAGTAAGACAACATACCCAAGTGTCACCTGTATGATGGCAGAACCATTACCAGGGTCAAGTTTCCCAAATAATTAAATCCAGACATCTTTGTACTATGCCAGTCTCTATTCAGTATTTTACTGTGACTGGGACAGTAGGAGGAGAAAAATGTAAAGCTCACATATGTTCATGTCCCTACAGCCTCCTTTCTTCAAGAAGATTCTTTTTTAGATTGTTAGCTTTATGTTAATTTGCTGCCTTGTGTCCTACTTAAGCATGACACTAGTGTCAGGTCTTCTATAATTGTTTGCATATGATTTCGGGATTTGTCAAAAAATGTAGATATCTTAAAACATCCTAAGCCAAAAATGTGTGACTGATCCAGGTTTAAAGATTTTATAACCCTAAAACTCTTAATTTTAGAATTGTCAAGTATTTTAGTATTCTTTTTGTCCCACTAAGAGATTTTTATTGGTAGCTTCTCTATCAAATTCGTGAAGAGCTAGAGGTAGAGGGAGGTAAGATGAGCTGCAGTCCTGTCATTTTAAATGGGAAAGAAAAACAAAAAGGCCACCATTGGCATTATGGGGGCTGTGGGCATAAATATTTAATGTGGCAAATTATAGGGAGACATTTGCATTTTATGTGCTATTTTGAAGTAAAAAGGATTGTCGAACAATAAGGACACTTTCCCTAATTATGTTCCATTTTTAATATGCAGAGAATTGACTCTGGGTTCAGGGCAGTTATTTAATGAAATCTCAGTGTAACCTTGTCTGATATTTTTCTCTCTAAATCTTGACATCAGATTAAGACCAGACAATGAGGTTGGTTAATAAAAAATGATTATCTTGTCATTGAACAGATGATAGATTTTGAATTCCCCCCCCCAAAAAAAATGATCTTCATCTGTCGATAGTCACAGGTTCATCTGCATTGGATGCGAACACTAAAAATTGTTTATAAAAAGATACGCAACTAAATATTTTATATTTCTGCCCCTTTGTATCTATGTCTGTAGGATACAGTGAAAAGGATGTTTAAGACATTGATGACATCAGAATGTTAAGGTAGTGATATCAGGAGTTCTGGGGATTTCGTATGTCCAGAGATAAGATGGTGCTGATAATAAGCCACTGGCCTGGGATAACCCCTTACACTTTGTCCTTCTGGTTCTTGCACACTTCTCCTGGGAGAATCTTCCTTTAATACTGATGACATCACCATACTCTGCTCCTCAAAAATAAGTACAAACTCTGAAGCCTGTCACACAAAACCCTCCTTAATTTGTTTCTCCCTTTCTATGTAAATTCAGGTCCCATTCTTTCCTAATATAAAGCCTTTTTTCTAGACAGTCTGAATGTATTATAGAACCTGAAGCATCGTTCCTCTCTACCCTTTGTTTGAAAGTATTCGCTTGTGCTATTTTGTCAGGCTGGGAATTTGTAGTTAGGATCAGTCTGGGGGAAGACACACTCAAGGAAAGAGCCTGGAAACCAGCTTGGGACTATTAACACAGGAAGATCTGGGGTTCAGGGTGTATGAGGAAAGGTCTAGAAGGAGAGGATGCAGTTTCTGGATGGACACAGGCTCTTGGCCTCCTAGACTCCTTGCCCCATGGTGAGGGTGCATCAGGAGGAGAATCAGAATGAGAGTCTCCGAAGTTCAGTCCCCAGGACAGGGGCCCGGGTTGCCTCGGGCTAAGGGTGACACTGTCTTTATTTAAATTTGCTCCAAATAAAAGATATGAAACTCAATCATATAAAATGTAAATAACAGCATAGTATTTGATATTTGGAAATGTCCTGAAAAGTGATCTTATATTGTATGATACTCACATTTTAAAAATAAAGAAATAGGATTTCAGAAGGAAAATGTGGCGTACTGGAGTCAGGCAAATTGGGAGTCACATCTTGGCTTTATTGTTCACCAGCCTGTATTGGTTTCTTCATCAGTGAAATGAGAATTTTGTAATCACAGAGCAGTTAGTCGACAAACATCTGTTTTCCTCCACTCATTTCTTCATATTTCTCCTTACCTTAATTAAAATCTGGAGAGTAGCGGAACTAGATTAAGGTTTCATGTACAGTTGTATGTTAGTCTGCTAGGGCTACCAAAGCAAACTACTACAGACTGAGTGGCTTACACAATAAAAATTTATTTCTCACAGTTCTAGAGGCTGAAATTCAAAGATCAAGGTATCAAGACGTTTGGTTTCTCCTGAGGCCTCTCTCCTTGGCTTGCAGATGGCTGCCTTCTGACTGTGTCCTCTCATGGCTTTTTCCTTGTGGGTGTGCATCCTTGGTGTCTCTTCCTCTTCTTATGAATAGGATACCAGTTATATTGGATTAGGATCCCACCCTTATGACCTCATTAACCTTAATTACCTATTTAAAGGCTGTATCTCCAAAGACAGTCACATTCAATATTAAAGCTTCAACAAATGAATTGGGGTCAGGGGGATGGCACAGTCCAGGTCCATAACAGTGAGAAGGAAAAAGTGAATAACTGGAAATTTCAACTGCATACCAGGGTTTTATTTTTTCTCCAAAACTATGTTATAGAATGGGATTGAGTCTGAATTCCAACCTCATCTCTACTAGCAGCAGGCTGTCGGGGGCCACCCATTCATTTTCCAGAGTACATTCTGTGTAGCTATAGAAACCATGAGATTTTTCTTGGAGTAGGGAGAAACAAACAAGCAAACAAACAAATGCCCTAGAGAATAAGTTCAAGAAACTGCAGATTATATCAACCTCCTAGACAGTCACAATGTACAAAAATTTGTTAAAGACTTGAAGAAATCTTAAGAGAACAAGGCTATTTAACTTTGTGTAGCCCAGCATTTTCCCAACTTATTCAACTGTAAAAGCGTTTTGTGAATAATACGTATAGTCCATTAAGAGTTGTAGGTGTTAATGCCATGCAGAATTTGCCTTTCACCTATATGAACACATTAATTGATAGACTTTGAGGTTTCAGCAAGCTGGTTGGGCTTGAGATGCAGAAAAGAGGGAGCTGGACTAGAAGCAAGTTTTTAGAATATATTGTGGATGGAAATGCAATATAGGCTGGGGGAACATTATATCACTCCATTAGGAAAAGTCTGGAAAGAACCAGTCAAAACCCTCATTTTCACGCATTTCCCTCTTCAGATTTTTTATCAAGGACAAATAAGTATTGGGTTGGCTAAAATGTTCATTCAGTTAGTGAACACATTGTTCAATAAAGTTCTTCGTGAAAATGAAAATGTGTCTTTTGCGGTACGTGGGCCTCTCACTGTTGTGGCCTCTCCCGCTGCGGAGCACAGGCTCCGGATGCGCAGGCTCAGCGGCCATGGCTCACGGGCCCAGCCGCTCTGCGGCACGTGGGATCTTCCCGGACCGGGGCACGAACCCGTGTCCCCTGCATCGGCAGACGGACTCCCAACCACTGCACCACCAGGGAAGCCCGAAAATGTGTTTTTTATTTTTACTTAAAACTGAACGAACCTTTTGGCCAACCCAATACTTACAAGACTAGACATCAGTCCCTTCTCTACGCTGCTGCAACTAGAGTGATCTTTTAAAAGTCAATATATTTTTTTGGTCTATCGCTGTACAAAACATTCAGTTGCTTTCCCTTGCTCTCAGAATTTGCAATGAAGCCCTTGCCCCAAGGAGACCTTGTTTATCTGACCCAGCTCTATCTCTCCACCTCACTTAGTACCTCCCTCCTCTTCCTCTCTCTGCTGTAGTTGGGCAGACCCTCTTTCTCTCTTCCAACTTGTGTGTGCATTGAACAGTTAGTTTTCCCGGGCTGCAAAACTCATGGAGCCCATCCTCAGCCTCCCCTTTGTCACTTGTTGAATCACTGTTCAATCAAGATTTCTTGACTGCTCTACTAGGAAAATGAGCTGTTAGACACTTTCACTATACTCCACCATCTCTCCTTGTTTTTGTTAGAGCTCAAATACTGACTGTATTATTTCATGTAACTGTTTTCTTTCTTAGAGTAGGAGCCCCATGTGAGTAGATGTCATGGTGTTTTAGTTCGCTGTCCTATTCTCTCACTGTCAACAGTGCCTGGCTTGCAAGATATTTACACAGATGGAGCGAGGCATGTACATTTTATCATTAATTGAATACAATACAGAAAAAATATATAGTTTTCTTCACTGGCCATTTATTTTTTCAAAGCAATCCAAAAAAATATTTTTGAGTGAACTGCTCAAACCAGTCTTAGAAAATGCACTTTCTTGGTTTTTCTGACTTGTTTCAGTGTTACTGATAAATATCTCTTGATACCTATGGTTTGGATTACACAGTATGCTGCAGGAGTATTAATCCAATCTACTTCCCATCTGAAAACTACTGTGAACTTCTTTATAATTTGTATGTTGATGTGTCGCAGAAGCTGAGTTGTTTGTAATTTACACTATTTAGATTGACAATTGATTTCTCCCAAAGCTCATCATATGAATTTCCTGTTTCTACAATCTTCGCATTTCTAAAAAGAAAGTTATTGATTCTTTTTAAGTAAGGTAAATAATCCTCCTTATACGAATCCAAACAAAAGGAAACCAAGCAAAACAAAGCCTCACTGCTGTGGCTGTTTGTTCAGAGAGACCCAGTTTCAAATCCTGACTCCTCCAATTGTCCACCTCCAACTGGCCTTGGGGAGCTTATTAAGCAAGAGGACCGACCCTCATTTTTCCTTAGCAGTAAAGGAAATCATCACACCTGCCTGGGAAGGATTGATAATATTATTTGTAAAGAGTCTAATGCAGCCTCTGACCTATTGTAGCCACTGATTACATAGAAGCTTAATTCAAAATGTTGTTGCTGGTGTTATAAGACATTGTAACTGGCATTCCCGCCTTTCCAGTAGTGACTAGGAAACATTCACTTTCCTTTTTACTGACAAGGGAAAACATTGAGGGTATTATATGTATTTTTTATACCAGGACCCTTATTTTCTTCTAATCAAGTGTTAAGAAAAAAAAATTGGATTCTGGGTTTGCTGATGATCCTAAACAAATCATTGGTGCTTTTAAAGAGCTCACTTTCTCTTATTTATTTTATAGTTTACTGTGTTTTGTTTGGAAGAGGAATTATTAAACAACAAAAATCACCTTGAAGACTGTAAAACACTGAAGTATAAAGTGGAAATAAATATTTTAGAACAGATATAATCATATTATTGAAGCCTCATGAACTATTTTGCTTTTAGTAGGAACTTTAGTATCATAGATGTATAAAACTTTAGACTTAGAAGGATACTTAGAAATAATTTATTTCAAATCTGTAATTGTATCTGAGAAAACCAAGGCTCAAGAGAGTTGTTTTATTGAATTGACCTGAGAATGGCTTCCAGATCATCTCAACCCCATTCCACAATGGTTTACTGCTTTGATAGTTCTGAGAAAAATATTTTAATTTATTTAGAATTTTTTTCTAAATGTATCTATTTATATCTAAATTATTTTTATGTTGAAGAAATGGTCAATATTTTCTTTGTGAATATTTAAAAAATAATCTTTTTTAAAAATTATTTCTTAGAGATTTTGTTCTTTGCTACTCTTTTGGATGAAAAACTATTTGGAAAAAAATTGGATGACATCTTCATTCAAATTAATATCAATACAATCTATAAGCTATTTGAATGATGATTTCAGACGCTTATCCACTTGTACATTCAGCACATACTTACTGAAGCCATAGTGTATAAAGTATCTATTTCATACTCAATAAAGATGTATTTATCAGTTTTGTAAAGTGTTTTTATTATAACTAGAGCTAAGAGAGAAGCATTGCTTGCTGAATTCCTTTACCATATTTGGCAATTTAACTTACCTTTCTGCCCTTCTTTTTTCTGTCAGTATGCCAATACAAATGTCCTCATTAGAAACTCAAGGATTTTATATTTATTTTTTATTATTATTATTTTTTGGCCACGCCATGTGAGACTTGCAGGATCTTATTTCCCCAACCAGGGATTGAACCCGGGCACCAGCAATGAAAGCGCTGAGTCCTAACCACTGGGCAATGAGGGAATTACCAAGGATTTTATATTTAAAATATATTTTACAGGAGAGAAAATGAGAAATTCTATCTATTGAAATCTGTGGTAGAGTAGTCCAACTGCTATAGCAAACAACTCAACCTCAGTGGCTTAATAGAATACAACTTATATCTTGTTCATGTCACAGACCACCACAGACCACCACATATGTCACAGACATGTGAATTAATGGGCTCAGTGGAAAATAGACTATTCTCCCCTTAGTTATTGGGGATTTTCCATCTGATGGCTTTTCCAGCATCTAGGACCTCAGAAAATCCCAACCAGCTGGAGGGGGATGCAAGAGGATGAGGTTTTGTGGGAAGTTTCAGGACGAAACTTGGAGGTGGCGTACATCACTTCTACTCACATGCTAATGACCAGAAATCAGTTGTATGGCTCTTCCTGACTGCAAGGAATACTGGGAAGTATGATTTTTCTAGGTGCTTAGAGAGAACAAACAGTTTGGTCAGCATTTAACTAGTCTTTGCCCACAGGTCCTCTTGGCTTCTGCCTTAGGAGAACAAACAAAAATATAGATTGTGTTCTTTGAGAAAATTGTCTCTCATCACCCTGCAATGCTAGAATTTCTTAAAGAACGTGTTACTAAAATATTTCAACATTTGAGCTATGCTTGATGACTTCAGTGAAGGTTTTTTAGGTAGAGAAAATCTCTTGAAAAAAGCAAGTAGTTAAATCATGTGGACATTTGGTTGAGAGTTTTTGAAGACCAAACATGGCCTTTAAAATTCTATTTATTTTTCTGCCCTATGAATAAGCGTCATCCTTTGCAACCATGAAAAAATAACTTTTGAATATAAGTCAGTATGTGAGTTCCTATGTCTTAGGGTGAGAGTTACCTGCTGGGTGGTGGTCAGGAAACCTTTATCAGGTTTTTACTAATTGTCATTTGTGTGACCTTGAGCAAGTTGTGTAAAAGCTCTGAGCTGTTTTTAAATGTGTCAAATGATTAGGATTCTTTGCAAAGTCCATCCTACTTCCATGTGCCTCATCTGTTTTATTATTTTATTAAATAATGTACCTCATTTATTTTATTAAAACCAAGGTTTTATTTTATTTGCCTTCTTAACACAAACCTGGATTTTCTTTCTGGTTTTCTTTAAAACTATGGAATCTCTAGATACCTGAGCTATTGTTCTTTATATATATTTGAAGAGAAGCCATCCCTTAGATGTTGGAATTGACATAACTGACCCCAAATGACAAAGTTCACATGAGAGAAGCAATCATAAAAAATTTAAAAATTGCCCCTGCTCCCTGGTGCCCTTTCATTGTGCAGACAGGGGAGCCTTTGCCCTCTTTTCTCTGGGGACTCGGGAGGTGGAATAATGGAAGTGCAAAGGGAGGACCCCAGCGCCCACCTAGACTCATAGGTAAACCATGTCAGGCTGTCTGGCTCGGATCAGCTCTAGACACCGCAGTTTTTTGTTTTTTTTTTTGTTTTGTTTTTGCTGTACACAGGCCTCTCACTGTTGTGGCCTCTCCCGTTGCAGGGCACAGGCTCTGGATGCACAGGCTCAGCGGCCATGCCTCACGGGCCCAGCCGCTCCGCGGCATGTGGGATCCTCCTGGACCGGGGCACGAACCCGTGTCCCCTGCATCGGCAGGCGGACTCTCAACCACTGTGCCACCAGGGAAGCCCGACCCCGCAGTTCTAAAAGACACCATCACATGCAATTATTGTCCAGGCCAGGGTGACCAGGAGAGCGAGAGTTCTAGATTTGTTTTCTGAAGATGACATGACCAAGGGGAGACAGACTCCCTCACTCTGGATTCTAAAGGGTGTTTACTTAAACACAGAATTAGACTAGTTCTCTGAGTAGTTCCAGAAACAGGACGACCAACAACCAACAAATAGTGGTGCTTGGAGGGAGGCCAACTTGAGCACTGTATAAAAGCTTTCCAGCAATTAAATATGTTCTCAGTTGTGTCCAGCTTTCCCATGAGATGGGAACTCCCCCTTCCTGGGGCTACCCTCCCAAAGGCAGGCAGACCTCAGCAATTACATACACTCACACCTTGCTTTTGATGAGCTGTTGTGACTGGGATTTCTGAGGTCTCTTTCAGCTCTAATACCCATCTGGTAACGCAAGTTAGTGCAGTGCCTCCTTTAGAGTTTAAATTTGTTGTCTTTTCTGCCTAATTAATCTGCCTTGATCACCTTTCATTATTTCCATGGTTCAGCAGTTGGAATAGAATAGAGAGACTTTGATCTTGATGATTATACCGATATGAGGGGACAATTCTGAAGCATTCTTTACATCCGTAGGAAACTCGAATTCTCATCAGCAACATGAGCTTTGGTCCCCATATTGCCAGGCACAGTTAAGTCCATATTTTGTAACCAAGGGACCCCTATGTGAAAGTGTGAAATTTTTAGTACAACAGCAGTCACAAACCACAAATATAAAAGCCTCTTGTCTAAGTCATCTGAATCATGTAGATGTTCAGAGAAGCAATTAAATGACAAGGTAAATTAATCCTGTTAGATATTGCAAAAAAAAGAAGAAAGGAGAATGCAGTCTTATGTCCCCCAAGAAATCAGTGTTACTCCTCATATTTCCAAATAATACTAATTTTCCCAGGTAGATCACCTGTTTTCTGGTCTATCATTCGCAAGTCAATTAGAAACATGTATGGGTTAACAAAAAAATAATTTTGGCTACAGTAATTAGCTTATGTTTGTCAGTGAGGGTTATTGGTTCATGCCATGGCCCATGTGCCGGGTGAGATTGGAAAGGTTGGAGGGAAGGCTGTGAGTCATGGCCTAAGATAAGGTTACATCCAGGGGTAAAAGCTAATAAGCTCACTGTCCTGAGTGAAGCAGGGATGACACATTCATTCAGTTGATTTTCACTGATATCAGGTATTAAGTACCAACATGAAAGATAAAGTCTTTAGGCTTAAAAAGCTTATGGTCTGGTGGGGAGACCAGGCATATAAATAAATAATTGCATGATCTTTCCAGCCAAAAAAAAAAAAGAAACATCTTTGGAGAGAGGATAAAACATTTTTAATCGGTTGTAGTTCCCCAGACAGCCATATGTAACGGTCCATCACTGCAAATTGTTTTCTTTGTCTCTAGAACTTGAGAGGGATTTTTAGGTCGTGGAGATTTATAAGTGTCCTCAGTACTGTTTCATTGTTGAGAGAGTGAATCAGAGACGCTGGGGAAAGTCAATGTCTGGTGGGCAGCAGATCTGATGCTGAAAGCCATGACACCCACCTGGGGAGCCAAGTGATTGTAGGTGGCCCAGGGCAGGAACAGAGAGAGGAATAAGTTAGAAGCTGGGGAGACAAATACAGACTCACAGACAGCATAAGCAGCAGGAAATGGGAAAACTTTGAGAAAGGACTTCACAGCATGAAGTGTGTTGGATTGGCATCCTGTAGAGAATATGTTGGTCATAAACAGATGACTCCTGGTCTCTTATCCTTACTTATCCGTCTTCAACTTAAGCACTGTAAAAAGTTTAAGACAGTGATATGTAAAATGCACAATACGAAAGACAAGCGCAATACAATCATATATGCTTTTTAAATAGCAAGATCAGATTTCAATGTGAGAATACGATTATAGATCAATAGTCAACACTCCATGGTAGAGGATGAGCAACTTCTTCGTAGTTTGCCCAGTTCTACATACTGGGCTTAACTGTGAACACTGAAAGGACTCAGTTTCCACGTAAAAATGTACCATGGTCGCTTCCATGTCCTGGCTATTGTAAGTAGAGCTGATTCACTTTGTTACACAGCAGAAACTAACACGACATTGTAAAGCAATTATACTCCAATAAAAATGTTTAAAAAGAAAAACATACCGTGGTACCTAAGATTGATCTTGTTCAGGAAAGTTTGTTACTAAAAATCAATTTTTGTTTTCAACAGGCTTTAAGAAAACATTGAGATATATGGATATGGATAAACACATCCTTATTCCTCTGAATAGATTTCTCTGAGCTTTCCATATGTCTTATTGTATGAATTTCTTAGTCTAATTGTCCACTTTCCATTGGTCTCTTTTCAACAGCTATTTTAAAGTTTTTCGTATTTATTTTAATTAGAAAATGCATTTTGTAGGAAGCTCTTCTTGAATACCACGGGATACCTGGTTGATTCCCCAATAAAATGCTCAATAATACATTTATGGTTTTCTTACAGATTTTTCAGCTCTGCCTTCTATTTAGGATGTGAAGGTACACCGGCACAAGTCTGAGTAGCATGATTTGTGCAAACCTTTTGTTCAGGTTTCTCTAAATATACCTGCCAAAACTCACTGAAGGCTAACCTCTGGGACTTGAAAACAAAGAAAGAAGAAAAAAAAAAAAAAAGGCTCCTTTTTGTTCCCAAAGCTGTATTGGACTTTTATTTAGTTGAGATTTGAGACCTAAATGACACTTGCCTGGTGTGTGTATGTGAGTAATTTGAATGAGAACAAAGAAACTGAGGTTGGTGGGGAGACTTTGACACCCTCAGCCTTTCATATTTAAAATAGTGTCCGAACCTGCAGGAACAGTATTGGACCCAGTGTTAAATTAGAGCATTTTTTTTAGTTTGGTTAATTTCAATACCAGTGGTAGAAGACTCTGTGTGTTTGTGTGTGTGTTTGTGTGTGTGTTTGTGTGTGTGTGTGTGTGTGTGTGTGTGTGTGTGTGTGTGAGAAAGAGAGAGAGAGAGAGATAAGAAAAAAATTGTAACTGCTTAATGATGCCAGTGGGAATAAAACATAGAGGTCGATAATAAGGCAAACATCCCAATGGTTAGTTTAAAATCTGGAAGAGAACGTGAGGTGAAACAGATGGGTCATTAGGTTCTGATGCTGTGACATTTGGAAGCCAGAGCTACATTTTCTTTGAAACTGTGAATAAACAGCTTGGATATAGTCTAGGATGTTCTTTTCTGATACTGGTTTTATTCCATTTGACTCAGGGCACAGAAAAGTAAGTGTTGGTTAAATTGTCTTGCTATAGTTATTTGCTGGAATGTATTAGTTTAAAATATTTTTACTTATATTTGATTTCAGTATAACTGGGACTTAAGCTTGGGATCTTTCTAAGATTGTTCTTATGGGACTACCCTCCTGGTTTAAGTTCTGTCTCATAGAATGATATTTTTGACATGTGTTTACACAACTGCATAGCACCTGGGAGCTGGAAGGAACCATAGCAATGTGGAAATAAACGAAGAGCAAACAAATGAGAACACGCAGGGCTATTTCATCAGGACTTGCTGAAGCAATGCAGTCAGCCACCACATTTGGCAGAGACTCAAGGCAGGGAGAAGAGTGGGAAAGCTTTATAGTGAGAAAAAGGGAAGGCTTCAGTTATACCCCCAGTGAAGGCTGTTGGCATAGGGAAGCTATAGGCAGGCTAACCAGAAGCAGGACATCCTATGTCGTTGGTTAGGGGAACATATTTGACTTTCTCTGGTTGATCCTATGCTAAAAGCAGGACCAAAAACTGGGGAAGCTGTCAGTTTTTAATCAAATCCTGGCTGCTTTGGGCCAATTGTTATACAGGTTATTATTTGCTAGAGATAGTGGTCTGAATTTCTACAAGTCTGAATTATAGATTGTACGTTGGCTTTCTGGGCTGATTATTGTAGATAATCAGCTAGAATTCTATTTTTCTATGTGGTCTGGCAATTTTCTATCTGTATCTTCAGTCTCTCAGTGATTATCCAAAACAAATGTAGAAAGAATAAATAAATTCATAAATAACAAATTACTACAATTTTTTAAATGAATGCTACTTTTTGCATGTGTGGCCCTGTTTTGTTTTTAAAATATTTTAAAATGTAGGATATTATTAGATCCTTCAAATTAAATTGGGAAAGTTAGGCAGGGCTGGTATTATCTCCATTTTGTAGTTAAGCAAAATGAACCTCCAAGTGGAGAAACCAAGGGCTCAATGTCATGGGCCACCAGCCATATGGCCACAATGGCCAAGGCTCCCAGCTGGGCCTCTCAGATCCCTCACCCAGCTGCTTACTATATTATAAACTATTCTGTCTCTGCCCCACAGATTCGGATAATAGGGAACCAAAGTGTGACATCTGTCTTATCACACTGCTTGAAGATGATGAGTGTTTGAACTTACATGCAAAGAAAACAAAATACAGATTCTCTGAACCATTTCTGTAATTTTTCACTATGGTCTTTCTCAAAGATCTTTATTTGAATTAAACTTTCAACCTGGTGAATTTTACAACTTGTGATTTTTAGGTAACCAGATTTTTGAAAATACTATTAGCTCTGTACCACTTCAGTACATTTGTAACACTGGCTTGATCCTCTTGTTCCATTAAGAATGTTGTATTTTCTACACACATCAGAAAGATGCCGGAGGAGTTGGGAAAAGTACTCGATAAATGAATTGGTTAAATACCTACTGAGCAATATGCTAAGAGCTAGAGGCACCAAGTGGAGAAAAAAGCAAAAATCAAAACTCAGGGCTTCCCTGGTGGCACAGTGGTTGGGAGTCCGCCTGCTGATGCAGGGAACACAGGTTCATGCCCCGGTCCGGGAAGATCCCACATGCCGCGGAGTGGCTGGGCCCGTGAGCCATGGCCACTGAGCCTGTGCGTCTGGAGCCTGTTCTGCAATGGGAGAGGCCACAACAGTGAGAGGCCCCAGTACCACAAAAAAAAAAAAACTCAGACCCTGCCTTTAAAGAACTCCGGGTCTTTTAAGAAGAACAGGTACACAGAAAAATGATACAAGACAGTGTCAGTGCAGAGATGACTTTATCCCAACATGGGCTGGATATATGGGATGGGGAGGCCTCAAGGATACTTAAATTAAGTAACCTTGACTGAGGAAAGAGTTCCCCAATTAAAGGACAGGATGTAAGGGTATTCAAAGCAGGTGAGATAGGAGATGGTAGCTATAGAAACCAGTGTTGTTTTTCTTGGAAGTTTTTGTTGGAAGTGGAGTGGAGAAGAGGAAGCTACGGCCAATTTATTGATGTTTCTTGAATACAACGTTCAGGTAGGAAGTAAAAAAGTTAGAGGCAGGAAAGAGTGAGATGGCGGAGAGTCTTGTGGGTTGTAAAGCGCTTAGACATACTTCTGTGGGTAACACTGGGCTTCTGGAAGGATTTTAGTCAGGGTTTACATTAAGAACAGATTTGCATTTTTTTGTTTTTGTCTCTAAACACTTATCTATGTGCATTACAGAATGGCTATCACATCAGTTCTCTGAAATAACATCGTTCTGAATGTAGCAAGTGGATATCACTCCTAAACCATGTTTATTTACTACCTGTGCTTTTTTTTTTAATTAGGAAGTGATTTCATTAAAAAAAATTTTCCCATTGGCTATTTTTTTTAAATTGAAGTATAGTTGATTTACAATGTTGTGTTAGTTTTAGGTGTATAGCAAAGTGATATATATATATATATATATTCTTTTTCAGCTTCTTTTCCCTTATAGATTATTACAAAATATTAAGTAAAGTTCCCTGTGCTATACAGTAGGTCCTTGTTGGTGATCTATTTTATATATAGTAGTGTGTTTCTGTTAATCCCAAACTACATATGCTTTTTTTTTTTTTTTTTTTTTTTTTTTTTTTTTGCGGTACGCGGGCCTCTCACTGTTGTGGCCTCTCCCGTTGCGGAGCACAGGCTCCGGACGCGCAGGCTCAGCGGCCATGGCTCACGGGCCCAGTCGCTCCGCGGCATGTGGGATCTTCCCGGATTGGGGCACGAACCCGTGTCCCCTGCATCGGCAGGCGGACTCTCAACCACTGCGCCACCAGGGAAGCCCCATATGCTTTTAAACACTTCTGTACATGCCTTACAGAACGGCTATTGCATCTAGTCCCTGAAAAAAACACTTGATCAGATTTTCATTTTAAACAGATCACTTTGGCAGTCTACGGAGCTTGTATTTTGGGGAGTCAAGGACAGAGTCAAGGAGGCAGGTTGCAATAATTCAAGGGTGATGATTAGAGCTTGAGCCAGAACAGTTGAGGTAGACATGATACAAAGTGCAACAGAAGGGAAAACAAGATACTTAGAAATAAAATCTGTAGAATTTGCAGACTGATGGATTTGGAGAGTAGTGGTTAAAGAAAGAGACAGATAAGTTTCTAGCTTGGATGTTTGGCAGGACAGAAGGAACCATTAGTTTAGTAAGAAATGGTGTCAGTACAGTACGTGAATGTTAAATTTGTGTTATCTAAGGGGCATCCAGATGGACTCATCCAGTAGGCAGTTGGATAAATGAGTCTGCAGCTCAGGAGAATGTTCCAGACTTCTGATAAACTATTTAGAAATCACTAGCCATCAGACAATTGCTAGTTGAATCCTGGAGGATGAAATCACAGAAAGAATACATGTAGAGTGAGAACAGTGGCTAAGCTAGAAACCTGGGGACAACCGACATGTGAGGGACTCTCCGAGGAAGAAAAGGTATGAATGACACAGCAGTGGTGTTAGCGAGCACACCACAGGAAGATGGCCCATCAGTGAAGCCAAGAAAATTGAAGATATCAATAAGAGAGTAATCAAAGAGTAATCAAATGGCTTAAAAATGTCTTCTTAATTTGCCAACTGAAAAGCACTAGGTGATTTAAGCAAAAGCACTTTTAGTAGAGTGGCTGGGCTAAATTCATGTCACAGTGGGTAGCAGAATGAAGAGGAGATGAGAAAGTAAAGAGAGGGAATGTAAGGTGCTCCTGATGAAGTTTCCTTGAAGATTAGCAGAAGGGAAGAGTTACTAAAGAATACTGAATATTCATTGAGGTTCTCTACTTCCGAAGAGATAATTATTTTCTGCTGATAATAACCTGCACAGCTCAGAAAGAAGACCCATGTGATCTGTCCCTGTTTTATTTAAATGTAGTCTTCAACACAAGTCTAAGTTTCCAAAAATATATTTTAAATATTTTAGAAAATCATTCTTTAATATTTAAGGAATCTGGGAAGGATTTGACTCTTGTTTAACAGAATATAATTCTGGTTAATACACAGAATCAGCAGAGGAGCTGAAAGTTCGGAGCCACAGCACGGAACCAATACCAAAGTTGGACAACAAAGAGAGAGGACATCATGGGGCATCTTCCTCCAGAGAGCCTATCAAAGCTCAGGAATGGGATGGAACACCTGGGCCACCTGTGGTCACCAGTAGACTGGGAAGATGCTCTGTGAGCCCCACCTTGCTAGCAGGAAACCACACCTCAGGTAAGAAAGATAATGTTCTCCTGGACGGTAGGTCCTCGGGTGTCTAGAAACTGCTTTTATGAAATTATCACTTAGAAAACCATAACCACAGATATCTCTGTCTCTACTCATAGAGACAGCGTAAATAGCCCTGCACACAAAAGGAGGTGACAGCATGTGGCACACTACAGGGAACATTCTTCACGTGGATGATAGAGAAGTGAATGGTGCTTTTCGGAGCTGTGCAGTGCAGCAGCCCTTACAACTCCAACTGTCTTGCACTAAATTTCTTAAAAAAAAGAATCCTCGGGGCTCATCTAAAGCAGTTTTCATTTATAAAGTTGAAGTAACTTAGAGTTTATGCCTCCTTTGCTTCAAAAAAATTCTAGACAACTGGGAAAAAATGAATAGGAAGTAAAATTGAGGATAAAAATGTAGCAAAGACGATATGAAGGCAGTAGAGAGAGTAAATATTATGAGACATTTGATGTATCAGTAATAAGCTGAAGACAGTAACTGGTCATTGGGCAAGGTACTAAGTTTCCCTGTAGGTCAAAAGAGCTGGAAAATTATAATCTAACACACCTTTAAATTCACAAGTTGAAATTAAAATCTGTGATGCAATTTCGCATTGTTAATAGATAAATATTATTAGACATCAATTTTTAAAAGGCAGAATATGTGTGCTTTGAACTGATTGATCTATATGGTGGACTCAGGGAGCTGTCAATTGAAATAAACAGCAAATAATCAAGCAACTGCCTGTAGTTTTCAGGTTTCTATTCCTTAAGAGTGTTAGAGCTCTGAAGAAAAGACCAATTCTTTAATGTTTTTTCAACTCTGATATTCATCTTGGAAAGCAATTAGCATGAGTTTAGCCTGTGGTCTCTCTGACAGTCACACACAAGTTAAAACTGGAACAGGAGGGCTTTCCTGGTGGCGCAGTGGTTAAGAATCTGCCTGCCAATGCAGGGGATGTGGGTTCGAGCTCTGGTCCGGGAGGAACCCACATACCGCACAGCAGCTAAGCCCATGCGCCACAACTACTGAGCCTGCACTCTAGAGCCCGCGAGCCACAACTACTGAAGCCCACGTGCCTAGAACCCATGCTCCGCAACAAGAGAAGCCACCACAACGAGAAGCCCGTGCACCGCAGCTAGAGAGAAAGCCTGCGTGCAGCAATGAAGACCCAACACAGCCAAAAAAACAAAAACCAAAAAAAAAAACTGGAACAGGATGAAGATCTCTATATTGGGGAAGGGATGTTTCTAGAACAATACCCAGGCAGAGGTAGAGCAACAGCTTCCTCAGACTGAAAATGTAACTAAAAGCTTTGGTGATGGAGCCATATCATGTATCACATGGGTAATCAACAGCGTGAGTTCAGCTCGCAGAGAAGGAACATTATGTGAATTTATCAGAACTCTAAAAATATATTTTTGGTAGTAAAGTATAAATATCTATAGGTATATGAGAAGAAGATATCTGTGCATTTTTTCAGAAAGAAAAAAAACCCATAGGGAACAAATAGCATTTTGTAGAAATTAAAAAAACCACTCCCAAAGAAGGTTGACATCACTATTCAGTTGGGAATTGTGATTAGTTTTAGGTTTATTAGTAGTATATTTTTAATGATTATCTAAGTTTGTACCAGTTCTATCCAAGAAAACCATGAATAGTATCTGCTCCTATTGTGACCACGGGTATTTTATAAAATCCAGAAGCATTAGCTGAGTGTTTATTACGTAAAATAGCCACTGTTCTAGGATCTGTGAATACAGTGATGAGTAAGACATCCTCATATTTGGGGACTCAAAGGCAAGTGCAAGACAGATGAATGGATCATTGCAATAGGATGTGTTATGTAGAAATAATATGCAACACAGAGGAGAAATTAATTTTTCTTGGGAGGGTGTGATTTCAGGAAAAACAATCAGAGGCTTTTGGTGGATCGATAATCATTGCTTGAGGAGGTAACATTTTGAGCTAGAGCTTGAACCATCAAGAGCTGCTCACCTGGAGGACACAGAAGAAATAAGTCAGCCTTCTGAAAGAAAATCTAAAACACCACAGGATGGAACCTTTGCTGTGAAGGGTTGGGGAAGGTTGAAGAAACTGCAAAGTAGGGTGGGACCAGATAGCAAGAATCCTGAAGGGTCTTGTGCATTAAACAGAAATGCTTTCAGTCACAGAGTACCAATTAACAGTGGCTAAAGTAATACCAGCTTCTGTTAACTCTCCATAGTGCTGGGTCTGGAGGTAGGCAGTTGCAGGAGTCTTGTAACTGTTTAGTGATATCATTGAGGACCAAGGAACTTTCTATCCTTCTAACTCTTCTCTTCTGCTACCCTTGATGGTTATATTTGTGATCACAAGCTGAGGAGACATTTCTGGGCATCACGCTCCTTCAGATGCTCTCTTTGATCTACTTGGCCAGATCTGGGAAACATCATGGGCTTATAGAGGGCCTTTCTTTCCCTTAAATCAAGGGAACTCTGCCTTATACCTGGAAATGAAATCAACAGCCTATTTGCAGGGATGGGGATGGAGTGTTGCATAAGGAATGGACAGTTATCTGCCCCATCATGGTTAGGTTTTGAACCTTATGTGGTGGACTTTTGTAGTCATTTGAATATTTTTAAGATAGATATAATATAATTCAGTTTTCATCATGAAAGATCCAATGGTAACTCCAAGGCTTCAAGCATGGGTGACTGGGAGACCATTTACTCAGACAGGGATAGTCAGCATTGTTAATGAGTCCAAGCTTTTACTGCTCACTGCACGACAGGCCAATAAATTGAGAGACGAGGTGTTGGGGCCAGGAATAGTGACTATATTTGTAAAACCAGCAGACCCAGAAGATGGTGGACTAGTGTCCCAAAGAGCCATCTTTCCTGAGTTAGAATTCCAGCTTTTTTTTATCCTAAAAGGGGAGGAGTTGTGGCTGGTTGTTGGAAACTTCCTGGTGCCAGAATCCTTTGTACCTGCAGCTGTACAGGTAGGTCTGGTAACAGTGTTCCTATAATCCTCCAACAAGACAAATGTTATTTTCTGTTCTGCAAGTTTTTACCTTTGTATGAGTGGAAAAGTGTTATCAGAGCCTTGAGAATGGGCTATTTTATTCCAATTTTGAGGGTAAGAGGAGAAAAGGCAAAATATTTGTTATATTCGCAGTTTTAATTTTTCTAAAAAGAAAGAGCTTAAAATGTGCCAATTCTATACTAGAAAATGGCATAGTTCCACTAGCAAAAAAGGTATAATATTGATATTTGAATATAAAGTTCACGCACCTTTGGGGTTTTAAACAAATGGTGTACACCCTAAAGAGTAACCCTCATCAGTGAGATGACCTTTGTCCAGACTAGGCAAATAACTATGTGAAGAGAGCATTTTGGACTTGCTTTTTTGGAACAAAAGAGAGTGAGTCAGTATTTACTCTTTATCTGTCTTCTCTTCACACTTCATTATTGTTTCCTTGACACGGGGCCACTGGACTATGAATCCCCTTCCTACACTACACCAGAACTGTGACCAATAACCCTCTTCCCTAAACAAGGAGGTACCCAGCTCCACACCTAATGCTCAAGATATAAGAAGGTTCCACCAGTTCCACTTTTAAGTCCCCCCTCTCTGTGTCCATCAACTTTCTGCTTCTGGTTCTTTCTCTGTCTGTTTCACTAACACATACACATAGACACACACACACACACACACGCATACAAAGGCACACCAACTGCTACCAGTCACAGACTATTTGCTTTAACAAAAGTAGTTTAGCCACTTGAAATGGTTGTTCTTAACAGCTCTTTTGAGGAATGGAGGAAATGCTGAAGTAAAGTGGGTGAGCGTGTCAGGAGATCTCAGCTCTAATTAACAGCGAGTGCCACTGGTTGCTGTGACACTTTATTCAAGTCACCGTTGTTTAGTAAATCAGAGATTCCCCAGGGGGAGAGTCTTGAAGGTGGTGGAGGACTGGAATCCAAATGCTCATGAGAAAAAGTAGAAATTAGGGGCTTCCCTGGTGGCCCAGTGGTTGAGAGTCCGCCTGCCGATGTAGGGGACGCGGGTTCGTGCCCCAGTCCGGGAAGATCCCACATGCCGCGGAGCGGCTGGGCCTGTGAGCCATGGCCGCTGAGCCTGCGCGTCCGGAGCCTGTGCTCCGCAACGGGAGAGGCCACAACGATGAGAGGCCCGCGTACCGCAAAAAAAAAAAAAAAAAAAAAAAAAGTAGAAATTATACCAATGATATTGTATTAACAAAAATTTAGATTTCAATTACCAAATCAATCAACAAATAGTTTGCAAGCTTTTATCCATCTCTGTTATAGTTTCTGGGGACAAAAACACACACACATACATACACACACTATAGAGTTATATAAAACATAAAACATGGTCTCTGCCACTCTACGATATTACTATGCTTCTTTATGACACAAAACTATTGAGCATAAATGAATTAAATTATAATTAAGTGTATTATTTCCACTATTATCTACTTTTTACTCTACATTTAAAATCATTCAGAGAACAAAAAATGAGGGCAGGCTGGAAAAAGGATGGAGGGCTTAATGGGAGACATTGAGTCTTTAACCAGGATTGTATCAGTTCTGTTTAAAAATCATTTATTATTATTATTATTAATTGCATAGAAATATAGAGGGAGAACTTTCCACATGGGGTGAGGAAGATGAACAAAGGCTGAGGCAGACCTCTCCTGGCTTGGTCCTGCTAGGCCTGCCTGACGGGAAAAGCAATTTTGGAAGTAAACTCAGAGGCCTTGGCTTAACACTATAAATGAGACAATCTTAAAATGACCTCAGTTTCTGTGTATTCAGCCTGGTGTGTTTTTGCTCTCTGAGAATGTCCACCATGAGATGCAAACTGAGATGCCTGGTGACAGGCAGGTAGCATCAGTGGGTGAATTAGGAGAGGTGCCTTCTTCAAAACAGATATGTTTTGCTTATACATTGCATACATACAACTATTCTTTGCTCTCACAAAGGAAAATATTTTCCCCATTTTTCTTGAAACTTGAAGTTCTTTTGGTCTAAGTTATGTATTTCCACATTGGTTAGAAGCATAAACCTGGAGAAATATTTTGGCATTGCAGAGGAAATCTATTGCAAACTGACAAACATCAGGATGGAATGATGGAGATGCAGGTGACCTGGAAAGTACCAAAGCATCTCAAGGGGACAGAAGCTACTCAGTACCAGTTGATGCTCGCCATGAGAGAGGATCACCCCAAATTCCCAGATTTAATTACTGTAACATGAAATCTCTCAATTTTTCAATAGAGCTAAATTTTTTAAAAACATTGAATCAAATAATTTGCTTCCTCTGGCTGAGTAAGACATAAAGGATGTCAATTTGCATTTTCTGGTTTGTGTGACATGTACACACTACTATATTTAAAATAGATGACCAACAAGGACCTACTGTGTAGCACAGGGAACTCTTCTCAATATTCTGTAATAACCTAATGGGAAAAGAATTTGAAAAAGAGTAGATATATGTATATGTATAACCGACTCACTTTGCTGTACACATGACACTAACACAACATTGTAATTCAACTAATATACAATATAAAATAAAAACTTAAAAAATAAATTAAAAAAACAGAAAACAAAACAAAATAGAATAAAATAAAGTAAAATCAAGCGATGACCAGTTGGTGGAGGTGTGCAGTTGACCCTGAATCACAGAGAGGCTGGGTTACAGCAGAAACAGCAGGTGCCAGTAAATATCTTGTCCCCCTGTTTTTATTTTCTAGAAACTGCAGGTCCTTGAGAAGGCTATGCTGAGAACAGGAGGGGCGATTAGAAAGAGGCATGTGACTCGTGATGGCCAAGAAGGGAGGGAGAATTTCTTAATTCTGGAAAAGGTACAGAGGTTTGGCATTCCATGAATAGTAAGGACCAGTGGCCTAATCCTTTCTCAGCATCATGGCAAAGTGGCCCAATCTCTGATTGGGAGGGAGGACAGTTAGGGTGAAGTTTCCAAGGGGTTTGCAGTGAGGCTGGACTTTCTGCTTTATGGTTCTGAACTCCAGAATATGGCATTTTATGCTTCAAGGGGATAGTTATACTTGGAAGACAGACTCCAAGCTTCGCACGCTGTTTACCAGTGTGGGATGAAGACGAAAGGTGCCATCTTGTACATTCTGATCTGTAGAACAGTTCTGGGCCTTTTCGTGATCCATTGAAGGAAAGCATTTTCCACCAGCATTCATGGGTCAGCCCTTCATATCCACGAGGAGTCCTGTGCACACAAGTTCAGAGAAGTGGAAAACATATGAATTTAATTTTAGTTGAAGAAAACAGAAATACACCATTTTTTGCACACTGCATTTGTAGAGTAATAGAGGAAATTTTATATTAATTGTAAGTGTGTGAATAAAGTATAATATAGTCATTGAGCACTGAGGTTTGGGCATCCAGAAGATCCGGATTTAAATCCAGACTCTGTTTTTATTAGTGATGACATCGGGCATGTCCTGTCATCATTCTGACCTTCATCCACAAAAGATGGATGATAATAGTACCTAATTCATAGATACTACTGCAAAGTAAAGGTGAGAATTAAATGAGATAACATATTAACACACTTAGCATGGTGTGTGGAATACAATGAATATTAAATAAATACTTGTTATTAGTATGATCCCAGATACCTTTGCACGTATCTTTGCAGGAGAGCTTAGAGACTCACTCGTCTGTGGTAATGAAGGAAAGTTTCCTATGAGTAGTGGCATTTGAGCTGGACCTTGAACTGAGCAGAATTTAAACAAAGAAGGTAGCAAGAGAAGTAGAAAGGAGTCATGGGTTGTTTTGCTGGGAATGGTGAGAGCTCTGTCTCCAGCATGACATTTAGCACACCTGCACCCCAAACTATGGTTCATAAAAGACATTTTCTACGCTAATTCATATTCTAACCATGCCTTTTAAGACTGGAAATGTCACAAAGATGTTAGGGTGTTAGCTAAAGACCTAAGAGTGGATCTCTGGGAAGAAGATTTGGCAGAATGGGGACCATTTAATATAAGCAGCAGAAAACTAGGATTCAGGAAAGGGAACTGCAATTGAACTTAAGAGTCTAGTCTTTGAAAATTGATAATTACCAGTTGATTCATGAAGTTCTGAAACATATTTACCATACTTTACTTGATAACTTGGAATGACTGACTAACTTTGCTGATAAACCTCCTTGCAACCATAACTCAGAAGTATTCATATCCAGGAAGACTCCCATGTGCACAAGTTGGGCAGCAAGAATGAAAAACAGGCAAGAAGCAGGCATTGGGCAGTAGGACTGGGGATTGTAGAACAGTACTTATAACAATAATTCCTGGCAAACCGTAATAAATCAATATAGTTTTTCTTTTTCTTTAAGTAAGTCATGCTTTATGACAATGTTAATAAATTAACATTTTGGTGCTAATAGCTTGAGGAAATTATGTAACACGGCTGTGCCCCAGTTTCTCTATCTTTACAGAAAAGATAAAGGAAATCTCACCATGTAGGTTAGTATGAGGATTAAACTCAGAAATGTATACGAACGTCTGGTACAAATCTGACTTGTAATAGCTCGTAGACCATGGCTTATTCTGTTCCCATTCAATTTTACTAGAAAGCTATCTGATTTTTTTTTCTAGGACTAAGACTGAATATTTCCTTTGGAAAGCTCAGCGCATTGCAAAGATAAGGTTTTCTTTAGTTACACAGAGTATAAATTGGTTATAAGGCCACTACTAGTGCAACAACCTGTGCTTCATTTATTTGTACATTTTCCAACCAAGTTTTTCGGCCAGTGTAAAGGCCATTTTTGGATTCTCTTCAGTTTGCACTTGTGAAATTTGGAGAAAATATCAGGTGCAGGCTTTAAAACTTGGCTTGCTGCATTATACGTAGCTATCAAAGAGCAATCTTTGGGGCTTCCCTGGTGGCGCAGTGGTTGAGAGTCTGCCTGCTGATGCAGAGGACACGGGTTCGTGCCCCAGACCGGGAAGCTCCCACATGCCGCGGAGCGGCTGGGCCCGTGAGCCATGGCCGCTGGGCCTGCGCGTCCGGAGCCTGCGCGTCCGGAGCCTGTGCTCCGCAACGGGAGAGGCCACAACAGTGAGAGGCCCGCGTACCACAAAAATAAATAAATAAATAAATTTAAAAAAAAAAAAAAGAGCAATCTTAATTTCTCAGTGTTTCTTTTCCACTTGGTAGCAATGAATGGATTTAAAACCAGGTTCTCAAGGATATGGGTGTCACAAGAAAATACCAATATCCACAAATGTGTACATTTCTTTAATAAATACCCAACTTGACATTCATTAATTCAGTCATTCACACTGAATTCATTAATTCAGTCACACATCCCTTTGTGTTTATTTAACAAAAGTTGATTCAGCATCTACTTTGTGCCATGCAGGGACTAGGTGCTGGGGGTGCAAGATAAATGTGATAGACCAGACCCCCCACACACACCCAGAGCTCCTGGTCCAGAAGGGAAGACAGAGAATAAAATAACAGAGTCTTATAAATGATATGAGGAGGAAATGCTGGGAACAGTCACATGATTTATTCACTGTCTGAAAGGAAGGTAATTCAGACAGGCTTCCTGGAGTAAGTGATATTAAATTTGGTACTAGCATGATGAATAGGAACCAGGCATGTAAGAGGGGATAGAGTGTTCTCTGTAGCTCACTCACTGAAGTGTGGATGAAAAAGATTTACTTTTAGAACCTGATTAACAGTAAACATTAATATGGTTACATAATTCCCAAACACTCTTCTCATTTCCGTCTTCCATTTTTTCACGTGGTCTGGCACCTTTGGGATGCTATAGTTGCAGTAATGGTCCCAATCATTCCCCTCTCCTCGTATCCGTGCTCTTTGCAATGTGCTTTAATAGCTCCTTATCAAGAAGTAAGGTCTATTTCCTACCCCTTAAATCTGGGTTGGCCTTGAGTCTTGCATTGACGGATAGAGTGAGATGGAAGTAACTGTGTGTCAGTTCTGAGCCTGAGCCTCAAGAGGCCATGAATGATTATGTTCACTATTTCCAACCCTACCTCCACCACGTAAACACACTTGAGCTAGCCTGTTGGAGAATGAGGTACGTACGGAGGAAAAACAAGAGTCCTCAGCCTTCAGCCAGCCAACGCCCAAGCATGTGAGAAAACACAGCATGAAAGAGCAGAAACATGTACCTGACCCACAGCTGACCATGATGCATGAGTGAGCCCAGTCCAGTCCAGAAAAACTACCCAACTGATCCATAGACTGAAGGACAAAACTCAGCAAGTGTCTTTCTAACTCACCGAGTCTGGGCGTAGTGTGAAATCATTAACTGATTATAGCTGCCAAGGTCTATTTGAATTTTGCTTGTTTTCCATCAGATGAAAATATTTTATTATTATTTGACTGAAGCATGCTTATTGAAAACCCAAAAGTCAAAGAAAAAAGTGAAAACCCACCCTCCCGTCTTTTGCTCCACCATCCCACTTTTCAAAGCATCATTTTTAACTGTCATGGTTTTAACCGATTGATAGAGACTGTCATTTCTGTTATGTTCATTGTTATAATGCAACAGGAACCACAAACCAGTTTGATAGGATTCAGGCCCCAAGGTAATTCAGGCTTCGCTGTAGGATATCGACTAACTTCCTGCTTGGTTCCGTCCGCATTGCCGCAGGCAGCTGTGGGCTTCCGCATCTACGACCCTCAAGGCTGTCATTCTGTACCCTCGGCTCAGGCACCAGAACTCGGTTTTCCACATCTGCTCTTCTTCCCAGTTCTAATTGGATGCTGGGTTATTTCCTCGGCCAACACTGGCCAGATCCAGCTCTAGGTTCTGCTCACTAATTTCACACTCTAGAGTTTAACTCTCCCTTTCTGAATTCTAGTAGTAAACACATAACAGAATTCTCATGTGGAGAGTCTTTGGAGAATAATGTAAGTCATATCTCCAATCATCCCACTTTGACTTCTAAGCAGAAAACTGCCACTTCTGGTTGCTAGAATTTGTGTTCACCAGAGAAATGGTTTCATTGGTGTTTCTCCTGATACTGGTGATACGGCTTTGAGAAACAACCAGAAAAGGAGAACTTGGTCTGAACCATTTTAAGAAGCCAACGTGTGTCTTTATGGGGTTTGGATGTAAACCAGCAGGGTATAAAATGTGGCAGGCTAATTACAAAATGATAGGAGGTGATTACTCCCACAGTCCAAGGCAAAAAGCTAGACCACAGAATGAGAATTTGCAAAGGAGGTGATCAAAGTGAATGTTATTGTCCTTAACTGAACTCCCTTCTCTAGCCTAGGAAAGGGGGTAGAGGCTGAGAGGCTGGAAACCAGCTATTAGAGACTCCGAGATAGACTGTGTGTGTGTGTGTGTGTGTGTGTGTGTGTGTGTCTGTGTGTGTGTGAGTGTGTGTGTGTGTGTGTGTGTGAGAGAGAGAGAGAGAGAGAGAGAAAGAGAGAGAGAAAGAGAGAGAGAGAAATGAATCTCCATCCCTCATAGAGGAGGGATGAGAAGTGAGAAGTGTCTCCGCCAGTGAAAAATCAAGTGAGATAGACTTTCACGGGACCACCTGGAAATCTTGTTATTTGTTTCTAGTTATTGAAGGGACACTGTTAAAAAAAAGTACAAGAGGTTAGCTGAATAGCCTATGACCACAGAGCAGACAGCTGCTTGGCAAGTCACTCTCCAGCTACAGCTGATGGGTTAAAGATGTGTATAAAGTGTGTTTCCCGTGGACCAGGTTAGGCCATGGAGAGAAACCCATTAGGAGAGAAACACTGGAGGTGGCTTAGGTCATGTGACTGCCAGGAATGGCAAGGACTCTGCAGGACATGGCTCAAGGTCCATCCACAGGATGCCCAGTGGACAAACAGCCAGGAGATCTTCAGGTGAGAGATAGCTAACCATGAGGGCCCTTCAGGGTATACTTGAAAGCACCCCAGGAAGAGAGTATCAACCTCTCTTTCCTTCCCTGCTACACCAGAGTGTGAGACACACTGGCTTATGCTAGTGCCAGGCAAGAAGACCTTTCCTACCCCTCACCTCTCCTCCTTCCTTCTACCTCGGCCCTTGTGAGGGCAGACTTGGTGGGGATCAAGCTGGGGGCAGCAGGGTAAGAACCTAGAGACAGGCAAAGAGAGAGAGGCCGCCTCCTCCGTGTACCAGGAGCAGGCCTGAATGGGCCAGAAGAGAAGAGTTTCCTTGAAATAAAGTTCAAAATTGTAATCAGTGTAAGGAACTAAGCGTTTAAATTATTACTTCAATAAGACATTTTTGTGACTTGAAGAAACCAGACGATTTTTTTATGTTCAATTTATGTTTTTTTGTATTTTTATGTTCAAATTAACAGTTAAATAAATACACAGGCAAAAAAAATCTGATGGAATTACAAAATTTGCTCTAAGATTATTGCAAATTATATTTAGCCTGAATTATGGAATTGAATTTTATCACCTTTGTTGGTTATCCATTTAAAATAACGCCTTATATTTATATACCATGTGTTAGCTTTTAAAATAAGTGCTATTTCATTTGATCTTCACAGAAACCTGTGCGTCTGTGGGCTGGTGTTATGATCTGATTATTTAGGTGACCAAACAGCTGCTCAAGAGGAACCAAACGGCCCAGACTCATTGGTAATTGGTAAACTCAAGTCAGGAAAGGGATTTCAGGTTCCTGACCCGTAGTACAGATCTCTTCCCATGACTGAATTAGGTTGAGTCTCCCTTTTTCCACCTCCACGCTCAGGAATTCATCCATCCATCCATCCATTCATTTATTCTTCTGGTTTTTCCAATATAAAACTATTAGGCACTGAGCACATACCAGTGGAGGAGATTGCTATTAATCACAAAAGCTAAAAGTATAACTACAGTCTGTGACAGAATCTACCAAGGAAAATGACACCGCACTCCCTCTGAAGGATGTTACACGGCCTCCTTATCTCTGGGAAACTGAGATCCCAGGTGACTTAGAAGAAGGAACAATCCAGGGAGGACCCAGGAGGTGTGATGACCCTGGGACTTGAGGGCACATGTGGGAGAGTAGCTGAGAGCAGAAGTCTGACAGAGCCAGGCTGAGCTGGCTGCATCAGTGATCCGAGTCTTACCTAAAAGTGCCAGGAATCCACTTATGGATTTTAAACTCCCGGGATTTTAAACTCAGGGATCAGGTTTACAAAGTCAGCTAATACATTATCATCCTAAACCACGGGAAACAGAATTATGAAGGTAAATATGCTGCCCCAAATTCAAAGAAGTGTTTGCTGTCTAGCCCATGAAATTTCTCTGTTCTTGTAACTGACTGAGAGTTGTTTATAACTGATTGTTTTGATAGATCTAAAAATTAATTCTAGAGCACCTGAGCAACTGTGTCACACATGTGCTTTTCTTCCCCTAATAAAATAGCAACATTGTACATGCTTGTCTTTCTTTGGTTCAGCCATTTACTCATTGAGCAGACTTGTAAGAACACCTGTCTTGAACAGCACCCTCTAAGGTGATGACAGATGTCCTCTGCCTTCAAGGAGCCTATGTTCTCCTGTGATGGTGCTTGATTTTTTACTGTGAGAGGACATCATTGTCTCTGATTCAAAAAGAAAGGAGACTGGACTTTCTTTTCCTGTGGTTTGTAAGGTTTTTTCTAAAGTATTTATATACTTTTTCCCATTTTTCCCTAGCAAGATGATTGGTTAAAGCTGTGAGAACAGTTCTGGAGTCAAGGAATTTGGTGATATTAACTGGTGTGGGGTGTGTGTGTGTGTGTGTGTGTGTGTGTGTGTTTATCTATAGCTACTTACGGATTTTAGGCTTGGGTCTTATGTGGTCCGATCTGCTGTCAGCTAACTTATCATACTCTGTACATAACTATATGTGTGAGTACACACACACACACACACACACACACACACACACAGTCCCTTAAACCTGATTTCTACTAAACACATGCATAGACCATGACGTTCTATACTATACAGGTACCCTGAAAGCTGCTGGAAAAAAAATACAACTTGATAGTAATTTCATTCTTGGTAGAGAAATTCTGAATTTCCATCTACTCTCTGTTTGATTCTCTTGGGAAAAAATAATTAACCAGGCATAAACAATTCAGAAAATGCGAAAGGTATCTTCTCCTTACTTGCCTCTCAGTAGATTAATCCTGTTTGAGAATCATAATGACAGTATGCTTGAGTTCTGACTGTAGGGCCAGCTCCTTGTATCTTTCACTGAAGGGAACATGACCCTGCCCTGTGCCCTCTCCAGGAGTGGGCTCTGACACTCCTCCTAGTTGGCAGTTGTTGGCTTTGTTTGGAAAGGCCCTATGGGTACAGCACACCACCACTATTCACAGAGAATGTCCTTTCTGTTTCTGTGAGAAGCCATGGAAGACATTACAGAAAAGAAGGCTCTGACTGACTTATGCTGGGCATATACAGAGACTAAGTCTGGAAGCTTGTAAGCAGACCAGAATACATATCAAATCGTATTTGCATTGCCATCTGTTGTCCAAGACAGGCACTGCAGTATTCCCCATCTTGATTCTTTTAATGTTAAATTCAACTAAAATTTGGTCAATGTATTTGCTGGACTCTTTGGGAAAGATGAAGCAACGGAGTAAAACATTTTTTTTTAATTAGAAATATACAAATCATTTATGTTTTACACTGGCTTCATTCTTTAAAATTTGGTTTAAAATAATTCATTTAATAAAAACTGCATGAGTCCTCATCAAGGATTAGTTATGTTACTCAGGGGAAATACAGTGGGGAATGAGATGGACACGGCTCCTGTCCTCAAAAAGCACGCGGTTTGGTAAAGAAGAGAATGGGAGGAAGGGGGAAGGAAGGAACAAGTGCGCCAGGCAGAGTGAGTGGCATGGTTAAAATCCTAGAGTAAGAGAACTCATGGGGCTTTAGGAGAATTTAATGCAGTGTGACAGGTGCAAAACTGCAGGTGAGGCTGGCTCCGTAAGCTGAGCCATGGGTACCATCGTGAGGAAGCAGTTTAGACTTCATTATAAGCAGGGGAGCTGAAAGATCATATTTGCCTTTAAATAATAACATAATAAAAATAGCTAACATTTCTTGAGGTCTTATGCTGGCCACTGTGGTGAAATCTACACTTATTATCTTATTTAATTCTTACAGTAATTTTACAAAGTAGCTACCTTTGTTTCTCCCATTTTACCTGTGAACAAATGGAAGCTTAGTGAGGTCAAGGAAACTGTCCATGGTCATTCAGCTAGTCAGTGATGGGAGCTCTCATGAAAAGATAATACCTCTTTCCCAAGAGCTCCAGCAGAAGAATGAAGGCAACTCTCATTGGCTGACTTGGGCCACATGTTCAATCCTGAGCCACTCAGTGAAGCCAAGGGGATAGAATGATTGATTGGACAGGTCTGAATCACATGGCCACTTCTGAGCTGAAGTTGGGGTCAGCCCCTAGTATGGAACCATGAAAATTGAGATTACTGGTGATATTGTTCTCCAAAGGAAGTTCAAGCTACTGTTCCAGAAGAAAAGAGTAAATGGATTCTGGACAGGTGAAAATGACAGATGACCATTACACCTCCTAAATTTTATTTTTAAATAATTTTTATTATGTTTAGCCATTTACTACCAAAACTTGCACCAACAATTTTAGAAAATTTTAGCAAATAGCCAACTTGAGTTATGCATGGTCCTACCAACACTGTTACAAAAATAAAGCACAGGAGTTACTCATTTCTTCCGAATCTCTCCATATGTACGTGTTATTAAACTTTTTTTGGAAATAAGTATCTAAATAAATAATAAAGCACAAAAAGCAGACCAAGAAGGAAGAGTAAAAGCAGTGATCTTAGTAAACTAGCTCATGATCGATCAAGAATATTTTTGAGGTCATTTCAATGATTCCAACAGATTTAATTTATGAACACCTAAGAATCAGCGAGCCTTAGACGTTGCTTCTTATTACAAGTGATGAAAAAGTACCCTGAGAATCTGCATGGTTTCCCTCAGGTCTCACAGGCAGGTAATAGCTTTTCTTGGACGTTGCTGTTGAGATTTTCCTAGGGCAGCATTTTACAACTGGTGGTTCCAAACTCCTCTGGAGTTTTCAAAGGTTTTCCCATGTTTCTTGTGCTTCAACATGATATTTTCTTCTGTTTCAGTTTTTGTTTTTCAAATACTCAATTGGCAAATTAACTGGATAAAAAGTTACCCTTTTAAGAAAACTTTGGGGGCTCAGAGTCCATAGAAAGCAACAGTTCTTAAACTCTTCAGTCCCAGAACTCTTTATGTTCTTAAAAGATATTGAGAACCCCAAAGAGCTTTCCTTTATTTGGGTTAGGTCTAGAAATATTTCTCATGTTAGAAATTAAAATTGAGGGTTAAAAGTTTTCTATTCATTAAAAATAATAAACCCATTATATGTTAACATAAATAACATTTTTTTCATGAAAAATGACTCTATTTTCCAGAACTGTAACAAATGGTTACCAGATTGACATTGTTTTACATTTTTATAAATCTCTTTGATGTCTGACTCAGTAGAGCATAGCTTCTCATCTGCTTTGGATTCAATCTGTTGTGATATGTTGCTTTGGTTAAAATGTATAAAAGGAAGCTGGCCTTATACAGATGCATAGTTCAAAGGGGAGGAATATTTTAATAGCCTTTTTATATAATTGTGGATATTCTTCTTTAATACTTTCCCCAAACTCAACAAACAGCAGTTTGGTAAGGGTTAGTTACATATCAATAAGCTCACCATGCTCTGTTACATTAAAATCCATTGGTCTGTCTTGGACTTTAAGTGTATTTTTACCCATGAATGATTTTTTTTTGTAGACAAGTCATATATTTTCTTTAAAAAAAGCATGATCACTTATAAAATGGCAAAAGTAAAAATTTGCTTACATTTTATTATTATTAAAATTATATAACAATAAACACTAAAATACAATATTTAACAACATGTTAGTCTAAATTATTATTTTTACTTCAACTTGCTTCTCCATATCACAGAAAAAATGTGATAAAATAAAATGATTAAAATTACTAAGGAGGTTTTAAAGGTTATATGTGTTTTTCTGGGAAACAAAATCATAAGACGAAAACGATTGGGGAGCTTTGATCTAGAGAACTGTTTGTTCCTTCTCTATAACAGCATTCTTTATGATCTGGAAAATTGCTTTTTAAAAGTCTAAACAAAGTCTTAATGTTTATCACACGAATAACTCTATTCAAAGAAATCTGTTAGTCACAAATTATTTCCCTTTGCAAAATCCCTCCTGCCTTTCTACCATGAGAATATACTTAATAAGATATAATTTTCATGAGCTTGCCAGGTGACTCCCACTCAGGCAATCCACCTATCCTCTGGCACAGTGATCATGTTTCATAATCAGCTGTTTTACCAAAAAGAATGGTTAGTGCTATTCTATTTTGATTTGTCCATTGGATCCAGGGAATCCCGTATATTTACTGCTATTTACTTTATTCCAAGGCTGAAATCTATATCCCTAATCCCACAAGGCAAATACTTGCCAATTATCATTATCAACAAGAAATAGGAAATGTGGGTGACTTAATTTAAAACCTCCTCACTGTGGGGAGGAAATAAAACAGTTCAAAGCATATACTATACTGCAGTTGGTCAATGACACCAAATACTGTTGTGTATTTAAATGCCTTTGACCTGATTGCATTAAAAGACTGTTTTTTTAATTTACTTTTTATTTTTATTATTTATTTTCTGGCTGTGTTGGGTTTTTGTTGCTGTGCAGGCTTTCTCTAGTTGCGGCGGGGGGTGGGGGGCTACTCTTTGTTGCGGTGCATGGGCTTCTCTTGTTGCAGAGCAGGGGCTCTAGGCTTAAGGGCTCTAGAGCGCAGGCTCAGTCGCTGTGGTGCAGGGGCTTAGTTGCTCCGCCGCATGTGGGATCTTCCAGGACCAGGGCTTGAACCCTTGTCTCCTGCACTGGCAGGCGGATTCTTAACTGCTGTGCCACCAGGGAAGTCCAAAAGACTATTTTTAAAGTGGGAAACTTCCCCAAAATAGTGAGGATGAAACAAGGAAGTGAGTACTTCTACTGTCCTTTCTGAGCAGTTTGTTTGAGATGATAATCAAATGAGGTCATTGATTTTCCAAACATTCTTTTGCTTTTAATACATTTCATAAAATTTATGATTGGTTTTAGAGTCATTTACTCTTTAGGTCATTTTTTTGACTCATCTAATATCTTAGTTGTACCTTTACATACATTGTGAATTTTCTTATTTGTACTTAATCTTTCTAAACATATTTGTAAAAATGTAAATGTTGGATCACTTGCTGATAGGTACCAATATCTCTATTAGAAAATATTCATTCAAATTATTAGACTAACACAAGAAATGCAACTGGCCTTCCCATCTCCGATTCCTTGTGAGACTACTACGCCCCACCTCTAAGTGTGTAGACTACCTTATATCTACTACACTTGAGAGCCCTTCACATGTTACTAGGTCTTAGCAGTTGCACAAATCCTACTCCAAGAGACAATATAATTGTCCCTATCACAATTCAAATAACATTCAACTGTGTAAAATGATCAACTTAAAAAGGAAAAATGACTCCCACCCTTTCATTCAATGTGAGTTCTCACCTATTTCAACCATCATTACAATTGTATTCAAAAAGATGAGGAAGATTATAAAGTTTCTGAAGAGAGGACCTGTTTTCTCTTAAGAAAACATAGAGCGGAGTTCTTTCTGGTTTAGGCAGGTGACATAATTAGGGCAAGAATAGAACCGGTGAGAATGAAAAGAAAATGGAGTTTGGGAAGGGAAAAATAAGTCAACAGGCAGATGATGAGGCAAGAGAGACCGTAAAGCCATGGGATAAAAATGAGTGGCATGAAAGGATACACTCAAGGACCCATCCAGCACACAAGGAAAGAGGTGGACTCCCGCTGCAGCGCACTCGAAGGGTGCTCAACAGTCTCTGGGCATGTGTAATCCGTTCTGCATGACGAGGCTTTAAGAAGCGCACAAGCTGGTGTTGATCTCCCAACATGTTTCTTCTGACAGGAAGGATCAAATATCTCTCGAATAGTGTGCCATGGCACAGTTTGGCTCAAGCCGTGCAGATGCTCAAGGAGAGAGAAAGTATCAATGAGTCGGGAACGAATGGCATCAGCCCGGGGCAGTTGCATGTGTCCTACTGGGTGATAAGTGGCCATGTCTTGGCCCAGGCTCTCTTCTGCCCACTCAGCCCTGACTTCACTCCTCCGCCTCCGGCTCTGACGCGCCCTGAGCTCGGCTCTCCCCACGCGGGCGAGCTCAGGGTCGGCTCCCAGTGCCGCAGCGCCGCACGTCCAGCTACGCCAGGTCCCGTCCGTTCCCGGGTTCCGGCTCGCCCCGGGCCCACCCCCTCCCCCATGAATGATTTATAACACAGTGCTTTTAGAAAATATCGGCTCACTAAGTCATGCAAATCTTCCATATGTTGACACATTTTGTTTTAAAAATCGATACAACACATTTATTAATATTGCCACTGATCTCCTAAGAAAAGCCTTTAAGTATTAGAGTGCTGTCAAGCTCACAGTGTTTCAAAATTTTACTATTTGCTTGAAAGCTCAAATGTATCATTGTCGATAAATACTGCCCCTTGTCTTTCTTAAAGCAATAAGCTCACTTCATTCATGTTTTGAGAAGGTGTCTGCCAAATATGCAAGTCTGTGTGGCAGTGAAAAATACCTACTTAACTAGTACAGTTTGGTGCTATTGCTTTGATGTGCTAAGGTATCAGCAGGTTTATCCAGTCTTGTTTGGGGACTTTCAGTGCGTTTGTCAACACAGTGGAAAAACAAATAATGTCTTAGCATTTTTACGAAAATAGTTTTTACCTCAGGTCACCACCTCCCAAAAGCGTCTTAGAGCCCTCCAGAAATTCTGCTATAGAATGAATGAACATGGCCATTACTGGAGATCAGATTGAAGTCCCTGTCCATGTATAGTCTCATATTGATCTTATCCCAAGACACGTATTGCTTAGTTTATGTCTATAACAGACAGTGGTTCAAGGCAGAATCATAAGAACTATAGCTATTGTAATAGAACATGCTACAAGGACCATACACAATTTCAATATCTGGTCACATTTTGTCTCAGGATGTTTGCACTTCAACAAACCACAAAGCCAATTGTATGAAGAGGAAATATCATTAGTGTTACGTCCAGTTTTGAGTGTCATTTACATTAATAAGGTGAGTGATGTAAAAACTTTGTCTGGCATTTCTTTCCTTTTATTTGTTATTTAGGAGTAAAATGTCATATATTTTAAATACGTGTTAACTTATTTTTGCCGTGTATCCATTCCTAATATCAGGGGATGAAAGAGTTTTGTTCTACTTTTCGTTTGTTTATTCTATTTTTGACACCATAACATGAAGTTAAATTTTTATCCCCATGGTAATATACATTTGATCCTGATACAGATCATATGCCTTTTTCTGTATATTATGGCAGATGAATTTTTTATGTAATAATTTTTAAGATAATTAAGGAGCATATATTACTTGTTAAATAGATAAAAATATGTTCCTTTATAAACATATACTTCAACTCTCTTTTAATGTGGAATCAAGTATTTTTTGAAAAAAGCACATTTTCATATACAGCTAAAGTGATGAAGATCTTAAGGGCATTTCAGAAATGATGTGTTTTAATAAAAGAGGCTGTCAAATTAAAAAAAAAAAACTGTTGATGCTACATGATGCTATGTTGCCATGTAAGAAACTAACCGTGCATTACAGCATCAAGGGCATCCCTGTGCAGTAAGCGGCATGATTTATATTCTCTCTGTATAAGAAAGTGGAAGGCAAGGGAAATCCATGGCCTCAGATACTTAGAAGGAATACAATGAGTACTCCTAACCCCACATGCATGTGATTCTCTTTCTCCTCTGTACAATGGATTCTTTAATGCTCTACGTCTATCATTGGATCATAAATTTCATCCACCACGTTGCCACCTCATTTTTCTCTGGGTTTACCAGAGAACCCAGATCTTTACCAGAATTCCAGTATTCCCAAGGAGAATGACCAATTACTCCAGCATCAGTAGTTTTACTATCTGACCCTTCAGATAACACTAGGATTTGGACCATAACTGAAGGATGCTCAGAGTCATTCACTGCCACATAAGTGCCACATCAGCTGCTTCCTTAGAGGTATGTCCCATGAAAGGCTGGAGAGAGAGAAGTATGTCTACTCCCAGGGTAGTGTTTTGCATGTGGCTGATTTTCTTTTTCCAGGGTCACAAAATCATCACAGCAATGATCAGATGTTCGTCTTCTAGCATCATCGTGACAGTGCCTAGGTCTATGGGCTTCTCAAGGATCTATAAAAATACTTGATATTAAAAAATGAAGCACCAACATTTCCAAAGAAACTGCCACATTAACATGAATGAACATCTAACTAAATCTATACAAAATGTGACATTAGGTCGATTTAATTAATTATTAAATTTAGTATTAAAACGGTTCCATTACATCTGAAAACAGTTTCTAGATTAGATTGTCTAACGTGGTAAGTATTCCTGAGTGCGCATGATTACTGTCTAGAAATCATAGCCAATCATGAATTAATTGGATTATTCACAGTCCAATAATTTCAAAGCAAAATTATAAAAATGTATTCCGATTATATACCGAAAAATTTACATTTAATGTCGGACATTAGGACATCCTATATGTTTGCAAAATTATAAAAATGTATTCCGATTATATACCAAAAAATTTACATTTAATGTGGGACATTAGGATGTCCTATATGTTTGCTATGATGTGTGATGGAAGCTTTCAAACAAAATGTTTGGAATCTGTGAAGGTTTTAACACAGTCCTGGCAAAGCTGCCCCTTATTACTCAGGCATCAGTTTATCTCAAATAGCATGTGTGTTATTTCAAAAAAATGCCTTTCCCAGAAATGAAAGTAGAATTTGCAATAAGCATACCTCAGTGTTTTAAATAAAAGGCCTTTTTTGTGACCTCCCTGTAGCCCTAAGTCATTGATTAGAAACTTTCAGCAGCATGATTGACTAGGGAAAATCATAATATGTCTCTACTAGTAGAGAAAAATATTACGTATTGAAAAAATAAAACAAGATGGAGAAAAATATGTCTCCCCAGAATTTGATCTTATTTCTTTGATGCTAGGTGAAAGTGTTTTTTTTTTTTCGCAAAAATACACTAATCTCTTATTGCTGTGTAGATCCAGAGGTTGAGAACAATCATTTGTCTTTGCTTTCTGAAAACAAAGAGAACTCTAGTACTCATAATAGTAGCTGTGGGTGCCTTGGGGATTATCCTGTAACAATACCAAGGAACATAATCCTGAACAGAAATTCAGTTCACCTTACAGGGAAGATGAGAAATGATGGAGAAATTGCCATCCTTAAAAAAAAAGCAATGAAAGATTGTATCCAACAAGAATAAAAAGAGAGAAAATAGTTCTTTCTAAGTGACAAAGTCCAATGGGCACTTACTTAATAAGAACTTTAAGATGATGATGAATTATTACCCTGGAAAGATCACATGATAATGTCTTGATGATGGTTTATTTCAAGGAATTAAAATTAATGTCTTCTTTCTTCCTTCTTTCCTCTCTCCCTCCGTCCTTCTCACCCTCTCCTTCCTTCTACCTTTTTTCCATACTTCCTTTTCCTTTCTCTGTCTCTCTGTGTTTCTCTCTCTCTCGCACATTCTTTCTTGTTCTCTTTACACTAGACCTTCACTGAAATTGCACAAACAAGATCAACTTTTACTTCTAGGATGGTTATTGGTAGTTTATTACACAAGAAGGGGTTTTTCCTTGGATGTAGGGAGAATAGATACTTTCTAGCTCATAATTAATCTTTTAATGGAATGAGTTTTTCTAAGGGGAGGAAAGCCTTATCTTAACTAACTTTTGAGGCATATGTCCATCGTTTTTGACCCCCAAACGCCTTGGCAATTTTTATATTAACAAAATTTAGGATGAAAACTTACTGTTTTTAGTCTTGTGTTTCCTAAGCCTCACTATTTAAGGCTCAAAGCACAGTGTATTTCTAAAGGTAAGTGAACTGGACGATTTAACTTTGATGTCACAGCCCTAGAGACTCTCTAAGAGGCTTGGTTATAAAAATAGAATCTTTTCTAGGATTCTTGAGACTTTTTAGAAAATTCTTTTGGCCAAAGAAACCTTGGTGGATCCAACATCATAAGGATTTGTTTCACCAACTAGGTCCCACAAACACCATAATAGATTCCAAATGTATTTAAGTCAAAGACAAGGTGAAACAGAAAAATGAGTAGGATAAAGATAAACCAAAACCTCACAATTAAAAAAAATTGTCCTTATGACATGATACCATCAAGCAACAATGTTATGGCGTATGTATGCATGTATATGTGTGTACTCACACACAAATGTGTGCATTTTCCACCTGCCGGTGTACGCATGTGTGCATAGCGAATTCATAAGTAATCATCTCAGCCTGCCACTGCAGGTGAAGTCATAACCCATATGAGCCATGTTGGGACTGAACAGTCGACCGCTGGGTGACCTGACTTTAAAGCTACAGGGTGGCTGGCCGGCAAGGTCAGCCGCCATGTGTGATGAGTGGTTAGTGGTTATATTGCAGTCCCTAAGGGGGTGGATGAACCAAGACACGATCTGGACCACTGTCCAATAGGGGTAAAGCAAGGCCTTTGTGGGTCACGATGAAATTGGGAGTTTGCTTGGATTTTAGTAAGTCTCAGTCTGTGCTTTAGAGATATCACTGTCTATGCTTGGAAGAGGCTGATTAAGTCAGAGTCTGACTGGAAACCTAGCAGGGGAAATTAATCCATAGGTACATTGGGTAATATAAAAGGCATTGGATTGTGTCACTCATCAGATAATCTCTTCAACATACTCTTTAAAGGAACCTCATAGTAAAAAAACATTATTTGCCATCCTTTTCTAGGAAAAAATGTTGAATTTTCTCCATGTGACTAAATGTGCTAATTCAATAAAGGTATATATGGAAACATTGGCTTATTATGAAAACATGTCAACCAGGATTCTGATAGATGTTTTACATTTATTTTATATAATAAAAGATGATTCCTTAAGAGATGCTAGGATTTATGCATCCTGGGAAATTAGGTTCATTTGTAAATTAGAGTGATAGGTTATGTCATCATGTGACACATTTATATTTGAACACTCTTATATTTTCAAGAGTGGGTGCGTAGATACTAGAATCACCTGCACAAAACTTAGGGAGAGTTTCCCTAGAAAATCATGTACCCTTGAATGAGAATCACTGCCTTGGTAAGTCGGGGAGCCAGACCTTGAACCCAGGCCTTAAAACATATTCTATGTTACTGTCATTGCCACAATTTGCTTTAGAAGTTGCATTGACGTTTTCTAGGTTAATTTGAGTGTCTTCAGTGAAAGAAAAATCATATTAACTGAACACTTACTCTGTGGTCCTCACCAACATAAATACTCAGAGCCACAGCCAGCAGTGCAAACGGTATATAAGTGCTAAGGCTATTTGGAAGAAAGAGGTAAACAAGGTTGCAGGATGCTTTACAATAGACATGCACATTGAAGCATGCCTTAGAAAATAGATAACATCTGGTCTGATGAAAGGCCACGCGTGGGGACACCTTGTGAAGGACAGAAGCAGGGTAAGATGTGGAGACTGAGAAGAGATACTGAGTTGTCTATGCTTTGGGGAGCAGACAGCCACAGAGAGCACAGTGGATCAGATCAGATGGGGCCAGATCACAGGGGGACCTTTGAATATTAGCCAAGTGAGTTTGAAGTTTTTATCATATGAAGTGGGGAGTAATTTAAAACTTTTGAATAAGGTGTGTGATCTAAAAGCAATTTAAGAAGTTCCGCCTGGCATTGTGTACAAGTTAGTTTTGAGCAGAGAAACTATGGGTATGGGGACCAGCAGGTAGACTTTACATATATATATATATATATATATATATATATATACACACACATATATATATGTACACATATATATATACACACATATATATATACACACACATATATTTAACGATATATAATTATATATATTACCTATGTTATATATAAAATTATTTTTGGCTCAAGTTGTTGAATACCAAAATTGTGGTATTGTCTGTGAGTTGAAATAAATCACAAAGAAAGAAAACTACCACAGGGCTAACTTTATAGAAAGAGGAAAAGAAAGCTCTGAACATAAAAATTAAGCTTCCAGGAAAATGGAGGTAATGTTCCGCCTATAAATAGGAAAATCAGAAGGATACCTAAGATGTTGAGAAAAAGCTATCATTTGGTCCTTGTTTATTATTATTTTATATATAGTAATGTGTATATTTTAATCCCAAACTCCTAATTAATCCCTAGTCTCTAGAAGGCACTGCGGCTTAACATCAAGCAAGGAAGGGTGTGAAGAGAGGACAGACCTGTAGAAACCTCCATGTGACCCAAGAGGGAAAAGATGATACACAAGAAGCCATGACAATGCACATGTTCTGAGGGAGAAAGTGCCGAGGGAGAAAGCAAAACAAGACAAAAAGACAAACAGAAAACAACAGAGAAGAGGGAGGTGAAGCCATAAGCATCATAGGTAGAAACGGTTCCATCTTTTATCCATCATTAGCTCACCTATCCCCACTCTCCTAGATACCAGAATATGTGATTCATTATTATTTCTTTATACTATATAAGCAATAAAGTGAATAAAAGGAATACATCCTGAAATAGTTTTGACTTCTGGGTAGGTTGGAAAATAAACCTAAGCACCCATGGTCCTCCCTACTTCAGCTTTTACCACCTGCTCAGCACCATTGGCAGGTGTGAATTATCACAGCGTTTTTTTTCTTTAAATAATGTAGATCTTTTTTTTGTACTTGTCTTTTTAATTTTTTTATTGAAATGTAGTTGATTTATCATGTTGTGTTAGTTTCAGATGTACAGCAAAGTGATTCAATTATACATATATATAAACGTATATTCTTTTTTTTTTTACATTCTCTTCCATTATAAGTTATTACAAGATATTGAGTTCAGTTCCCTGTGCTCTACAGAAGGTCCTTGTTGGTTATCTGTTTTATATATAGTAATGTGTATATTTTAACCCCAAACACCTAATTTATCCCTCCACTCCATTGCCACTTTGGTAAATAAGTTTTTTTCTATGTCTGTGAGTCTATTTCTGTTTTGTGAAGAAGTTCATTTAGATCATCTTTTTAGATTCCACAAACCATAATTTGAACAGACACATGCACCCCAACGTTCACAGCAGCCCTGTTTACAATAGCCAAGACATGGAAGCAACCTAAGTGTCCACTGACAGATGAATGGATAAAGAGGATGTGAGATGCATACACACACACACACACACACACACACACACACACACAATGGAATATTACTCAGCCATAAAAGAATGAAATAATGTTGTTTGCAGCAACAGGGATGGACCTAGAGATTATCATACTAAGTGAAGTGAGCCAGGCAGAGAAGGACAAACATCCTATGATACTACAGCTCTTTTAGGGCCCAGCCTTCCCTAGCTCCCAGAACACGAGGCATATCTTGATCAATGATACCATGGCACCCTGTACTTCTCCTTTCTAATTTTTCTGAATTTTCAGGAAACCATTTTAGGCATACTGTTTGTCTCCCCTGAGTAAACATAAACCTCATTAAAATATGGGAAATTGGTGTCTTCCTCACCCATATTCTTAGCATCCACTGCAGTGCTTTGCACGTGGTGGGCCCTTGATAAATGTTTGTTGAAAGAGCAAAGAACAAATGAGCTCTTTAACTTTTACTGCCCACAAAGTAGATGTCAGCATCCTTCTAACACCTGTTCATTCCCCCAGCAAATGTTCTTCTACCACTGATAATTCCACCGAGAGGGCTGGTCACAGCTGCTTTTATATAATTAAATGCATAATTTGCTGCTTAATATCTTTGCTCCTGGATAGATTGTAAGTCTCTCTTAGGGCAAGAGTGGGTTTTTGGTGACCACACTCTGTACAGTCCCTGGCACATAGTAGGTATAAAATAAATGGATTCTGAATAATGAGTAAAGGATTGTATTCATTTGTGTTGAAAAGAAATAAAACTTAAATGATATGAAAAACATTTTCTAAGGTCCTATAGCTAGTGGAGTCATCTCATAGTCCAAAGCCTGCTTATTGTCTTTTTTTTCTTGCTAAATCAGAAGCACAGAGTAAAAGACTATCTAATTTGCCAAGAAAGGCTATTAGTACCCGTTAAGATAATTATTCTAATATGGACGTGAGGCATTAATAGTTTGAAGCAGGGGTGGGAGAGGAAGGGTGTGTGTGGGGTGTATTGAAAGGTCTCTGTGTGAATGGACGCCAGCTTATCTTATTCTTTGTATCTGTATCTGGTGTCTGTGAAGGATGGGGAGAGAATGGCCAGAAGGCAGTTAGCAGAGGCTGAAGTTAGCCATAGGTCATGTGATGCAGACATAGCCAAGCTTTTCTCTGAAGAGCGGCATAGGGCTTCCCTGGTGGTGCAGTGGTTGAGAGTCCGCCTGCCGATGCAGGGGACACGGGTTGGTGCCCCAGTCCGGGAAGATCCCACGTGCCGCGGAGCGGCTGGGCCCGTGAGCCATGGCCGCTGAGCCTGCGCGTCCGGAGCCTGTTGCTCCGCAACGGGAGAGGCCACAACAGTGAGAGGCCCGCGTACCGCAAAAAAAAAAAAAATAGTGGCATAAAGGTAGTGTTCCTATCCAGCACAGAACTTGTTCTCTAGCATCAGCTTGCCACTGCTTGGTAAATTAGTGATGTAATATCATTTGAAGCCACTAGTTCAGAGAGTTTCATCTTTAAGTCAAATTTATTAATATAATGAAAGGTTTTTTTGAAAAGTGCTTGTGTATTTGCAATGCAAATATTAACCTTGCTGAGCCTCAGGTTTCGAATTTGCAAATTGGGAGGATTTATAGCTAATTCATAACTCTAAAGATTATCTTTAAGATTAGAGATAATTTAAGTGCAGCCCAAACAGAAGCTGGGATATACTAGGCACTCAAAAACTGACAGCTAATATAAAAGTTTGTGGCAAAAGCATAGATGTCAACTTTTCTTTTGATGCCTTCTTCTCCTTTATAAATACCTTCAAATATGTCTGAAAATCAGTGTCGTCTGTATACCATAAATTCTGAGCTTCTTGAATGAAGGGAACTCTTTCCATTCCCCAAATTGCAGTCTTCAAAGTATCTTGATAATGACCTAGGCAGCCTATTTAGGCTCCTTAAATAGAGGAAGAGTTAGGGGAAGGCTTTTTAATTTTGAAAAATAATATTATTATGAAAGATGTCAAAAGTCTTCGAAGTGGTTATACAATTCAAAGCAAATGAAGTTAAATTAGAGAAATGTTACATCAAAAGCATGGTGAAAGTAATCAGCACAATATAGACTTGAAAATTAGAAAGTTAGGAAAAGAAAAAGAAGGAAAGAATAAGAGAATGAATGAAGAAAAGAAAGAATGAAAGGAGGGAGGGATGGAAGAAAAATTTGGAGAGGGTGGAAAAGACATTTTAGGACACCGGAGACCCTTGGACCAAGACTGAAAATGAAGCACCAAAAATAGTCATGTCACTGGCTTTTTCCCCAATGGGATTTTGTTGCTCCAGTAATCGCTCTATAGAAACCCACTCTAAATAGGGTAAAGTGTGCAAGGCAACAAGGCGTGGAACTTAAGTGGTTTGTTCTTTATTCCCAGGAGCTGATCTGTGAACAAGGCTATTTTTAGAATCAATTGTTATGAAATTGTTTCATCACCTGCCAATGATTAGTAAACATCGGAAGAATTCAGTGTATTAAAAGAACGTGTAGCAAAACCAGAAGAAAGCCTGGAGTCCGGTTCATCCCTGCAGACTCTGCTCAGCTAATGCTCTGTCTCTCCCCCTTGTTCACAGAACCGAAAGTAAGCTGCAAACTAGGCCGGTCTGCGTCCACATCAGGTGTGCCCCCTCCATCCGTTACTCCTCTCAGGCAAGCCAGTGACCTGCAACAGAGCCAGGTACCATCATCGTTAGCCAGTCGTGATTGACTTCCTGTGATGCGACATGCCAAACGCTTTCCACCTCTGTCTGTCGTGTGTTGCTGTAACAACTTTTGCATCTGCTTTTATTTTTCTGTGTGTGTATGGGTGGGAGGGATGAGCTGTGGCCGTCTGTGTTTTCATCCAAAAAGGAAAGTCTTTCTTCCTTGTGATTGGTGAAACTTTCTTTGCTGTTTGTTACCAAATCGTTTTTGTCTCTGGTTTCCATCATTCTGTAATATAAATGTAAACTTGTACTATATGTATTGGCTTAGTGGTTATTTTTTTAAAGTTCTTTCTCTCTTCCGTGTTTTGTGTACTTTTATACCGTCTCCGAAAATTTATCAACGTTTGATAAATTTACCGACTTTGTTTTATGTAGATTTCTTTTTAAATGTTTTGTCCACAACCCTTGCACAGATGTTGTCAATGAATTTGTACATATTGTTTAGTTCTTATCTTATTATACTGTAATATTTGTGGCCGTCTTACTTTTATTTTTATTTAGCTTGGAGCATGATTGTAAGACAGTGAATATTGATGTCCTGATAAATATTCATATACCAACTCATTTGGATTGAACATGGCAGCTAGTCTTTTTTCTTGGCCATAAAGACAAATTGACCAACCAGATAATCTAGGTATTTACCCCAAACTGTAGATTAATGACGCAATCTTTAAATAAATGACTTTTCTCTCTTATACCAAAAATATCAGAAATGTTCTCAGTAAGGGAATGTAATGTAAGTGTTTATGCATGGTATATGATATCTCTATTATCATTTGGAGAAAAGATACAAGGAATAAAAGCATAAGCTACAGTATCATTTAATCCTTTATAGTACAGTATGTTGCTCTGATGTTCACTGGTACATGCTTGTGTACGGAGGATATAGTAGGGGGAAAAATCACTACATATAAATGCTCTATCTATAATTCATCCAATAGGAATTCAGTACAATGACAATTTGTGAAGCTTAACTCTTGTTACTGTTAAATGTATTATGGGTGTTAAATAGGATAATACCATCCTGGAGTGGTTTCTCTCTGCTTGTCCCAGCTTTAATGTTCACTTTCATAAAACTCTTCTGAAATTGTAAATTATAAAACTAGCAATGATACCTCCATGGGAACTGTCCATTACTGATTAGCAAATTACATATTCATCAATTATATAAATGTCAAGCTATTTTAAAAACATAACCAGGAAGAATAATTGCATTTTTTCTAATGGGAGACAGGGTGCTTTATAGTATTTTGGTCTGGCTTAAATATGCACAGGATTTGATTCATGAATATATGAGATATCTACAAATGCAATAGATGAGAGGCTCCTCTCGAGAGCATCTCAAGTGCCATTTAGAATTTCTTGTGTCTTAATTTAACAGTTTAAATGCTTTGTAAGCAAATGAATCCACCTCAAACACTTTTTTGGGTATAAAAGAGGTAGAAACAATAAGACAATGAATAAATAAATAAATAACACAATTAACCTCACTAAGATAAATTGCCACCTTAGTTGATTAAAGCTATTCCAAAATATTACATTTACAGGTTTTCAAAGCTTAAAAACTTGAATACAGAAAGGAGAGACCTTTAGCTAGCTGGAGGAGGACTGCATTAATACAATCAATTTTCCAAGTATATATACCTTGCTATTGCATTACCTCGGTATCTCAGAGAGGTTTTGTGTTCTTTGTTTTCATTTGCTTTTTCTCCTAATTATCTTTATAGTTGTTTCATCCTACGTCCCTTCAATTCTCAATGAAAGCAGTTTCCTGGGGTAACTTACAGACAAACAAGGTGCAACTCTGTACCTTTGCATTATCAGCTCTTCGCTTACCTGGTAGGATGTTCTTCATTCTTCAAAACACAGCAACAGGAGAAAGACCCTCTTGTTACTTAGATGTTGCACTTTTTCTCTCCAACCAGGAGAAATTCTGGCACACAGCCACATCATAGAAGGGGTGTCAGGGCTGCAAATTAGAAGGCTGGCCTCTGAGTCTCTCCCCTGTGGCTTGTGACCAGATGTAGTATTCACCTCTTCCCATATGCTAGCGCTAACGGGGTAAACATGGCTCAGAAGAACCTTGCTCTGCATTCCTACAACTTGGAATTGAACTAAAGGCAATGGGTACTTATTGAAGACCCTCTTCTCACCTAATTCCCACACTCTTGACTGAGATGTCTCCTTAAGTTACAACCAGGATGACACCTCCCTAGGCTAAGTCACCCCAGGCAATGGTGAAAGACATTTAAAAACATTGAATATTCGTACACAAACTAGGATACAGAACACCTAGCATTATGCGACAATCATCCTGGTCACTTTTTTAAAAAGTGTTTTTCCTCCACCGGGATTCCTGATAGTTACTAAAACACAGAACGCTTAATAGACGATTAATAGACTTAATAGACGATTAACATAGACTTCTTACTAGGAAATCTTTGGAAGACCATGTGATCTGTTTCAGACAAACAAAAGCAGTCATTGATATAATTCCAGTAGCGCTTATCTATTGAGGAGTCTGGCTTTAAGAAGCCATATTAAGGGACATTTCTGCTCATAGAGAAGGAGCTGTTTTTTTTTTTTTTTCCAGGTTGTTCACATCTTATCTCTTTTCAGCTCCCTCAGTACTAGTTTTTCACCCACCACTTCAGATCATGGTTGGAGCTTTCTGAGAAGTATTGCAGGAGGAGACAGAAGGGACGGAGGTTACTCCAGCAGAGATGGGTAGAGCTGGCCAAAAGGGACTGCCGCCCACCCCCAGGAGCCTAGGCCAATGATGATGGACCACCCCTAAAGAATCTGGAGACAGTAGTGATTGACTGACCCGCCGAGGAGCCCGGGGCGCATAGTGACTGCCCACCAAGGGCATTTGTGTAAAAATAAAAGTGGAGGTAATGTTTGCTTGGCTATGCAGTCTGTTTCGGCTTCAGGTAATATAGGAGACACAAGATTTGTAGAAATGTGTAGTCTCATCTGACTGGAACTTTAAAATACCTAGGAGAAGACGGGAAGTTCAAGAAAGAAGTATGAGTTCCAAAGCATTTAGAGCTTCTTACACAACGCATAATACTCTCTAAAACTCGGTGAGATGAAAAATAGATCTTTTCTTTCTTAATTCACTCCTGAATAAATAGAGCAGTCACGGGGCAATTAGGGGAAAGTGACATTTCCTTGGAATTTTACGGCAAAGCAGCCACATATTTTGGCATTTGTCATAAAGCAAACCTTTGGAAATTAGATTGAATTTCTGCAGCTTCCATGAGAAAGCTATTTTATTTTCTTATTTATAAAAGCAAAACGGTATAGGAGAAATATTTTGCACTTGAAGCACATCACTTTATCTTTTTTTTTTTTCTTCTGTAGTGAAGTAGAAAGCTGTGTACTCAGAAGAAAGAAGTGTGAGTGCCTCTATAGACAGCAAATGCTGTTCATGGGATCCCTCCATCTCTGGACTATGGTGTTAGTGACCCCCATTAATCTGGAGACGGGGCCATCTCTAGTTTTACTGCAGCAGGTGATGGGATAGAAACTAAGGAGCAGGCCCATGAGAAAGCCAGTCTTTCCTTCAAGGAAGGAGCAGCTAGGGTGTGTCTCCAAAGTGCCAGCTCTCTTTGGAAAAATGTTCCCAAGAAATGTCTGTACTTATTTTTTCTGGGAAGGAAGGAGATGAGAGCCACATCCTCTGACACACACACACACACTCTCCCAATATACTTATGCACATAAATACAGACAAACTCTCACATACTCTGCCCACTCTCTCACACACACAATCTCACACACACACAATCACACACTCACGAACACACACACTTCACATTTTTTTAAGTAACAGCCCCCCAAGTCAAATCAGGGAATCACAGAGCTAACAGTGACCTAAGTGTTGAACTGAGAACTCAACTTCTCTCTGAGGTTTGTCAATTGTTCTAAACTAGATTATCTCTGATTATCCTTGATGTCGGGAAGGGGGTGACAGAAAGCCATCTGTCACTTCCTTTGGTCATACATTTCAAAATCTGAGAGCCCCACATTTCTCTAGAAATTTTAAAATCGCCCCTGAAGCTGTTATCTCTTGTTCCGTGGGCTCTGTGTGGCTTGAGAGCTGCCTTCTCACTACCCAGAAGAGGCCTTGCCCAGGCTGGTCCATGCTGTGCACTTATAAGCTGTTATCCAGGGAAACAAACCCAGTTCCTTTCAACTTGCCCCTTCAGGATTATTTCTCAAACATTTATTTTTTTTTAATTTTTAAATTTTTTTTTTTTTGCGGTACACAGGCCTCTCACTGTTGTGGCCTCTCCCGTTACGGGGCACAGGCTCCGGACGCACAGGCTCAGTGGCCATGGTTCACGGGCCCAGCCACTCCGCGGCATGTGGGATCTTCCCAGACCGGGGCACGAACCCGCATCCCCTGCATTGGCAGGCGGACTCTCAACCACTGTGCCACCAGGGAAGCCCAAACATTTATTTCTTTTGATGGCACTCCTCTGGGCTCCCTCCAAGCTTCTAACATCCTCCTTTCGCTTGATGACCCTGCTGGGGCCTTATGAGAGCCTGCCCGGGCTCCTGCAGAGCAGAATACCTTCATTTTTCCCATGCGCTCCATGTCTATGTCTGCACGCCAGCATGTGGCCAGCTTTCCTAGATAATGGAAGAATGTACTAGCATCCATAGCTTGATGCATGTCTAGGGTGTGTTTCTGGACATGCCTGGATGTCAAAGTTGTTTTCTAGGTATAGTAAAAATAAGGGAGCTAAATCACCCAATGATAGAAATTAGGGATCAGTACCTGTGAAAGACTAAGATTGAGAATTTAAGAGGATTCCCTGACAAAGACTTTACCCAGTTTACAGTGTGACACTCAACGACTTTGGTTGACTTACTAAATATCTCTCTCGATAAATATCTCTTTCTATATATCCTCGAAAAAATGTTTTTCTCACACAGTCTAATTTTGTCTTTTCTCTTGGTCTTTAATACCTTCAGAGTAGTGAGGTGTTTTGATTGGTCCCACAGCCTCTGTGCTTCGCCTGAAAGCTTGGAGCAGACCATTGTTCCTTCTCAGCCTGTGTGTGAGGTCTGGGCTTTTGTAACTCTCAGACAATCAGGACATTTGCACACAAAACTTGTAGGAGCCTGGAGAGCACGAGGAAGACTAAAGGCACAGGGATCCTGAGTATAGTAACATAAATACTCAAACAATGACATGGAAAGGAATTCTAATCTCAGCCACTCGATGCCTGCCCACGTTTCTCAGAAATGTAAACTTAAAGGGTATGTTCTTATTTAATTTCAGCTTCTGCGCATTGGATCAGGTAGAAAAAGGAAAACAAACCTAACACCTGAAATAAAATAACACACAGTGTGAGAACTGGGAGTTTCAGTTTTATCCAGGGACTTACTGAGGACGATAGCCTGGGAACTATCGCTCCTCAGATAGCTCTGAGGAACTGCTCCAGAGAGGTGGGAGGAGACACCAGGGGAGAGGGGTACGTGCTATCAAGCAAACATCTCAGTAGAACGTTACTACTGCTAGTCACGAAGAAAGGCTATCTCAATTAATGATAGTAGTGTTTTTTTCTAGGTATGTGAAGTTGCAAGAATCCAGGTTCATAAAAAATTCCTCTTGAAATATTTGTAACTCTCTGAGGGCCTGTTTTTGCCTGTTTTCCCAGGGCACCTGATCTTCACCCTGAATTCCTTTCAGGGTGTATTGCAGGTCACTGACTGCAGTGGCTAATGACTCAATCTTGTAGAACTGGATGGCGAGTGACATTCCTTGCCTTACAAGCTCTAACAGTAGAAAAGCTTCAGTTCTCTTTAGAATGCCTGTGCTACCATTAGTGGAGATGTGACTTGCTTTGCCGAGACCATACTTGCTTTATTCCAGCCCTGGGTCCTGGAACGTATGTGTTACGAGGTTTCATCTGATCGGTTGTATATACAATGTCAAGTGCTCCTATCTAGTAGTTAAGGTTTTGTGTTCGATGGGAGAAAACAGAGGAAGGAGCAGAGTATGAGGGTGGGGAGCATATGGCTCCCCAAGTTAACGTGATGAAGGGGTCCCGTTTCTACCATCCCTTGCTTACGTGTTGAACAAACCTTTTTCTGAGACCCTGTGGTATTCCAGGTCCTGTCAGGCCTGAACTAAGAGAATGTTTACATCGCATTTGTACCTTTATATGGCTGGTTTGATCGTATGCTCAGGGTTACATCATATGATGGAAATGGTAAAAAAAAAAAAAAAAAAAGCAGAAACAGAACATATAACCAATTAGCGAAAGCTGAACTCACTTCATTCACGCACAGAGATCCCCACCCTCACAGAGCTTCCTCCAGGCTATGCAATAGGTTTTAAATAACTCCTATTGGTTTTTTCATCCTGCATACAAGTTAACCTGACATATATTTCCAAACGTGGAAAAGCCTGATGCGGGGGAGGGGGCTTGGAAAACCCCACTAAGTTTACAATGCCATGTAAAGATAAGATGTTTACAGCATCTTATTGGAGAAGGGTTTATCTGTAAGAACTTCAAATTGTAAAATAAAATGCTATCTTAACAAAGATTATGTTACAAAGAAATTATAGTTATTTGTTATAATAATGTTATTTACCAAAGAGATTGGATCTAGGCTTGTGAAAAGTGGAATAAATTCATGTTACAAATAGGAGTGTCAGTGGTTATATTGAGCGATTGCTATGTATTATGGTATCATTGCATTGAAATAATGCAAGGGCCAAAAAGTAAACAAACAAAGGCTTTGTCTTATGTGTGTCCTCTACAGTCCTGTCCGGTTGATTTATGAAAATGGTAGGCTTTAGTACTTTGTGGGGCCCCCCATAATTAGTGTCGTATTTAAAGAAGAAACAAGATTTTGTTATCACCTTTAAATAACAGTAATATGTGTCGTGAATTCTTTCATACAAAGAATTCAGACAAGATCAGGTGTGTTCAGGGTGGTAGGGCCGTAGACCAGATGGTAGAAACTCAGATTGCTTCCCAGGACAGACCACAATCTGAACTGAGAAATTTTGACATATTATGTAGGCATCGTGTGCTTGTTAAATGCTGTATATTTCACGTGGCAGAATATTTGGGGTCACTTTTTAAAGGCCAGTAGTCTCATGTCCAGTCTCTCAGTAACTTCAAGATTGAGTAGAATGAAACTACACAAACCCATCCCTTTGCCCCCATTCCGATCCCCCCACCCAATAATCTTGCATTTATGCCCTTGGAGTAGGAGGCAGAGTGTAACAAAACAAGAGGATGTTCTCTGAGAAATCTTGAACGCATTGACAAACAAGGGTAGGGGTGGGGCACATGGACTCCCAGGGTGCCCGCCTCCGACTACGCCTAGTCGCCCGTACCTGTGTGCATCCCCTTCAGCATCAGAATTGTCAACTTAACCATCCAGCTACAGGGGAAGGTGTGAAGCTGCTGAGATGTAGAGTCCAGCATTCTTTAACACATGGAAGGGATAAAATGTGTCTAGGGTTCTTAGATGAGGTTTGCCGGATGAAAACCACGTACCGTTTGCTGTCATCTCTGATGAGTTTATTATGCGCCAGGACGGTTTTGAGAGCTTCCTTACATCATTGTAGGTGTGCTCTCTACAGCCCTACCCTGTTATTATCCCATGACAGCTAAGGGTACTAAAGTGAGGTTATACCTTGTCCAAGTTTTGTACCTATTGTCAAAATGATCAGTCTATGAGTCCCAGCTACTCAGCTGGTTAAAATTGTGAGGTTTAGAGGATGTAAGACATCCATCAGAACCGTGGCTCCACCCGTTGGTTGCTGTGTGACCTTGAATACATTGCTCAACTTTTCAGAGTCTGTTTTCTCATCTGTAAAATGGGGGCAGTATTATCTGCCTTGTATGGTTGTTGAGGATTAGAGAGATAACATATGTGTGTAAAGTCCTGGACAGACATTACTTATTAGAAAAATAAGAATGCTTTCCCTTATAGCTTTTCCTTCTGCCAAAATGCAACTTTCCTGCTTGCTGGCAAGTCCTAAGGAGAAGAGTCATTGTAGTCAGTGGTATTTCAAAAGGGATGGGCATGGAGGGAACGGTTCTGTCCACCCTGTATCACTGACCTTGTATAGAACTGCCAGCACGTGGTGTTAATAAAAAGCAGTTTTTTAGTCAGTTTTATTGCTGACTTTAAATTCTCTAGACAGCGTATCTCTTTACTGCCAGCATCTGAGACAGATTGGTTTCTCCTACCACCTCTTGGTACACTTGATAGGGTTATATTCATTATTCCTTCTCCTCCAAATAGGAAGTTAGATATTTAGTTACTTACCACGTAATAAGGAGTCTGTATCTGGCATTTCTTCTTTCCTTGTAGGGTCCCACGTGTGGTTTGGAAGTAGAGTGAGTAGAGGTCGACTAAGGGTATCAATTCAGAAATGTCACGGGTCCCCTAACACTGCTTTACTCTCCTACTTGGGTTCCAATGTCAATGAACGTAATGAAAACGTTAGAGCTGCTGGGGACGCTGTTATCTGCAAAGACACAGGATACAGTTGTTGCAACTTCAACATTTACTGAAAGTTTCCCCAGACCACACTTTGAGAGGCTTTGTTTTCTTATCTGCACATGTATTTACCCACAAGCGTGCCTATTATGATGTGTTATCCCACTATATCAGTTTAACTTTTATATGCCCATTATATCCATGTCACTTGTTTTTATCGTTTTTATGTTTTTCCTTTTAAATGAAGAAAGCACTAAGGATATTGCATTATAAATGTTATGGAAACAAGGAGGCCTAAATTTTAACAACATTCCATCTTGCCAAGTGAATGTGTGCCAATCTCGTCCCAATATATGGAGATCAGTTGCCACTACTTGGTGTTTCTTACGCAAAATCAGAGGCAAAGGAATATCTTTTATTTTTTTATTTATTGTAGTTTTTGGAATCCTTGTTTGTTCCTCTTCAAATGCCAAGAGTGGTGTAGTTTACTAAGCTAACAATAATATAGATGTGTCTGGGGAAGTGAAACTGAAGATTTTAAATCCATTTACTGTCACATTAGTCTGTACCATGTGTTTTCAAGCAGATCTTTAAAGTTTCCAATTCCGTGTCAAATTTCTTTTTAGGAAATAGAGGCTTTGGGAGGCAGTTGAAAATATTTAGCTGCTTGATTTATTCAAAATGTCAGTAGAGTTGAAAGTGAAACTTTGGCTTCAAGTCTAGAGGACAAATTATGAATTTATAACTGTAGGTCTTGTTTGAGTTGTACACATAGAGAGCAATTGAAGGAGTATTAAAGCTTTACAGATTGATAACTCCATTTGAGAACTAAATGCTATGCTTGTATTCTGCTGCCAGTTATCAGCAGACATCGCATTTTAGAAGCCTTCCCCATCACAGGCTCCAGCTGTTAAAATGCAGGTCAGGCCCTAGATGGGCTGGCCAACCTAGTTTGGGGAAAATAATGTAACATTGGGCGGATACGTGGCGCCACCTAGTGTCTGAGGTGAGCTTTGCAATCTGTATTTAGATTTTAGAAAGGATTGAATTAAAACTGCTTTATGTCAGAGATGATATGCTGTTTGGGATAATAAGCATAATGCTTATAGAAAACCAGGACAGACTTTTTGTATGATATTTGTTTTGGACATTTTTCATTACTTTAGTTTTGTAATTTTAAGGTGTCTAACTTTTAAATGCACCTTTCTATACTTTTGTGTGTGGGGAGATGGTATCACAGCCAGTGATCTCTGAGTGTTATATATTATTTATGAATAGATGCAGATGTTTTCAATAGGATTTATGACATTTTCTGCGTATTGTATTTCTCTAAATCCAGACTGCGCCTCAGAAAAGGGGATCATCTTCCCTATTTTGAAGACTGAAAAGTGAAGGAACAGAGATAGCTTGGCTGAATTCCTTCTTGGTTTTGTTTGCGATTAACATGTTTAACACACATGGCTTAAGATTCATTCCTGAAAAGAGCAGTCTCCCTAACCAATGGGTAAATTTCCCTCTAACTTAAGTTAGTGGGGATTAGCAAGAAATGTTTACATTATATTAATATTGGTTCAGAGTTAGACTACACTTGACTCAGAATAGTAAGTACAGCCACATCGTGAGTGCCTCACTCAGGGAGTTTTGGAGAGCTTCAGTTTCTCCACCCAGCTCACCTGCTGGGCAAATCTTTGTTCTTTATTCTGTGCTGCAAGTCAACATTAGCCTTCAGGTGGAAAGCACCTTCCCCAAATAAAACAGATTTCTAAAATGGTTTTCATTGAGGGCTTATTATGTGCTTGGCACGGTGTCCAGAATGCCGTATCATATAATTTTATTCTCACGGTATGCTTATGAAGTAGGCAATATTATCCCCATTTTACTCACATGAGAAAATTGAGGCTGGAGAACCTGTTACCTGTTGAAGGTTTATAGCTAGGAAGTGGCTGTATGGACACGAGGTGTAAGTCCAGGAGGTTCTAGCCACTAAACTTCTGCTTTATTTTCTACCATAAATAGCTGTCTCTCTGAATTTGCTCTCTTTGTAAAACTCACCTTCCTTCATTTTCTTTCATCCATTTATTTACTCATTCTTTGACTTTCTGGGTCTCGCCTTATAACTTTTCTAGCTTAAAAGCTACATAGCAGAGGGGCAAATTCAATTCAGACTTCAACTGAACAAGACACCACCTAAGGCCGATCTCCAAAGGTGAGACGGGGTTGGGACTGTAACTCCTGGAAGGAAGCTCATTGCCACTCAGTTGCATCATTCTTTTGTGGACCACGGGCTGGTGTTGTGAGAGCTCAGCCATGCAGGCGTGTGCGTGTGCATTCGTGTGCCAGTGTGCACATGCGTGCACACTTGAGAATCTCAACACTTGAGTACATCTAACTCTTTACGCATTCTGAAAAGAAAATACATCCCCTTCCCAAACATGCACTCCTGAACCCCAGCATCTAGACTACTCCTGTAGATTTAACCAACAACACACAAAAGGCCAAAAATGCATTCAGCGAGATTTATCTAGCCTCTGGGGTTTTACATCCATCCAATGAGCAGACACTTTAAAGGGGGTGGGGAGGGGTGGAGAAACAACCATTCTGTCACTTCAAAGCCTTTGTTTTCTAAAGTAAATGCTGCATTAGAGCTAATTAATAATCCCTGGTTGTCAGCTATTTTGACGGGGATAGTATGTGCAATGCTGCATATAATGACTTCCTTTCCAGAAAATGAGGAGGTTATTTGAAGAAACAAAAGTATCAGGTGTAATCTTACCCAACCCAGTCAACTTTGCATATGAAAGTGGGGAGAGGCCTTTCAGGAGAAGCCAGCAGAGCCAAAGTCACTTGCCATTCAGGATACAGCCTAGGAAGGAACACAGTCTCTGCTGTCACTTCTCTGATATAAACCCCAGTACTGGAACAGGAACCCTTGAAGAAGCCTTATGTGGGAAGCGCTTACATCCAATGGTGGCTGTCCTGGGCTTCATGGAGTTTCCAGGTATTTTGATTTCTACATCCATATGAAATGAGATAATTCATACGAAAGCACAGTTTAAACCAGAATGTTTAAATGTAGGTGCCTATTTTCAGTCATTCATTTATTCAACATATAGGCTGTTTTTATTAAATTTTTTAGTTGAGTAAAGAAGTGCAGAGCACTGTCTCGCCTCTAAGAAAGCGTGGTGCATTGGGGAAACAAGACAAGCCACAGGACAGGAGGGCAGGAGGAAGTGAGCCTGGGGCCACTCCAGCAGCTTCATGGTGTGGCTTTTCTCAGATCCAAACTGTCTTACAAGATGACCTTGCAGTTTTATGAGAGGCGCAGTGTCTCTCTCCCTTTTCCCCAACTCCAGTCTCCAGTGTCCCCCTGTCGCCAGATCCATCCTCCAGAGCAACTAGAGTGACCATGTGTTGACGCTTCCATGCAAAATTCTGTAAAGTCTCCCCATTGCCTACAGGATGGAAGGTAAATTGCTTTGTGTGGATTTCAAAGCCTGTATGATCTGGCCCTTGGAATACCCTCCTTAGTCCTGGGCTCCTGGCAACTCTGACTCATCCTCCAAGTCTGGGATCAAGTGTGTTCTCTCCATCTTTGAGGCTGTCCCAGCCCTTCCAAGCATATCTTATTTCTCCCTATCTCTCCTCTGTATTTTGTAATTTCCATACACAATGGTAAATAACCTTATTTTTGTATTAAAGGACAGCACTGTCTGAGGGATGCTATCCAGTTTTGCTACCCAGAAAAGCAGTCTGGAGAAAGCCAGGTTAGATAAATTCCTTTAACATTAGAGTTTTATGTTTGTAGATGTGCATTGGGAATTGCAAAGAGGATATCATATGTCATGATTCTTGAATATATCTGACCAGAGAACCCCTTTTTTATCTTTCCAAGGAGCATCTCTTTTGATTCTAAAGATGCAGAGTACAATTGTTTTCATTAGGTTGTAGGCTCCTTGAGAACTGGTATGTGTATTTCATCTTGGAAATCTCTAGTAGTCTTAGTCTGCATTTTTTTTTTTTTTTTTTTTTTTTTTTTTTTGCGGTACGCGGGCCTCTCACTGTTGTAGCCTCTTCCGTTGCGGAGCACAGGCTCCGGACGCGCAGGCTCAGCGGGCCCAGCTGCTCCGCGGCATGTGGGATCTTCCCGGACCAGGGCACGAGCCCGTGTCCCCTGCATCGGCAGGCGGACTCTCAACCACTGCGCCACCAGGAAAGCCCAGTCTGTATTTTTTTTTAATTTATCTTATTGGAGTATAGTTGATTTACAATGTTGTGTTAGTTTCTGGTATACAGCAAAGTGATTCAGTTTTATATATATATATGGTTATTCCATATGGTTTATCTTAGGTTATTGAATAGAGTTCCCTGTGCTATACAGCAGGACCTTGTTGTTTATCCATTCTGTATATACCAGTTTCCACATGCTAATCCCAAACTCCCAATCCATCCCTCCTCCACCCCCCTCCCATGGCAATGACAAGTCTGTTCTCTATGTCTGTGGTCTTAGTCTATATTGAATGAATAAATTAAAGCTACATGTGGAAATAGATAAGCATCTCATTGTAATACTGTTATAGTAATTTGCAGAAGTGTTTGGGTTCCTGACAGGTGGCTCTGTACACAGTCATCAAATATGCTCACCCCAGCTATTTAATGAACTAGTTTTACCTTCTGGTGGAGACTGAAAGACAAATGTTAGAGAAGAGGATTGAAGTGCAAGTGCCCCTGAGAGAAGTAACAACACCATGACTGCAACTCACATTGAAAGAGAAATCTCTACATTCACCTCATTCTTAAACATTGATTTTTTTAAAAATCAACTTTATTACTAGAAGCAGAAAGAGCATACCATGGGCACCACTTTAGAAAAATAAACTCTAATTATGCCGGAAAGAAAGGTGGGGCAGGAAAAGATGGTCATGTCCCAGGTCTCAGGTGAGTTCCTGGGATGCCGCCGAGTGTGGATTCTTGGCTTCAGCAGGAAAGAATTCAAGAGCAAGCCACAGTAAAGAGAACGAAGGTTTATTCAAGGAGATACACACTCCATAGACAGAGTGTGGGCCATCTGGGAAGAAGACAGGCCCCAAGGTATGGGGTTGTCAGTTTTTATAGGGGTGGGTCATTTCATAGGCTAATGAGTGGGAGGAGTATTCCAGCTATTTCAGGAAGGGACGGGGATTTCCGGGAATTGGGCCACCGCCCACTTTTTGACCTTTATGGCTGGCCTTGGAACGTGGTGCCAGTGGGTGTGTCATTTATCTGTGCTGATGTGTTACAATGAGCATATCCTAAGACTCAGGGTCTAGTGGAAGTTGACTAGTCCGCCATCTTGGACCTATTTGATTCTAATCAGTTTATGTTCTGTCCTCGGGCTAGATCATTCTTTTAAACAGTTGTGCCCTGCCCCCTTCCTGTCTCAGAATGATGCAAGTGTATATTTAGGACAGGATATAAACTGGGATTGGAGCAATCTGTAACAGAAGGGATTATAAAGCCCTCCCTCCATGAATAGTTCAGTATACATCTCATCTATTAAATTAATGTAAAATTTATATAACATCTATACTTCTGACACCAACCGTAATGTGTGTTCATCAACTCAAATGCTGATGTGCGGGATTTTTTTCCCCACACCACCTAGCAATTTTCCAACTCCAGCTGGGTGTCCTACAATTTAACTCAATTCTGACACTGTCTACACAGAGAGAGCGTCAGGTCCCACAGGTTTAGGGCTCAGTCCCACAAGACTGCTCCCACTTCAGACATCAAAGTCCAGGTTATTACCTGTACTTCATACAAGCCAGCTATAAACCAGAAGTTCCCACAACTCTCTCCTTGGGTTCAATTCATTTGCTAGAGCAGTTCAAAGAACTCAGAGAAACATTTTATTTACTGGATCACCAGATTATTATAAAAGGTTAGAACTCAGGAACAGCCAGATGGAAGAGATACATGGGGCAAGGTATGAGGAAAGGGCGTGAAGCAACTATGCCCGCTGAGCACTACATTCTCCCTGAATCTCCATGTATTCACCAACCCGGAAGCTCACCAAACCCCCTTCTTTTGGGTTTTAATGGAGGCTTAGTTACATAGGCATCATTGACTGAATCATTGGCCATTGGTGATAGAATTCAATCTTCATCCCATCTCCCCTCCTTGGAGGCTGGGGAATGGGACTGAAAGTGCCAACCCTCTAATCATAGGACTGGCTCTACTGGCAGTCAGGCCCCATCTTAAGTACTGTCCAAAGGTAACCGCCTTAAATTAACTAACGGCACCTTTATTGCTCTCATCACAGGCAAGTCCAGGGGCTTTAGGAGCTCCGTGCCAGGAACAGGGATAAAGACCACGTGTATATTTCTTTTAATAAATCACAATATTGTCAGGGAGGAGGACATTTTCCTCTATCCTTCTAGGTTCTTCTGGCTGGTCTAAGAGTTAAAAGGACATGAGATAGAGTAACAGAAGAAAATCAGAGTTTAATAAATTGTATACGAGGGAGACACCCAGGAAGATTGAGTAACTCACCAAGATGGCCCAAGCCCTCACCTTAAATATCTTCCGCTAAAGGTAAACGAGGGTGTTGGGGGTACTGGTTTGGGACTTCAAAGGGGATGAAGGCAATTCATATGGAGATAGGAAAGCAAATGTTTGATAAATAAATGTTTGCCGGGCCAGGCAGAGACAATGGGACACAGAGAAGATTTCAACAGACTTTACTGGGTTCTTCTCTGTTTGCCACCTGGTTCATACTATAGTTATCTACGGTGATAGCTTCCTTCCTGTAACAGGTTCTCTGCATACATTCTTTTAGGCAGGGGAAAGTTCAAAGGTTTATCCTGAGTCTTTTGGGCCTTGATTTTTTTCAGCGTGAAATAATCCACATGCCAAAGAGACATTTTGGGGTGATGAATTTTGTTTCTCTACACATCACAGTCTATATATAGTCTACTATATTTTGCTTAATTTCATGTAGATATTCTCTGTACAAAATTTTGCATAAGGTTATTGAGGTTGAACTCTTATTTCTTGCTTTCTCTCTCTTGTTTTTCCGATTGTTTTGCCTCAGATACACTGGGCAGATGCCCTAAACATATGAGAACTTGTCCTTTGGGTGATTCAGCACTTTTACCTGCACAAAGAATTTCTAAAATTATTCCTGCAGCCAAATTTAAACACAAAGGCAGTTAAAAACAGATTTTAAAAGATGTGAAAACTCTCAGTGACAAAGAGCTATTTGCTGCTACAGTGTATTGAATTTAAAGAAAGTCTGCCTTTGTGTTGTACTGTCTTCTCAAAATGGGTTGCAGGAGGGGGACTGTTTTAACACAACTTATTGACTATGTGATGAACTGAGTGTGAAGATTCGCAGAAGCTGCCAGTAGAGGGCAGCACTTCACCTTTCTCGACCTCCTTTAGAAGTGGGTCCCAGCAGGCGTGATCCATTTCAATATTCATCACGGAGATGGAAAGAAATGAGTTGGAGGAGTGAGGCCAAGGGGCCCGCCAGGTCAGGAGTAGAACACATCATGTCTTTTCTTTCCTCCTCATCCTGTCCATCATCTTTGCTCTCCCTCCTAGCTGCTCCCAGGGGCTTTGGGTGGAGTGGCGGGACCCAAGGAAACAAGATTCACTGGAAGATATTTCTAGCAGTGATTTGACAACCTTACATTTCACAGCTCTGCAAACAGTCACCTGGAGTCTGGGCCAAAAGACAGTGTGGATAAAATTAATGTTTGGCCATTTTCCCTTCTCCTTCCCTTTCCAAGACCTCCATGCTCTAAATATCCTACTTCACGCAAAATTATCCAGCCACAGTCCCATGTCTTCTATTTAGTCTGCCATCTCTTGTACCACCAACTGAATGCTAATAACTAACGTGTATAACTGTCATTGCTGATGACTAACATGTGTGACTGCCACTGCCACTTGGCAGCAATTAGCATTAGCACTTTACAGTTTGCAAATTGCTTTCATGCATTCACTCAGCAAATGTACATTGTCCACTTGATCAGCAGCAGATGTTCTGACTGATGCTCAATAGTTGATAAGAGCTCCTTGTGTTCAAGGGAATTTCAGCCCAGTAAAGGACACGCGCACACACACACACACACACACACACACACACTTGCAATTAGTATAATTAAGAGGAGAGTGAGTGAAGATAGAGGGATTAACTCTGAGTTTTGAGGGATGTCTTTGAAGGTGGTCAAGCTTGATTTTACAGAAGGGGAAGTGGGTACATTTTCTTCATGTTTCAATGAAAGAGGGTGGAAAGCCTTACAGACTGGGAGAGAAGATTTGCAGAGGAGTAGGGGGTTTAAAGCCACACGATTTGGACAAAAATGCAAGAAATTTAGCATTTCAGTAGTAACAAATGTTGAGGAAAGAAAATTTGAAGGAAAAATTATAAAAGGATGAAGAGCTAATGATAAAGTTCCTGGAGAATTCAGTACCCGAAACAGGATTATTCTTATAATTCTCATTTTACAAATAGGGAAAGTTATCCACCCAGGGCAGAAATTTGCAGAGGAGCTGTTTCTTTATAATTCAAGCTTTAATACCTGAGATCATGTCACAGAAGCCTCGGATGAAGGTGGACAGTATTGTAGAGGAAAGCTCTTCCCTGGACAATTACAATTACAAAGAGGAAATTGTTAACCCCAACAAATCTTCAATCGGTAGAATATCTAAGAGCATTCATTTGTTTGTTTTTTAATTTTGAAAATTCCAGTGACAGAAAAGTTGGAAAGCTAGCACACTTGTATACTTTTAAACACACACACACACAAATATATTTTAATCATGGCACTTCCACTCCAAATATTTAAACATGTATGTCCTAAGATCAAGGACATTCTTCTAAACAATCACATGCAAGAAAGAAGTCAATAAATTAGAATAGTTCAATATTACGGTCTCAAATAAAGCCTATTTTCAGACCTCTACAAGTGCCCCAGTACCATGCCCCTCCCCAATCCTGGACCCAGCTGAGGATCATATATTACATTTAGTTCTCGTAGCTTTTTAAAAATCTCTTTTAATTATGAATTCTTCTCAGTCTCATTGATTCCAAGGTACTGAGGTTTTCAGACTCCAGAACAGAATTTTTTTTTTCCTTTCAGAAAAACCCTCAGTTTTGATGTGTCTGATTGTTCCTTTGTGATTAGATTTGAGTTAAGCATTTTGAGCAAGAAGATGACACGTGGAGGTCTTCTCAGAGGATAACCTGACACATGATGTCAGTTTATTTCATTGCTGGGGGCACGATGCTTGATCCACTCAGTGCTCTAAGTACCAGGAGGGAGGGACCATGGAAGCTGCCCTGAGTGTCCACCACAGGATCAGATCAGCCAACTAAGCATATTATGTGTCTTGTATTTTCTTTAAAAATAATTTTAAAAATCTACTTTTGTTTGATCGATTTCTAAATACATTTGATATTTTCTATTGTGACCATCGCAACAATTTTGCAAATCATCATCATTACTCTATGTCCGATGAGAAAACTGAAAAACACAAGGCCAAGTGAACTCTCAAGTTCATGTAGGTGTCAGTGGCAGATGTGGGACTTGAACCCTCTCCAGTCACTCTCCAAGCAGTGTTCTTTCCTGTACTATCAGCTGCAATCTCCTGGGTATCCTGTCAATTTTCTATACTGCTTTTCACCACTAGAGGGGGGGAGAGGACCTTCAAAGTTAATATGACTGCATTTATCTGGATTAGAAATCTTTTGACAGTCATTAAGTTCAATGCTGGGCTACCCTTGAATGAATAAAGGAAAGAGAAAGTTGTGTTCCGATCGACTTCCCCTCTTTTTTTTCGTTTGCTCATTTTAGATTAAAATAGATTGAATATACATTAACTACAGACATTATTGCATAAGATTAAAGACGAGTATGGTTATCAACAAACTACAAAATGAATATATGGCCCACATATAATTTAGGAGATTATAAGCAAAAGTATGCAATTGGTTGTTCTTTTACAACATATATTATCTACCTGTAAGCATAAAACATGGTACATGCACTTATGGAATGGGTGTTAATTATACTACTTTCCATGAATCTGTCCTTTCCCTTTTAGAGATAAGATCAAAAATCATTATGAAATGTGAATTTGGCATTTATTATACTGTGTTTTTTAAAAATTAAAGGTCCCCAAATAAGTCTCGGCAAATTACATCTTCCCTTATCACACAGAAGACATCATGTTTAACTCATTTAAAAAATTTTTCACTGCCCTGGAAAAATATGGGGTAAAGCTAATCTTTACACTGACTGGATTATAAAAACAAATGCTCTCTAGAGATATACACGAGAAGCCTACATTCTTAATCACCTGAGGTAACAACAATAATAAAATAGTAATTATTTAGTGGAAAAAAAAAACAGAAAAAAGAAAGTCTTCTCATGTCAACCTGAAAGCAGAATGTACTGGGCAGACATCAGCTTGGTCTATACTTCGAAAATCATTGGGAAGTGCTAAAGTGAATAACATAAAAAATCAAAAGTTTATTCACTTTTAAAGAGTTAAATGAGGAAAATGTAAAATAGCGTTCAGTGATAGAAAAGGTATAACGCTAGACTTTAAAGAGAAAAAACAAACTTTAATTTTAGTTCTGTCCCATCATAGTCAAAGTGCAGAGAGTGAAAACATTAATAGACACTATTATTCGAAGATGCCTGATTAAAACCCGTTTTGAGTATCGCCTCTGAGAAGAGTCGCAGTTGGAGTGACCCTGTGCAGAGGTCAAGGTGCACGTGCAGTGATTCACGTTCTATGAGGGACCCTTGAGGCAGTCTTCAGATGGAGATCTTTGCTTTGCACATTCTGGCCCATTAAATTACACCCTCTGCTCTGAACAGTGGACCTAGTATCTGCGGGTTGTCCTCTGGACGGATGTGTAGGTGGGCCACGATGAGTTCCTCTGACCAGATCCGTTTCACACAATTTTGCTGTGGTTCCCTCTCCATGGCCCTAACGATGTACACAAAGGCCAGCAATAAAGGGTAGAGACAATCTGTTCTCATCTCAACTAAAGAGGCAGTTTTGACTAGAGGAAATGGGTGCATGCTGTCTTGTAACGTATTTTTATTAGACCTGAGAGTAAAATCCTGGAATGTTTTACCGGGAGAGGTCATGAAATCTTCCCTTTGGAGGAGATTTTAAAACCACAGCCGATTCCCAAGCAGATGACCATCTATTGCCACCAGGGGGTACTATTGACTAGTTTATCTCTTCAGAAAAATACAGGGGTTTTTTTTCTCTAAAAAATCCTACTATAGGTTTTTAGCAATCATTTTGGGAGCATCAAATAATAACTCAAAATTTTTTATATGTTTTGGGATGACAGTGGTTTGGATTAAAGTCAATTTTCCTAAAATGTATTTGGGCTGGTTATAACCTTTTGTTTTTTCTTTCTTTTTAAGAAAAATAAACATGATTCTTGGATTATTACTTTGAAGCAATAGCAAACTCCACTTTTTCCAGGCACTGGTAGGAAATATGGGCACTTGTGAATCAAATTCATGTCATATGCTATGGTCGTGTAACGTTTTTGGTAGTAGGATTCTAATACGGATGAGCAATTATTAGACATACAGGATAGTCAGAAAGCTCAGTCTCCTTTGAGAACTGATATTCGGTGAAACAAGAACAGTTTGGGGCACCAGCAGTCTTAGCTCCTACCCATTCTTCCTTGGCAGGGAGGGTGAAAATGCCAAAGGGATCTTCAGCCATCTCTGTACTCACTACCAACTCTCCTCCTTTTCCCCTTCCTCTTGGCCATAATGACAAAGCAAGGCAAGGCTGAGGAAGTCGGGGGAGGCCACAGAGTTTAGGGTCTTAATGTTCCTGAGTTGGGTGCAGTAGAGTTTCAGTAACTGGTTTTCTTGCTCTGAGAGCTGCTGGGCAGAGGGAAGAAGCAAAAGTAAATGAAAAACGTCTGTTTCTCCCAGCAAGACTTTGATGAGGGAACGGGTGTCTTGAAGAGAGTGTAACTTGCAGAGAGTTTGGGGCTTTGAATATATATTAAGTTGTGGTGTGTGGATTCGGAGGTTTAAAAAGCATTCTGACATGCCATGTTAAGAAGGGCTATATTTTCTGGTGTTTGCTGATGTAACGCTTTGTGAACTTCACTTAAAAAATAGTCTGAGAGTTTATGAATCCCTCTTAGAAGAATTTATTATCTCTTTATCTAGAAGCGTTGGTGAGGAGTGGGGAAGGTTAGTTCATCTGGAATAGTTGACAAGAAATATTTGAGTCCACGTTTGCCCTTTGGGACTGTTCCAGGTGAATGTGCAGAGGGCAGCCATGAGTGATGGTGCTATAGTGATTCTTGGAGAAACCAGAGATGTGCACAGTGCAGGGTGGACAGCTGCCCTCAGTCTAGAAGCCTCGTCCTATGACCATGACCCCTGACCTGTTATGCTGTGTTGTTTTGTCTCCTTTCACTATTTGAGACCAGAAAGCCCCTGCATACTTGCCATTAGTCAACTGAGAAGTGGAACATGTGTTCCATCCCATATCCCGAATCTGATCTCTTTGCAGGTTCTCCCGGGAACAATCTGTTGATAGAAAACTGGAGGTTATATTTGGTCCCAGTGGAAGTGTCCTGAAGATTAGTTGATGTTTGCCAAGTGCACAGGGGTCACTGAGGTTCAGAGAACTTGAACATGGGGTATAATCTGGAAGTTATACTTCTAATAACATACTGATTTTAGAGTAGGTCATGTTTTAGCAAAGTGAGGGACAAAACTTCAGTCTTATTTGTTAATGGGAGAAACATAATGGGATTTATTAATTTCTATAGTAAAATAAATGACTAACAATTATTACCTTCTCAAATCACCCAACGAGACATTTTTTTCACAATCTGCCTAGGTTACATTAATGTATTTCATTAGTCATTGTTTACAAATGACGAATGAGTTTTCAGTTGCTCCTCTGAAAACTTAGAACAAATTAGTAGGTTCCATCTTCAGAGGTCAAGTTCTTTCAGAACTTTTTCTAAAATTTCATGGGAAAGAAGCAATATTTCCTTCAGTTTGTAGTATTTTGTGAAAGAGAGGAAAAATAAAGACCATTTTCTTCTTTCCTAAATATTATATATTTTTGAATTGCATGACAAGATGTGGGATATAAGCTTGAGAGGCTCAGAGGAATCCCAGTCAGAATATTCTAATTTATGGAATGCATTGCTCATGATATAAATGTGCAGAATCTTTGGGTTTAATCCTGGCTCAGTTATCCCTTGGCAGAGTTTCATGGAGAAATTATTTAACCTTTCTGACTCAGGTGCCTTATCTGGAAAATGGTAGCAATTAAGATGAGCTGTAATTATAGTTCTAAAGGATATAGGATAATGGTAATATATGATAAAGTGGACAGCATCATTGGTTTTGTTACCATTGCACAATCCTCAAAGGACAATGAATAAATTATTTTATTTCTACCCCAGCTAAGAGAAAGATATTAAATATATTGTATGAGAAACTTGGCAAGAACGTTCAGGGAAAAATGTAGCTTAACAAGTATGGACACCATTACAGTTGCTTTCAGAGTCATGTTCTCATTTTTGAGGAATGCTTTAGAAAAACAAGTACTTTATTTCAGGGAAAAAAAGGTAGGAAAGAAAATATTACAAACACTGTATATGTTGAAATCCTGGTCCTAGGAAAAAAAACACTAACTAGAAGTGAGATATTTTGCATTAATTATAATATATATGATACAGAGAGAGCCTCGGTATCTTAAAACATTTTCTACAATGTTTACTTAAGTGTTTGATAATTATGTTTGCAGGGGAGCAAAATTTGCCACCCCTAATTATGTCTTTTTGGCAGAAGGATTAATTTAAGCTGATTATTTTTTAAGGACCAAAAGACTCAGGATAAACCTTTGGCATTCTTAACTGCCCAAAAGAATGTAGATAGAAGACCTGTTCCACGAAGGGAACTATCACCACAGATAACTATAGTATGAAGTAGTGTGTAGACAGGGAGGAACCTAGCAAAGTCTGTTTGTTAAAATTCCTCTGGTGTCCCATTGTCTCTGCCTGGCCCAGCAAACTTTTATCTACCAAACATTTGTTTTTCATCTCCATGTGAATTGCCTTCATTCCCTTTGAAGTCCTAAATCACTACCCCCTGCATCCTCTTTTGTCTTTAGCTGAAGATGACATTTAAGGTGAGGGCTTGGGCCATTTTGGTGAGTTACTCAATTTTCCTGTGTCTCTCCCATGTATGCATGTTATTAAACTTCTGTTTGATTTTTCTCATATTAATCTGTCTCATGTCAATTTAATTCTTAGACCAGCCAGAAGAACCTAGAGGGTAGAGGAAAATTTCTTCCTCCCTGACATATTGAATTAAGTAATTCTATTTACTATCTAGTATAACTTAAAACAATACGTTTCAGACACATTTGGTAATACATTGTCATTTGAAGAGTGAAGTTTCTAATGGTTGTAATTTCTTTTTCAAATCTATTTTATTATTGACTTTTATCTTTCTTCTAATTTCAGAGAATGCTTTGTCATGTAGAAAGATGACAGGTTGTAGAATCAATCAACCCTGACTTAAAACTTCTATCCTTCACCACCCAGCTCTGGGACCTCGGTTTCCTCATCTGTAATATAGAGAGAGTCACAACTATTTTAGTGCATTTAAATGGAGACGTGAGATGAGATGATCTATAAAGCAGCTCACAGAGTCCTTGATGTGCTGTGATGTTCAGTTTACCTGTTGGCATTTCCTCCTGTCATATAAATCCCTCCCACACACTCAATGAGTGTTTGGATTCATCAGTACATCTGCTCACAAGTTCCAGTGTTTCAAGTTAGAATGTCATTAGAAACCTCTAAATGTTGTTTTGATGAATTTGACAAAAGAAATTTCTCTCTTGTTAACCAAAGACCTCTCTGGCAGAGAGTAAAAGTTGCTCAAATTTAGAAGTATGGAAAAAGTTCTGGTTCTCTAAAGGCCTGCCTCGTAGGAATGTACCAACAGAGGACAAGGGTGTGGAGTTGATCCCGGGGCTATGTTACACATAGCAAAGGGTTGCAGTTTATTTCTAAAGTAAATTCTGTACTACTATGAATGCCAAATATGGCATTGCTCCTTTCCTTATTCTATGGGCAATCATTTGCATTTTTCTCCAGTTCTAGGGCTCAATTTTCTCAGAATGTTCATTTTTGTTTTAATTCAAGGCATTGTATGGTGAGCATACATCTTTAGATGACAGAGCTAGCATCTTATATTTATATAAGTTTATTATAAGGATATTATCTATTTCATTCATCGCACATAGTCAAATTGTAACAGAGACTAGTATTTCTATTGTATAAAATGGAAAGCCGAGACGGTTCATAACTTCCCCAACGACCCTTCCAATGCAATTCTATTTTCTGAAAACTGGAAATGGACTATTGACTGTGAAAAGGCTAGAGTTGGTTTTGTAATTCGGAACCCACACATTCATTAAAAAAATGTATGTAAAGGAGTCGTCACTTATATTGCATGGCATTTCCAAAATTAGATTTGTATCTATCCACAGGAGTCTTTTTAAAGATAGGATGTAAAATGTTGGAAAATATCATTCTAGGACATTCTACTCTAGATCCAGCTATAGCCATATGAAAACACTAGATGGGACACAAGTTGTCCAAGAGTTATATACTTCCTCACACTTTGTGTGGTTTTTTACATTTGTGATTGTGTATTAGTTTAAGTGAGTAACAGAGCTGCTGTAACAGACACAACTGAAAATTCTAGTGTTTTTCCCTTGAAAAAATGTTTCTTAGTTGCACAAATCCAATATGGATGTTCCTGGTTGATGGCTGTTCCTGATTGTTGGACAGATCTGGGCTCCTCTAAACCCATGACTCTGTCATTCCTGAGAACCTCTGAGCCTTCTGCTGAATCCTCTGTCCCAGGCTGACAGATGGGGAAAAAGAGTGTCATGTGTGACAGATTTTCATATGTCTGTCCTGAGAGAGACACACATTCAGAATTCAGTCACAAGGCCCTGTGTAACTTCAAGGGTTTGAATACTCAATACATAATTATTGCACACAAAAGTGCATAAATCCTGATAGCAGTGATGGTGCAAAAGTGGAGGGGATGATCTTGGAAGTGCCTACAGTCTTCGGACTTCCTGATGACTTACTGCATTCATACAGAAGCAGTGCAACTTTGCAGATTCTGGAGTAAGACCTGGCGATTCTATTCCCAGGTGACCTATCTTGGGGCAAGTGATTTGACTCCTCTGAACCTCAGTTATTTAATCTGTGAAATTGCAAGAGAAGAAACATGAACAGCTATTGGTCACATGCTGCTTTCCCGGAACAGTGATATCTATATAATAGGAAATATTTATATATATAACCTCACTGCATTCACACAGCCACCCCAAGAACTGAGCCACATGGTATAAGACTTAAACATGGGGGCTGCGGAGTTAGTTTGCCTGAGTTCAGATTCTATTCCATCCACTTACTTGCTCAGTGATTGGGGCATGTTTCTTACTCTTAGAGCCTCAACTGTTCCTCTGTAAAATGGGCATCATACTATCGAACTTATAGACGGATGCAAGGAGTAATTAAATTAGCATATATAGGGGCCTCCCTGGTGGCGCAGTGGTTGAGAGTCGGCCTGCCGATGCAGGGGACACGGGTTCGTGCCCCGGTCCGGGAAGATCCCACGTGCCGCGGAGCGGCTGGGCCCGTGAGCCATGGCCGCTGAGCCTGCGCATCCGGAGCCTGTGCTCCGCAACGGGAGAGGCCACAACAGTGAGAGGCCCGCGTACCGCAAGGAAAAAAAAAAAAATATATATATATATAGCATATATAAAGCATCTGGAAGAGCACCAGACACATTATGTGTGCTCAGTATAAGTCAGTTGTTAATAATGTGTTTAGCACCCTAATTACCACTAGTACTGCAAAGAAGCCTCCTGCACACGTTGTTTTTTGGACATTGAAAGATGCAAACCATCCAATCAGGTACGGTTTTGAGATTGAGCACTCTTCTTTATGAACCAACTTAGAAAACCATTTATGTTACTTTCATTAGAAAAAGGTTAATTAAATGTCTTAAGGATGATATTCCAAGAAATTAAAATTATTAAAATATATTGGTTCTTTATTTTTTAATGCTAGGGTCCTAAGTATAGCCATGAGAAGTTGTAAGCTCTTTCGTGAGTAATGTGTGAATTATTCTACTAGAATGTAGCAAATGCATTTAGAATTATCTTTATGTTGGCAGGTGCGGGGAGCCATGGGAAGAGCAGTTGAAACAGGGCAGCAGAGACAAAAGTTAACAGTAGGATTTTTTTGGCCACCTCAATTCCATTTGAATCCTTCTGGTAGGAAGGATTCTATAAACTATTACAAAACACCCATATCCTTCTGCTTGTCCTTTGTCTTTCTGATTTTCATTCCCCCCCCCCCATATTTTATTTCTGAGTGGTTTATTGGTCTAAACCAATAAGAGCTCAGAGGAAGAAAGTTTGTCATAGTTTTATGAAAGCATGGACTTGTGAAGTTGTGTCAGTTACTTCTTCAGGCTCTTAGAAACTGGGCCCAGAGCAGCATACCAAAAGGGATTCCTCATATTTTCAAAAGTAGTAGGTATGTAATCTCCTTGGACATCTAGCAGTCTTGACTGAGGGAGTCTTTTTTTCTTTTTTTTTTAACTTTTTATTTTGTATTGGAGCACAGTTGATTAGCAATGTTGTGTTATTATCAGGTGTACAGCAAAGTGATTCAGTTATACATATACATGTATCTATTCTTTTTCAAATTCTTTTCCCAAGTGAGGTTGTTACAGAAATTGAGCAGGGTCGATTTGAATCAGGAATGGTATGCACTGCCACAAGCTGGAGAGAACCAAGGGTTCTAATAAGGGAGTTGTAGGCAATGAGATCATGAAAGCAGGTGTGGCCATAAGGTCCATATGTTTAAATGCACCAAGTTATGTAGACATAATACTGCTGACAATGGAAGCCCTTTGACATTCTAGGGAGATAAGTGACATGATGAAAGCAGTTCTCTAGGAACAGAAGTCTTATAGCAGCAGTAATTCCCTCTCCATTCTGCTCTTCCTTGCCACTGTCCCCAGCATTATCCCTCTGTTGACTCTCTTTCCTTTCTCTGAAGCCCCCAGCTGAAGGGCATTAGTAAGGCAAATGCTATAGTGACTTGTGAATGAGGGTAGCATAATATGGCTGAGGACAGGGACAATCCCAGAGTCATTTCCACTGTCAACTAAAAAAAGATATTCAGGGCTTCCCTGGTGGCGCAGTGGTTGAGAGTCTGCCTGCCGATGCAGGGGACGCGGGTTCGTGCCCCGGTCCAGGAAGATCCCACATGCCACGGAGCGGCTGGGCCCATGAGCCATGGCCGCTGAGCCTGTGCGTCCGGAGCCTGTGCTCCGCAACGGGAGAGACCACAACAGTGAGAGGCCCGCGTACAGAAAAAAAAAAAAAAAAATATTCACAACCTAAAAGTTGAAAGTTATGTTTTATTTGGTGGGACTTCAAGCCCGGGAGGCAGCATCTCAAGTAACCCTGAGAGAACTGCTCCTCCGAGGAGGTGAGGAGGGAAACCAGGTTATATAGGAGTTTTGCAACAATGGGCAGGTAGTCTGAACATCAAAAGATTATTGTTAATTAAGGAAAACCAGACATCTCAAGTTAAGGAATTTAGTCCTTTTCTATGTATGGGGAGATGCAAGAATCTGGGCTCACTGAAATCATTCCTTAGCTATGCACCTCAGCTATCTGGGGCCAGTATCCTGTGCTTTCACAGCCTGAGTTTCCTCAGGGCTCACCGGAGGGAGTGGCTGCCATCTGATGGCTGCTGGATGGCAAGTATTCTTTCCTTCCTGAGTTCCCTTAGGGCTCACCAGCTCACCGTTGGCTGTGGCTGCAATCACCGATGACTGTGACATCCTTTGTTTACCGATATGGCAGAAAATATTCCATTTCTCACCGCCAAGGATTTTATTGCTTTAAGTCTTAGCTTTGATTCCACTTCTGAGCATAAGTTGGTCCTTATGTATAGTGGAGGATGATACTGCAACCCATAATTGATTCTTTGAAAGGTAGGAGCTGAGAGGGCCTGGGATGGAAGAGCCATTTTCTAGGTAATAACTTTCAGGCTGAAAGAGCATATGTTTTTCACAATTAGAGAAGCTTTTTGAGTATTGATTTAGGAAAGGTATTTTTAAATGAGCTGGCATCCTCAATGGTTATAATATGAATTACCATGAAGGATGTCTTCTTGGGCAGTAAGTAAACAGCGTGGGAAGTAGGCGAGAAGAAATTGAGATGGAGAACATGAATTAGGTAGCAAGGAAGGAACCTCTCTATTGAACTCTTGGCTTGGTAGATCATAAGCTACAAGGAAACTGCTTGCTCTTAAACTGATTTTGGGTTTCTTGTACAAGATGTTCATTTTTTCCTGCCTTTCCATACTCATAACAATTTGGATGAATTTGGCTAAAAGGAAAATGGCCAACTTCTTTTGAAGAAATCCAATTATAATTGGATTAGAGTCCAATTATAAACCCTTGTAATGTTGACCATAAACTAATTGGAGTCCAATTAGTTTATGGTCAACATTACAAGGGTTATTTTGATTACTTGGGGCATAAGTGCTTATTTTGAGTTAGGATAAAAGGCCACAAACTTTAGGTCAACGTGGCTCAGACTTGAAATCACAGAATGAAGGGAAATTTATTTAGATGGTGAAGTAAGGGAGCCACAGACCCCAACGCCTGCAGCTGCCTAGGAGGCATTAGAAATGAGTACTTTCTCACTTTGATAGAATCAACAGGGCAGAAAATATTTTTCTATCAAATGAAAAGTTTTATTCCTAGTGAAATAAAAAATGGCAACTGGCACTTTGCCTCAGCAGTGAATTACATAGAACCAAGCTGAACAGGAAAGACAAGCCTACTTAAAGAGGAGAGAAAACTCAGACCCAGCCAACTGTTGTCTTGTTTCTCTGATTTTTCAAGAGAAGCCAAATTCTAGGTGCTCTTGTCCTGGCCCTCTCCTTTCCCCCCTCTGTTTCTCTCTCTCTCTTCCTATATCATCTAATGATTTTTTTTCACATTGGTTAAAAATTTTAAATATTGTGCATTTTATACAACATACACCTGTGAGCCTGATGCAACCCTGCATTTCACAGTTTGTGCCCTCTGTTCCTTTCTAACCTGAGGCCAAGAGAAGTGAAGTGATTTGCCAGAGCTAGTAAATAGCAAAGCTGGCTTCAGAAGGGAAGTGTTATGATCCACAGCTTGTTTCTCATTCTATAACACAGTTAAGCTCCTATTGGGAAATGCATTCTAGTGGAGAAAAAATATATTTTATGTACTTTCTCAGCTCTATTCCAAGATCTGAAAATGATTATTAGCTCTACCAGCGATTTGTAAAGCCTTTTCCTTGAGAATTAGCTTATTCTGCTTGTCTCTGAACCTCCCTCTCTTTTGCTAGATAAAACAAATGTTTATTGAGATGTGACTCTCCCTAATTTATCTGTAGTCAAGTCCATGTGCACTATTAAAAACCAATATTTTGTAATGGAATTAAACTTGAAATTAAATTAATGCTAATGTAAGTGATTAAGAGAATATTCTTAGTGAAAAACATCAATACACTTGTTATAATTGAATTTTATCTTGTAATACCGTTTGTTCCTTGAGGGAATGTCTTTTTAAGGCATTCTACTTAGAAAGTTCTTGCGCATTTAAAAACATAAATTAATTCTGAAACCTGCTCAGAGGTTTTTTTTCCTTTAGTACAAACAATTAGTTTATCAATTAACGGCTGAAATTGTAGTCATTATTAGGTTTAATTGCTGAGGAATATGTTGTGCCTTCTTTATTGGGAAGAAATGTATCACAATTTTTCTGTAGTTTTTTTACTTTCCAAGAGTAAAGAATTCATAATCATAAAATAGTAAAAAGGCTAATTAAGTTATATGTATGTGTATATGTATGTCTATATCTGTATTTATATCTATAGCTATATTTGAAGATTATACATTGCCCTGCCTGAAGACATAGACATAATATTTTTGATATTTGGACGTAAATCAACTTTCCTCTGAAAAGCCTCATCTTGCATTTTGATATAGGAATGTCATATATCATATCACATATCATGTATGCTTATGTTAGATGTCCTTCACAACTTTATGCAGATTTTAATGCAGCAACACCTTAAGGCAAGTTCAGACCCTTGAGAACTGTATCATAAATCAACTCTTTCTCATGCAGTATTATCATTATTTCTCAAAGCTATTGCATTTTTCTGTATCCTTACACAGATGAATCTACTTATTATACCTGTACACATGCTCTGTATACATATATAGAGATGCACATACCATGTCACTCACACCTGGATGGATGGTGCACTATTGGATAGATAGTTTTGTCGTTGTTTTTGATCATAGTCTTTCACCAGAGAACATACGCTAAATCACATACAATTGCCAATTTGCATTTTGCGTTTGTTCATAAGAGATACCAAGTTAACATCCTATTTTAGCAACTTGCTTTGCATTTAGTTGTCATCTTGTAATATAAAAATGTGATCATTTTAAGGGTTTAAAACCTTCATTTTTCTAGAAGTTGAAATTTTATTCTCCTCTAAAATTCTGCGACAGTGAAAATTTTATAAAATTATGGTTTGATGCAATTAGCGTCTTCTTTCATGGTGGTATGAAAGCCATCCCTGGTCTTTTTCCTTCATGAAGCCTTCCTTGGGCTTTTTATCCTAATGCCACACATTGAGTCAGCCAACACTCCCGTGCAACTCAGTCAGGAGGCACTAAGATCTCACTATACTTGTGAATATACTTGAAGATGCTTAAATATGTGTAGAAGGACAACGATATTGTTTGCTGCCATGAAACTGAGGAAAAGGTGCTTATTGAAATGAACTTGAATTGTGGTTGGTGAAGTAAAATGAAAAATATCTTCAGAGGGACTCCTTTGGTGAAGGACCCAGAGCAGGTAATGTATCCTCAACACACAATTATATGGAAATAGCAATACAACCAGTGAGTAAGTAGTTTGAAAGTGAGATGAGATGGAGGTATTCTTATATAGCAAGAAAAGAACCATTGTTCTTTTTTTTTTTTTTTTTAATTTTTTGGGGCGTGCCGTGCAGCTTGCAGGATCTTAGTTCCCCGACCAGGGATTGACCTGCACTCCTGACAATGAACGCGTGGAGTCCTAACCACTGGACCATCAGGGAATCCCCGCATTGTTCTTATTGTTATTGGACTTTATATTATTCACCACGTGGACACATCTCACGATGCTCCATCCTTTAGATGTTTTAGTAATAACTTCTTTAAGAAGGAAGCCAGGAGGGAGGTAAAGTGAAGACAGAGAACTACCTTTGCAATTTAACCGTGGGATATTAAATATAACCAAGTGAAAATACTCTGGGGACTAATGAATATATTCCTGTGGATTAGAGGCAAGGAATCTGAGCTATGGATAGAGGGTCTAACCTGGGGAAGGAGATGATCGTGTTCTGCTCTATTAAAAATTCCCTTTCACACCCAGTATGGAATCAGACTCTTGAGACTGCTAAGTGATCTTTAACCTCTTCTGAGCTTGATTTTTTCATCTGTAATATGGTGATCACAGGGCTATTGTGAGGCTAAAATGAAATGAAGCAGGCTGAGTGTTCACACAGTGCCCTGCCCACTGAGAGGAGACGCTATATGGTTATCACGCCAATGATCTTGATAATAGCAGAGAGTATGGTGTGATGACAATAATAACAAATATAACAAATAACAAGGTCAAAGTTTCATCCCTCCCCCAAAGTTTGGATACTTTATAAATCCTCTAATCTTTCAATCTTTCAGCAGCAAACTTTACCACCTTCATTTGACCCAGCACACTTTCCCATATTATTGGCTATGTGAAGTGAATATGTGAAAAGTACCCTAACAATTGTGTGTGTGTTTCCAGTGTGGGCCACTTTAATCAGAATTAGCTGTGAGACAATCCAGTGTAATGATAAGGGCACAGACTCTAGCGCTTGGTATATTTTGTCTTGAATTCCAATTCTAGTTCTGCCTTCTATTAGCAATATGATACTACACATATTATTTAACCTTTTCAAGTCTCAATTTATCATCTAACAAATAGCAATAAGACATGCTTATGTGGTTATTAAGCTCTAAAGAAATTGATATATGCTAAGTGCCAGTCGTGTGTCTGGAACATGGTTTACGTATAATAAATAATGGTTGCTGCTATTATTACATTGTTGATGTTCTTATGATTATTACTTAGATCGTGACAATCCTTCATTCCAAAGTCACTTGAGCAAAGGTGAATGTAGCTTGCTAACTTATTTCAGAACTTTTATAAAATCATTCAAGGGTGTTTTGAGATCATTCCATGAGATCAATCTAGAATCTCAAGATATGAGACTTTATTAACTTTAGCCTACTATTTTTTCTTCAGTGACATTGTAGACACATATATTCTTTCAGCAAAAGTCTTATCATTTTGGTTTTTGAAACCTATAGCTTTCAATAATTTAATCATACTTGTCTGATATACACATATATGCACAAATATACATACAAATACATACATATACACACAAATGTATGATCCATACTTTTTTTTTCTTTGCGGTATGTGGGCCTCTCACTGTTGTGGCCTCTCCCGTTGCGGAGCACAGGCTCCGGACGCGCAGGCTCAGCGGCCATGGCTCACGGGCCCAGCCGCTCCGCGGCACGTGGGATCTTCCCGGACCGGGGCACGAACCCGTGTCCCCTGCATCGGCAGGCGGACTCTCAACCACTGCGCCACCAGGGAAGCCCTGATCCATACTTTTATACACACATACATGCATATGTTTCTGACTATATATGAATTGTATGTATGTATATGTATTCATGTGCACGTGTGTATGTGCATATGGTCAGCTCCCAGACAGCTTCAAAACAGACTTAGATTTACTTTTAATGAAATGTAATGATAGATTTTCTTTTAATGAAATGTAATGATTCTTTTAAACATAATTGTTAAATATTTTCCAAAATGAAACACTTTAGAAGACTTTGATATAATATATTGCAACCTGGAAAACATATTTGTCCAATATATGCATCATTTGAAGCTGGAGAATGAAACTATTTTTTTAATAAAAGACTGTGTGTATATATATGTGTATTCATATAGATTTATGTTTCAAGATAATGATTACACCAGGGTAATCTGAAGAGAAGTAAAAGTTTTTCACTTAGACATCATTTTCCTTAAGGTAGAACTGATATACATATTCTAATGATTGACAGTTTTATACCAGCTACTACCTCATAAAATGAAATTAAAGTACGGAATTACTTACAGAATTTGAAATATGGCTTAACCACTATGATTGATAAATATGTGCTTAAACAATTGATTAGATATGTGAAAGAAATAAAAGTAGATTCTCACCTTGTGAAAAATTAAAAAGTAAAATTTGTCCTTTTATTGTTTTACCTTTTGTCTCATTTTTCTTATTAAATATATTTTTCTCTTCCTAAGCAATGTACTTTTAGCAACAAAGAAGAGTGTAAACAAATGAAGTAAAAGGTGAATTCATGAATACAATAAAACCATAAACTCTGAAAAACATAAAGAGTTATATTTGTAGGTTACCAAAAAGTCAGGAAATTTAAAGAACAGAAAAATGGAGAAATTTTGAAAAAATTAACTGCTTTTACTACATAAAAATTAGAAACACCTGTTAGTAATAACGTACATGACTAAAGTGTCAAACATTGGAAAGTAATAATATAAATAATGCATAAATACCCTAAATTTTAAAATATATAAATTAGTAAGTAAAACTACCCCTTTATTAGAAAAAAAGAATAAACTAAGGCTATGTGTCAACTCTTCTGTTTTTAAACATCTGTGAAATATCCAAACTCATTCAACTTTCTATTAATGAAAGTAAATTTTGAAATCAAAGGGTTCTTTTAGACATATAAAATGCAGACAAATTTCTTGCTTGTTTGTTTGCTTGTTTCTTTTGGTAACACAACTCAGTGCTAATAAAGATGTGGTATAAGTCCCATACTGCTATGGGAATGGAAAATAGTTTAACTTTTCTGGAAGACAAATAGGCTGTGTCTGTATCAAGAGCCTTAAAATGTTTTGACCCTTTGACTTGAGAATTACTGTTTGAGTGGCTTCCTGAAGAAAAAAAGAATCATAAAATATTGAAACATTATTTACAGCATTTAAGAAATGAAAGCCAATCAAATGTGAGCAATTATAAAATGACTAAATATTCATAATGAATAATTTGTTTTTATTATCATGTCTTGAGAAAAGTATTTAAGACTCTAATAATGAGAAAATTTTGAGGATATAATAATGCTGCATAATCCCAAGTTTAAAAAAGGGTATTTTATACATACATAAGATATCACAATATATATATATGATTTATGTGAGGAATTTACTACGTTTTTTGTATGGTGGTATCACAGATAATTTTTACTTATGATATTATTACCCATATTTTGTATAATAGGTATATTTTACTTTTATAATCAGAAAAATGTAGTGAAAAAGTTTACCTCTCAAACTAGTCACTTTGAAATATTATTTCAATGAAGCTTTAACTATTTAAAACATGGTGGGACTTCTGTGGGAGTACTAACTCAGGATTCTAGGGCTACAAAAATGGTGTGAACAAGATCTGTGCTTTTCAGAAGTTCAGAATCTTGTGCAAAACTTGTAATAAACACATGCATTCATAGCATGGTGTAAGAGGTTGCTGATTTCAGTAATGAATGAATGAATGAGTAGATGGTACTCCAGAAATAAGCAAGCATGGCTGTCAGAGTCATAGAGGATCTCACAATGGATTCTTGCTGCATTTAGCTCAACTTTAAAAGCATATGTGGGATTTCACAGAAAAGATGAGGCCACAGGGAGGAAGAGAGTTCCAGAATGAGGAAACAGCTTGAGCTAAAAATGGGAGCAAGTAGTGTGTCTGTGGTCCCAGTTGAGTTCTGAGTAGTCAGTTATGACTGGCATATGAAGTAAATGGCTGGGTAGAAAATATTAGCCAGAAAAGACAACATTGAAGCTGACTGTGATGGGCCTGGAGCATTAACTATTTTCTTTAGGTAAAGGGGAACCGTTGAGTTAACATGATTTTGTGGAGGCTTCTCAGGGAGCTCTTGGGCAGAAGTGTGGATGGTGGATGAGAAGTAGCCAATAAATGGAACCTTAGAGGCAATCTTAATAGTCCGGGGACTGAACCAGGAAAATGACTCTGGAAATGTAAAAGATGGTGACAGATTTGAGAAACATTTATGGAATAGCATTAACTGCCTTTTGGGCCATTTGAATGCAGTTGCCTGAGACCCACCTTACCCGGAACCTAGACTCAGAATCTCTAAGTATAATGCCTAAGAATTGATTTTAGCAAATTCCCAAGGGGAGATGGCCACATACTAAAGTTTAGGGAGCATCAGTCTGTCACTTAACCTGAGCCAAAGAGTCAAGGATTCTGAGACCCCAGAACTCAAATCCTTGAGACCCCAAGGATTCAAACACCCTAGAGTGTTTTCAGCTGTAGAACACCCAGATTATGGCTCACATGGCAGGGAGGGCTGAGTTTAACGTTAGATGTCTTCTGTGGCTCAAAAATCCCAGGAAGGGCTTCCCTGGTGGCGCAGTGGTTGAGAGTCCACCTGCCAATGCAGGGGACACAGGTTCGTGCCCCGGTCCGGGAAGATCCCACGTGCCGCGGAGCGGCTGGGCCCGTGAGCCTTGGCCGCTGAGCCTGCGCGTCCGGAGCCTGTGCTCCGCAACGGGAGAGGCCACAAGAGTGAGAGGCCCACGTACCAAAAAAAAAAAAAAAAAAAAAAAAAAAAAAAATCCCAGGAAATATATTCTTTAACCTTGTACAATTTGGGATATTATTGGATTCAGCTGAGCCAAAGTGAAATCAAATTATTCAATAAATCAAAGATTTCCAAAGCCCCTTTCCTGAAGACACGGAGAGAGCATTGCTCTTCTAGTAATCCATTTGTTTATTCATTCCTTCCTTGCATGAGTATTTATGACATATTTCCTTGTGCTAAAGGATAAGGATGTAAGTATTAAGTATAGAGCCCCTCCTTATCTTCAAAGAACTCACAGTCTACTAGGGATAGAGGAGCCTATATTTTTGTGTCCACCATGAAGTAGATGCTAAATCATTACATGCAATTCCCCCAGCAAACCTGAGGTCTTATTATTTTCATATTACAGATAAAGAACCAAGGTCTCAGGAAGATTATATGACTTGTCCCAGACCTCACAACTAATAAGTGGTAAAACCAGGCCATGATATCCATTTTATCCACCTTATTCTGTCCCCTAAGAAGGAAATCAAACGTGCACACAAAAATAGGATTATTGTTATTACAGACGGATGTGCAGTGTACTGGCAGAACTTGGAAACAGCTGTAATTGCCACTGTTGAGCACAGTAGTTCAGACCAGCCTCTGTCCTTGAAAGTGACTTGTGACCTGGGTCTTGATTATAGGACATCACTCTAAAACTGAAGAGTTAGGTGTTTTCCTCATTTTGCAGGCAGAGAAAAATGAGCAATCTATATTCACTTGAAACTCTACTTATAGCCATGCAATTGTAAGGTTTATTAACTTACAATTTTAATCTTTGTGATGAGTGATTTTTACATAATTGATCATATAAACAAGCACAGATACGTAAAAACAAATATATGGCTTAAAATACCAACATGTGATGTTTCTTATAGTTGATCAGAGATTGTATACTGAGGCAGGTCTTCAGAGCTAGAAAAAGGATGAGGGCTGTATACCCATGATGTCTCATTCAAAAGCAGCTCTGAAATCAAGACATGGTTCTCATTTTAATAATATATCTATATCTCAAAGCTAAATTTAGACCACCTGAAATAAACACTGCAGTTTCAGTGTATACCTCAGGTGTATATCTGTCTAATAATTCTTTCACAAAACATAGGTTCTAAATCAACACTGCTGATAAATGAGGGAGGATTACAAAGGAATAATTTAAAAAAAAACAATCAATAGATCAGAGTTAAAGATGAAAAAAACATAGGCAAAAAACTATGAAAAATGCTAAAGTTATCCCAAGGATGCAATTATTTCAAATACTGTCATAAAAGTTTAAAAGCTAGGAACATTTCAGACATAATATTTAATTCTCATAATATCTCAAGCAAGAATACCAGATAAGTAGCTTGTACAACAACACCAAAGTGAGATTAAAAGCCAGGATCTTTTCCAGGCCCATGGAACTGATAAGTTCCTGCTTTTTTCGTTTTGTCAACTTATGTTATGTTTTTTAAAAAAAATATTGTACATTTATATTATCTTTTTTTTGTTTTGCACACTTACATTATGTAGTTTTTAACTTTTGATATTTCACACTTTTCTGTTGAATTAGCTTCATTCTGGCCTTCATGAAAAAAGAAAAAAATTCATTTAGTGTGGAAGCATCTTCCTGACCTTGAATTTGTAATTTTCAAAGTAGAATAAATGGTATTTATGTCATTGTAAAGTCACATGGATTATTTGACTGTACCTTTTAATATTTACCATAGAAAATACTGTGATGTTGGGTCACCTCTATATGCTTTCAATTATTTTACACAAACACATAGGAAGAGAGAGGTAGATGCATACATAGATACATAGAGTATGTCTTACTCATTCAAAGCAAAAGATATTTTTTTCTTATAATGTATAATGATCAAGGAACATGGATTTGAGCACTTGTTATTTGATAACTAAGTAAAAAAAATTAGTGAATTTGCTGACAAGTGCAGATAATTATAACCCTTCCATCTCTGTGTTATATCAATTTCAAAAGGTTTATTGAGGGCTTATGTCGTTGCCTATGCTATGCAAAGCTGACCTTTTCTTTCCAAAATATAGTTGGAAAAAAAGAAAAGAAATATAATTCACTAACATTATTTTTTAAAAAGTTCTCGAAGCAACTTTTATATTGAAGTTGAATCAACACTGTGACATAGCACAGACAAGCAAATAGCCACTGCAGGGTTATTAAAAGAAAAGGTTGACCTTATATTGAATCTCTTATTTAGAGGATTTAAACCAGATTATCCACTTTATTTCTTTAATTCCAACATGCCTCTTCTTTCTTATGATGATGAAATTGTAAAAATGTGCCCAAATAATTTCTCTAAACTAATTGTCAGAGCTGATTTAAAATCTAAAAGTCTCATCCTTTATGATTCATCTAATGGGCCAAACGATATGAAAAATATTGTAAGTATATATGAATCGATGCTCTTGATTTTGTTTTATAGCCTTTTTTATAGTACTAATATTGATATTACCCTTTTGGGTCTTCTATCAGGCATTTTTTTATTTTAAGGGTTAATTGCCTATTTACCTAGTAAGTTAGCAAACTTTTTCTTTAAAGGACCAGACAATAAATATTTTAGGCTTTACAGGCCATGTGGTATCTGTCCCAATGACTGAACTCTACTTGATAGTGTGAAAGCAGCTGTAGTTAATCCATGAACACATGGGCATGTCTGTATGCCAGGTAAAACTTTATATATGCTAACATGTGAATTTCATATAATTTTCACCTGTCATGGAATATTCTTCTTTTGTTTATTTTTCAACTATTTAAAAGCTTAAAACAAAAATTCTTGTTTATGGGCTGTACTAAAACAGGCAATGGACTTTATTTGAGAAGTAAGTGTATTATAGTTTGCCAGCCCCTGTCCGTTTTCCTGAAGATATATGTAAACAAGGCATGGTGCTTACGTGTTTATTCTTTATGTACATTTTGTTAGTAAAGAATCAATCTCTTTACACGCTAAATGAGAGAGGAAGAACGTTTTCAATGAGAGCAGTAACACCTCTGTCTGACCTGTGACTCCTAAGGACAGGGACAGCAGAGGTGAAAGTGACTTGCTTCCTCCTGTAATTCCTGAAGAATTCGCTCGCCTTTCTCAAATCACACCAGCTGGCCTTCACGCCTGCTCTTCCTTGATGCCCCACTAATGCTACTCGTGCTCTCCTGGAGAAATTTTCTTCAGGGCAAAAGGAAAGTTCAGAGAACTTTGGTAACTCTAGCTTTCTTTTCAGCCAGACTAAAGCTTGTACTCCTCACGCTGGAAATGATGATTTCTTTTTTTTTTAATTAATTTTTATTGGAGTGTGGTTGATTTACAATGTTGTGTTAGTTTCTGCTGTATAGCAAAGTGAATCAGTTATACATATACATCTATCCACTCTTTTTAAGATTCTTTTCCCATATAGGTCATTACAGAGTTGGAAATGATGACTTCTCATAAAATGGGCTACCCAGGTGGCAGAAATTGGGACAGAGAGAGCAATGGGCAACTGATAGATATTTTTTTCCCCCAAAGCTTCTGAAAATTAGTATTGGTATTGTGTCTATTGTTTAAGAAATTAAATTTGATCCTCAAATCTTCAGACTCACAGCTAAACAATTCCAAAGCCAGTATCACACCTGCTAAAAATCTTTGATGAATTTTTTTTTACGTGCTTACTCATGAGGCATAAAAATCAAAATCAATAGGGATAGGCATGCTTGTATCAGTTTTATTCTCGTATCTTTTTTAATATTTAAATTCTCCATATGATTATTGAAAAGTATTCTTTTCTCTTATGGTTTACACACTTTGAAAAATTGAATACTTTAAATAAACATTATGGAGATTTATTATTGGACAGTCTCACTATTCTTTTGTTTCTTGGATGAAGTATACTCAATATCAGGAAGTACTTCGATTATTTTTTAGAGAAAGTAATTATTGAAGTGAATTGCGACTCCTCATTTATGTTATTCCTGATGCATTGAAAGCTCCATAGATAAGATCATGAACGATGTATGGGACTTTACATTTTTTCAGTTCCAAATATGCATACTATATATAAAGTATATTCAAGTGTACATACTATGTATATATGAATTATGTACATATATATATACATATGTACTGTATATAGGAAGTACATACAAGTTCAGAGAGATACATGAATTTTCAAGGTCACACAACAATCAAGATCCCAATCAAGTCATCTAACTCTTCCTTTATACCATGTTGGTTCCATCTAAAGAATGAAAAATACAGTTACTTATTCTTTGGAAAGAATATGGTCCCATCACGTTATTTAGAGTAGTTTTAAATTTACAGAAAAACTGCAAAGAATACACACAGTGTTCCTGTATACCCCACACCCAGTTTCCTCTATTGTTAATATCTTACATTATAATGGTGTTTTTGTCACGACTAATGAATCACTATCGATACATTATTATTAAAACCCATACCTTATTTGAATTTCCTTAGTTTTCATCAGTTTCAGGATTCCTTCCAGTGTACCACATTAATTAATTTCAGTCATCATGTCTCCTTTACCTTCTCTAGACTGTGACGGTTTCTCAGACTTTCCTTATTTTGTATGACCTTGCCAGTTTTGAGGATTACTGGACTGTTTTTTTTGTTTGTTTGTTTTTTTTTGGTACGCGGGCCTCTCACTGCCGTGGCCTCTCCCGTTGCGGAGCACAGGCTCCGGACGCGCAGGCTCAGCGGCCATGGCTCACGGGCCCAGCCGCTCCGCGGCACGTGGGATCTTCCCGGACCGGGGCACGAACCCGTGTCCCCTGCATCGGCAGGCGGACTCTCAACCACAGCGCCACCAGGGAAGCCCTGGACTGGTATTTTGTACAATGGCTCTCAGTTTGGGTTTATCTGGTGTTTTTCTCATGGTTAGGCTAAGTTATGGTTTGGAGGAGGAAAACCACAGAGGTAAAGTGCCCTTCTTATCACATCATATCAAAGGTGCGTACTGTCAACATCACTTATTACTGCTGATCACCAGGTGTGGCGCAGGTAGTGTTTGACAGGTTTCTTCATGTAAAGTTCCTCTCCTCCTCCTTTCTAGAGTGTACTCTTTGGAAAGAAGTCCTGTGTATAGCCTACGCTTAAGAAATGGTGATTTATGTTTCACCTCCTTGTGGAGGAGCTTCACTTCATTTTTATCTCCATGAAATTAGCCAAGAATATTGCCTCCACTGAATCTTGTTAATAGGAGAATCTTGTCCAAGATATATAAGTGTGTTCATATTAATTGAACAATTATCTTCCAATGCATACTTAACTTGCTTGTGTATTTTTTCTTTCCTTCATGGTTCATGCAATAAATGCATATGGATTAAAGATGAGGAACAGGACACTTGATTAAATAACTAAACTGGAAGAGTTTATTTACTGGGCTTAGTTTCAAATTAGTTGTAAATTGACTCACAGAGTTCTTTCAACTACAGGGTGAAGTGGAATGGAATTTTACAGCTAAATTTAAACTAGATATGAAGAATCTGATGATAAAAAATTGGAAAGTCTAGATACCTTTTATGGGTAGTAGTCTTAACACACTTCATATAATGGCTAAACATGCTATTTGTTATGTCTAAAATAATGAATTAAAGCATAACATCTTACTATCAGAATGAAATAATTTTTGACACATTTTAGGGGGGAGGGATTTGGCTATGTCAATAGGCATGGAAGTAACACTGAGTTTATTTTGGGGAATTAAAAACAATGTATACCCTCCAGAAAGAAATATTCAAAAACATGCGCTATTTAAAAGTAAATATGAAAAGCAGACTTATCTTCCCCAAAATGAATCTCATTCTTCATTCATATCATTGTAACATAATAATAATTTGGGGGCGGGGTATTTTAAATGAGAAAAAAGTTTGATAGCAGATTTTACATGAGAAGATTCTACAGCAGACTTGACAGACTTGTTAAACTTTTTAAAATTAAAAAATTAATTTTTTATCTTCTAACAACCTGTATTTGAATTCTCTTAGAATACCTCACCCTCGTTCACATATTGGGCAATGCTTTCTCATGGAATTTTTACTGACTATATAATTGACCCCCAAAAGAAGATAGTTCAATATTGCAGTCAGTCTGAAAAACAAGGTTGATTTTCTTCTACTAATATTTTGAACCATTATATCTCAATCAAGGGGATATATAACTATTCTAAAATGAAAATGTAAAGAATGTGAAAAACCATATCTCTTTCTTCTTAAATTCCTATTCCTTAGATTTTTAAAGAATGGATTTTTTCTTAATAAATTGACATATATAGCATAAACTAGTAATTGACTGAAAACACATACTTATTCTAGACAATGTAATGCATTTATGAACTGTAATGACAACTATGAAATAAAATGTAATATAATGAAATATATTGGTGACACTGTTGTCAGAGCAATCCAGGAAAATTATTATTTTGCAGTTACATATACTGATTCCCACCCTAAAAGTATTAAAGGAAATTAAGTAATAAGTGATTTAATGTTTGTGTGGACCATGAAAATATTGAAGTAATGCTGTAAATATCTTACCTTAAAGAAGACTGGAGGTTTTGCGATTTCCTTGCGATGTGTAAAATCCAGTGAGATTTTACTAAGGAGAAAATTATCTTGAGAGTTTTCTGAGATGCAACAAAAACTGTTGTTCAATGACAGTGGCTTCAATTCATTCCTAAAACATTTACTGAAAGCTAAATGACTCTGTGCTGTATGTTGGGGCTACTGTGTTGGATGCGATTTGGGGCCGGCCCTCTGGGAATTCTGTGTTATAAATTCCATTTCTAACAGTTTATAGTCACTCAATAAATTTTGCTTGTCTTTCCACCAAAATAGAGTTATTGTATTTTTATTGCTTAGATTATCATGTTAGAAAATACTATAAATCTTTTGAAAATTTTTCAAGCTACTTTGGCAATCTCCTGTTAGGACAAAACTCTGTTGGTTGTTGTCCTAGAACTTCACTTAAAAAGTGAACAGCCGGGCTTCCCTGGTGGCGCAGTGGTTGAGAGTCTGCCTGCCGATGCAGGGGACACAGGTTCGTGCCCCGGTCTGGGAAGATCCCACATGCCGCGAAGCAGCTGGGCCCGTGGGCCATGGCCGCTGAGCCTGCGCATCCGGAGCCTGTGCTCCGCAACGGGAGAGGCCACAACAGTGAGAGGCCCGCGTACCGCAAAAAAAAAAAAAAAAAAAAAAAAAAAAAAAAGTGAACAGCCATGACCAGGGCCTGGGCTAGGGGCTAGAGGACACCAAAAGGTGTCAAACACAGCCCATCCTTTCAAGAAACTTTGTATCAAGTTAAGCTCATTACATACAAGATATTTATCTAAGAGTATAATCTTCTGGAATCTAAGTCCAAGTCATTGATTTTTTTTGATAAACAATTTTTATTCACTCATAAAGCTGTAAATATATTTGCATTTTTGAGTAGCATCTGGAAATGGTGGTACATACAATAATAGCTCTTATTATAATTTCTATATAATATTCAGGAGATGGAGTTTGCTGTAGTCGCAAGATGATTTACTTTGGAGTCAGGCAGATCTGAGTCTGATATAGACCTGCATCACAGCCAATAACGTATGACTTTGATCTAGTTCCTCAAACTTTCTGGGACTCAGCTTTCTCACTTGTAGTGTGTAGCTAAATCCTAACTTTCAGTGTGGCTGGGAGGATTTAACATAACATATACAGGTTTCTTCGCACATGTTTGGCAAAGAGCAGGTATGGAAAACCGCTGCTGGGTATTTGTCAGTGTGAGAATAATAATTCTTGGGCAATGTTTCACTGTTTTAAAAATGACTTCACCTTCATTATCCAATCTAATTTTTATACTAACTTCTGAAATTAAGATATTATCCATTCAGTCATTCATGTAAAGAAACCAAGAAATGGAAGTGACCAGTGGAAATCTGACACGTCCCGAATTTGAGTCTTTGATTTCTAGCTCAAGATCCTGCCCTCTCCATAAAGAATTAAGAATTGTGAGAATTCAGTTTTGCCTTGTTCACACCAAAGCCTACCTGTTTGGTTTGGACAAGATATGTAAATTCTTGAAGTCTTAGCTTCCTCACCTGTACATTGAAGGCATTGTACTGCTATATCTTCCCAATCCTTTCCAGTTTTGCACGCACTATGAGAGTCAGGAGAGTGTAGTTGTTAAGAAACAGGTGTTGGAGATAAACTCTTGGATTCAAATCCTGACTCTGCCATTTGTTGGCTCTGTAAGCTTAGGCAAATTACTAAATCTCGTCAAGTCTCATTTTACTCGTCATTATGGGTTAATAAATAGTACTTACTTCAGGGCATCATCTTTGTGAGGAATAAATGCATTAAACTGTGCAAAATACGAAGAAAGGGATCTGGTATAGAATAAGTGTTATACATATAAGTTTTTGCTGATTATTTCCGAAAATTGTGCCATCAAATTTAGTGACTCCAAGTGAGCCATTTGAACTCTTCAAGTCAGAGTAGATCTGCTTAAACAATTAAGTGAAAGCATCACCATCCTGGATTCTTGGCCCAATCACACTGCTGTTCTTGTGACACTGACTCAACTCGCTAGCTCTGTTCTAAAGAACAGTTATTGGTGGACATAGCCACAGACACCTGGGAGCAGTGTTTACCTGTCCAGAAATAGATGTATGTGTATCAATATATAGTCAGCACTGAATCTTCTCCTGGTACCCAACTGAACTGATGAATCTATTTCTTTGAAGTTCTGGAACTATTTGGGATCTGGGTCAGTATGATTGCAGAAGCCAACGATTCTAATTAGACATTTGCTGAAGCACCAAAAAGTATAGCAAAACTGCTTTGCAGAATAATTATTTAAGCATATAAATTCCAAGCATTAGATGCAAATTACAACTCATTTTGGTAGGAGAATAATTAAAAGTCTTAATTCTATATGTTATTTGTAGACAAACGCAAGTTTTATTTTACTCATAAAATTGTTCATTAAAATCTTTAAAACATATCACATTCATATTAGATCTCACTGAAAAGTAATTCTAATAATTGAACTTAGACATATTGAGATGCATACGATGATGGAGTCAACATAAAAGTAATAGCTAAATTTTTGGCAAATTGCTTAAAAATTTTTTAAAAAGGTTTTATTTCCATAGCATGGACTTTTAGAACATATTGGTAAACTATTCTTGCCTAAATTGTTTAATAAAATTACAATATTTAATAATTTAAGTACAAATTTTATTTACAGTTTCCATGCTTTAATTTTGCTTTGTGAGAATTTCAAAAATATGGAAACAGCTGACATTTTTCAAAACAACTACTAGCACAGTGAAAAAAAAACCTGCTTTCATTCCATTTTTTTTTTTCTGTATCCACTCTTTTTTGCTAGGTGGCATGCATGCAGTGGTTTCATGGAGACCATACAATGCTTGAGATGATTGAGAAAAAACGTTGCTTGTGCAAGGAAATAAAAGCTAGACAGAAAACGGAAAAGGGCCTTTGCAAACAGGATAGCATGCCTATCCTACCCAGCTGGAAGAAGAATGCGGGTACAAAGAAGTACAGCCCTCCACCCTATTCTAAACAGCAAACGGTATTCTGGGACACTGCCATATGACTGTGTGCAGGATGGCGTGAGCTCCACATTATTTAGCATGAAGAGGGAGGTCGACTCGGTCATGTGATAAGTAACTGTTACATATCGTCTCAGTCAAAATGGAATGCCAGTGGTTCCCTGGAAAACCCATGGGAAGCTGTGCCTATTCGTGGCTAGTTCAAAATAAAATCCATATTTCCTTGCATTTAAGGCACACTTATTTATCATGGATTATTTTGAATCCAGAAGATATTAAGATGTAAATATTTTACTAGTTTATGGATGACACCTGAAATAATACACATTATACGTATATAAATGATAGAAATATCAAGAGTTTTACTATATGATACAATTTCTGTATTAACTGGTTTGTTATCTCTTTTATATGTCCCTTGATGCCTTTGATTATTAATTTTTGCATTTAAAATGTTTCTTTCTGCCCACCTTTGGTTTCTGTACACGAGCTCACAGATAGGTTATGTTCAATCACACAATATATGATCTGGTGCTAGTAATGTAGAAGTTGAATATCATATTCGTTAGGAACATCTGTTGCTTTGTACGTTTTTAAGGGTTTGACAGGAAATGAATGCCAATGTGATGCTGAATTTGGACGTCCACATTACATCAACACCAATATTTTTGCTACATTGGCTTTATAAGAATTTCTCTCCAGTATCATCTTGTTTATACTAAGCAATGGTTAGTCAGACTCCAGAGAAAGTTAATAGGATATATTTGGACATCCCAGCAGAAAACATTTCCTTCAGAAATGACTTTAGGGACACATGTCCTTGCATCATTGATTTGATTGGAGGAGACCAGGGTTCACTGTGATAATGGAAGGAACAAGGAATCAAAGGTTAAACAGCACAACTGCTTTCAAGAGGGTGGGACCAGTGGCATTAGAGCCACTGCTATCACTATTTTTGAGTAACTTTTCATGTGTATGTTTGTTTCCCCTAGAAAATGACCAATATACATTCAACCAGATGAGTTTACATGTTTTAGTATACTAAATGCCAATCTTTCTCAAAATTTAGGTTCACAAACAGAATATAGTATTTCGTGTTAATTTTTCAAATTAGTTATTACCATATTTGGGGGGTATAATCTTCTGTGCATGTTCATCATACCCATTCTTACTGATGATGACACCATGACCAAAGAATTATGACCAATTGTTTATTTTATTTTGTTTCAAGGAAGAAACAGGAAATGCAGGGGGTGGGAGATGGGGTGGATTCAATTTTATGCGGTGGTAAAATTTAAGTTAAATAAATCATATATATCTTTTAAGAGTAACTTGTTAGTTGACTATAAATATCCCCACGGATGAATAAAAAGGAAACTATCACATATATTTTGTATGTTTAAATTACTATTTATGCTTCCTAAAATGGACAGTATGTGATTCTTCTTTAACAATCAATTTAGTATTATATTTCTGAGAGAAAAGGTACGTGTTTGAAGTTATTGTCATCGTGGTTTTCCTTGTAAGGGTTTTGACAGCAATAGTGCAATGCTGCTCAATATAACCAAATATAACAGGAGGTAGGGAATTTTTGTAATCTATATTGCTAAAGAGCTAGTAATGCTTTATCAGTAATAGTTTCTTTCGAGCCTTTGCAATGTTATAAAATAATTTTTTAATATTTTATAATTAGTGTATATTTTGATGTCCTACTAGAATTCTGAAAGAATAAGGAAAATAAGGTAAGTGGGAGCATGTATATCTGTTATGTGTGCCTGTGTACACGTGAATGAGTACTCAGTGGGGGAACTGTGTACACTAAATGCTTATTGAAGTTTTAGTTTTGCTTGTATCACCGAGGTGGTAAAAAAAAAAAAAAAGAGCAGAGTCACAAGTACAGGAAATCACGGAGAGATCTTAAGTAGCTTAAATAAATCCTGCTGCCATGTTTCACCAGTTATAGATTATGTTTCAAATCCAACAATCAATGGAGTACAAATCTAGGAGTGATGAAAATGTGTTAAGGTAAAATCATAATTGAAATAAAATGCGTTTATGAGCCAAGTTGTTATCCTGATTTAAGTTATTATGACCACATATGCTCAAGCCAATGAGTCAGATATATATGTCATCAATTCTCAGCATCTTTATGATGATCTTGATATATATATCTATATTATATATCTATCTCAGACAATATGATAATGATTAGATAATTCCCTTGAAATTTATATTTTGGTAATAAATGCAAGTGTGTTTTTCAAATGCCAGTCTTTCCCATATCTATCTGAATTAGACAGAAGATATTTTTTAATGCTGGCCACTTGTCAAGAAGGAAACAGAGTTACTAAAATGATTTGTGTTGGATTCAGCCATTTCCACTTGTTCTACCAAACTCATACTGCTGCCAGGTTTCATACACTCCTTTTCCAAGCAAGTTATTTTCTGAGAAGGTAACCTGTTTGAAAATCTGACCTTAGGCAACCATTTCCACTTATTTTCTCCAAATCTTGCTTTCCATGGGAAGTAATGGAAAGATCTGATATTTGACTCAAGAAATGATATTCTATACCTATAAGACTGTCCATTGTGGTTTAGTCTATGTGGCAATAGCCATTCTATGATTAATTTCCTTTTTGTGTAGCTTTTCTTTATGTGGAGAAAAAAGAGGTCATTAGGACAGAGAGAAAAATGAAGTTACTCTCTAGTGGCAACTAATTAGGACACTTCATCCTATAAATTTGGTCAGATGATCAAAAGTTCCACCTGCACCCAGAACACTATGGAATGATAAAGCTCATAATTTTTTAGCAGTGCCAAAGAACAAATCATATCATTGCATGGTTATCAAGTTGAAAGAGCTCAGACCTATAAAAATTATCTTTTCACAGCAAATTTTATAGAAACAGAATTTTATTGGCTGTCAGCAAGATGCTTTTATATGTGAAAACTTCTTAGAAGAGACACAATTGTTTTAGAATTGATGGAAGGAAAAAAGCAAATCCTGCTTTTCTGCCCTGTCTCAGAGCCAGCATCTTCTGAGGTGTAACAGGAGTTCTTTATATAAATGTTGCCAAACTTTCCCCTGTGTTTATGGAGTGGAAGCAAGTTTGGAGTGGAAAGTGATTGATTTGTGTAAAGGTTAATGTCACCCATAAAAAATAGTCATGAAAGTGAAACAAAACAAAACATTAAGAGGTTAAAATGTGTAGTTAAGAATACACACACTCAAATACATGGTAATTAAATGGACACAAGCAGATACAACTTCACTTTTCAAAACAGTGACATCGGGACTTAAGAGACCCCAAGGTTCCATATAGTTTTCTTTGAATGCTTCCGGAGAGTAGAGAAACATTTTTCTTACTACCTTTTAGCTTAAGCCTCACCCTTATATCCAAGGTAGTTTGACTCTTAAGAGCAAGTTTGGTGATCAAATTAATAAAACTAAACGACCCTATTGTTTCATTGTTTTAATTAAATAAGACATCAGAACAATGCACATACAATGCAATTTAAATATTACTTATATGTTAAGGTGAATCACTTGCCTCGAATACAAAAGAACTTGTAAGCTAATCATGGCTACCTATAAAATGAAGGAAAAATTCCTGTGATTTAAGTAGCAAGTAATCTGAGATGAGAGAGAATTCACCCTTGCAAAGAAGTAGAAGTAGAATAGAATAGCAATTCACAATTCATTGTGTCCCAGACTTAAACTGAAGTGAAAGAAAAATAATACCTATATACTTAAGATTAACTGGCTAAATCTTCCTTGTAAGGGAAAATAGATATCTAACTCTAGAATGTGAACAATTTGTTTTTAATCCATTATTCATTTAACAGTTCATTATTGAGCAACTTATATATCAGCTATTTTAAAACATTTCTGAAGCATTTGGCATTAAGCCTTCAAAAAGATGTGGTCCCTGCCTTCAAAGAGCTTTATTATGCAATTATTAATATTTTCAAAACAAAGCTTTTAGGAAGATATACAGTATCACATACGTTTGACATCTCTTATGTGTTTATATATGGTACTCTCTTTTTTTTCAGATCAAGTGTATAGTCAAAATAAAATGCTAAACATATTAAAGTTGATGTCTAAGTATAAAATATGTTTATGTGTAAGCCTCTATATGTACACATAGGATATGTACTGCTGTCTATATAAATCAGTAAAAGGATAACAAGTTTTTCCATGTTGGACTTTGAACATTGTGGCTTGGGGTTTGGATTGATTTTAAACCCTTTGATATTTGGGTCAATTACACTGTAGCAAAATGTGTGTAATCTGGGAAAAATGTCTCATAATATTTCCCTTTAAATGTTACAAAGGTTCAAATTTAAGGGAAAACATTTTACAGAAATATCGTTGGATCTATCTCAACTAAACCTGTATGAAATCCTTTTGAAGTTTTCAATTGTTCCCAAATATGACTGGGTTTGCCCACCCTCAAAGCATCTACATTTACACATGTATACACCCACATACAGTATACATACTGTATATAATATATATGAAAATGTTTAGTATGCACTTCTTTTGTTTGAAACTCCTTCAGTTAACATTTATAGTGTAGCAATTTGTGTAAAGTGCACTGTGATTATAAAAAACAAAGCACAGTAAAGTCACAGGTCTTGTTATCTTGCACTAAAAATGTGTTCACGTATTTAGCAATTGTATGTTTACTTTCTTGTTCTTTTCAAGAAATTGAAACAAATAGCTATTGAGAAAATGATATCAAATAATATGTTTTTTAGTGGTAATGGCACTACATTTTTAAAAGACAGGGTTTTTAAAAGAAACCATTTAACATCCATTCCAACATCACGTTTACTGTATTTAAAAATCTGAATGTCGTATTGCATTTTTCATCAGTCATTAAAAATGTCAGGTATGTGCCTGAAAAGTTGTGCAAATGAGCATTAGATAACAGATTTCTCTACTAATGTGTTGTTAGCCATTTCTATATACGTAATATAAACACTGAAGTTTTAATTTCTTTTAATTTTTGTACTTGATTTTTTCAGGTAACATGTAATTATAAATGTACTTTGATACTCCTGAAGTAACCAGATGTTGTTTTAAAACAAATTGTTTTCTTTAGTGCATTGGCAATATTTTGCAATACTTTTGTGCTTATTTATTTGTGCTCCCGTGTAATTATAATAAAAGCAATAGTTTAAATTAGTTGACTTTGTCGTTGCTGGTATTTATTCATCAAGAAACAAGATTGGTAACATCTCCTTTAAAGAAAAGTGCGCACATTTTTCCACGTTTCCATTTGCCTATGAGATTGTATGTATGGTGGAAGATTGGTGGTTGTGAGTAGTTTGAAGACCTAGATTTTACAACTTAGTTATGTGACCCTCAATCGTCCTCAATCACCACTCGGCTTCTGCGTCAAATAGGTGATCCACTAAGTAAGAGGAAACTTGACATTTTTCTTTCGTATGCACCTAATTCCAATTAAATGACTCAGTGTGTATCTAAAGTGTGCTGGAGGCATTAAGGAAAAAAAAATCCAGCAATCCTAGGCTGGTGTACATAGACAAGATATTTATTATTTCTACTTCTAGAATTAATCTGGTTTAAATAAGGAGCAAGCCAGTATGCTAATGTTTACTGGGGCCTTGGTAACTAAAATGTCATTGAACACCTGAAATATACAAGGCAAGGTTCTGGTTCTCAGAAAGCTTAACAAGAAAAGTGCATTTGTGGGACTTCCTTGGTGGTCCAGCCGTTAAGACTTCGCCTTCTAGTGCAGGGGTTGAGGGTTTGATCCCTGGTCAGGGAGCTAAGATCCCACATGCCTTGTGGCTAAAATAGCAAAACATAAAACAGAAGCAATATTGTAACAAATTCAATAAAAACTTTAAAAATGGTCCACATCAAAAAAAAAATCTTTAAAAAAAAAGTGCATTTGTAATAAAGCAACCCCCTTTAATAGTTTCTAATGGCAACTTTATCAGCCACTTACATCTTCTCCCATATGTCCAGTTTCAGTGTAATTTGTTATACTTTCATAATTCCTCACAAATTCTTTTCATGTTCATTCGTTTTTATTTTTAAGATTTTTTTTGACGTGGGCCATTTTTTTCAAAGTCTTTATTGAATTTTTTACAATATTGCTTCTGCTTTATGTTTTTGGCCACGAGGCACATGGGATCTTAGCTCCCTGACCAGGGATCGAACCTGCGCCCCCTGCATTGAAAGGCGAAGTCTTAACCACTGGACCACCAGGGAAGTCCCTCATGTTCATTCTTAAAAGGAATTCAATTCATTCCTACTCTTTAGTTCCGCTTCTCCAGCTACTCAAATGCTGTGTGCACCCTATACCTCTTGGTTGAATAAGAAATAACTAATCATACTTTCCGTTATCAACACTTTAACTTCCATCCATCTCAGCTCATGACAAGAGGTGCCCCATATTCTAAAATGTCTCTTCTCTTCTCCCAGCTCTCACTAAGACGCATTGTTTCCAGTGCTCCCACAGTCTAATTAATTACGTTAATGCTAAGATGTGGATGACTGACAGAACAAAGTCCATCCTCCTATGGCTATTTGCATTGAAGAAAATTCTTAGTAACATGCACCAGGGACTATCTATTACTAGAATGTTGGGCAATGTGACAAACTGGGAGGTTAGAAGAGAAGTTTATAGAAAACTTTGCACGTTATCACCTCAAATAGCATCCTCTAGCGCAGTGGTTCTCAAACTTTGTTGCACAGAAGAATCATGTGGGCTATTGCTAAAAACTCCCACTGTCCAGAAAGCATCTGGGGGTAGTACACAGGCTTCAGTAGTTTCTAAAACCCCCCAATGATTCCAATACGTGGCCAAAATTGAGAATTAGAGCAGTGCTTCTTAAACTTTAATGTGTGTGCTTATCACCTGGGGATCTTGTGGACCTTTAGTAGAGTCTGAGATTGGTATCTCCAGCAGGATCCCAGGAAATGCTGATGCTGCCTGCCCGTAGACCATCCATTGAGCAACAGCTACTAGGCAACTTCCTTCTCTGCCTATTTTTAGGGAGCCTTTGATACCATACACTAGAGCACTGCTACTCACTGTGTGCTTCACAGATAGACAGCACCATGCTGGGACTTGTTAGGAATGCAAAATCTTGGGCTCCATCCGAGATGGATCTTTGGAGCTGAGACTCACGAATCTCGGTTCTGAGACTCATAGATCTGCTTTAGCAAGCTATCCAGATGATTCTTACGCCCAGTGAAGTTTCAGAAGCATTGCCCTGGACCACTGTGGTTTCAACAATGGTAGCACATTACATTCATCTCAGGAGATTTTTATTTACTACTCATACCTGGGCTCTACTCCCACAGATTCTGATTTTAATCAGCCTGGGGTCAGGCTGGACAACTTTTCCTTCCCTTCCTCCTCTTTATCCTTTCTTCTTCCTTTCCCAGAACTTCCCAGGTGATTAGAATAGGAAGCCGGTACTGAGAAAGCTATATTAAAGAATCAACTCTGTCCCATACACTGGAGATTTTGTCACATTGTCCAGAAACAGCATTTTATCCACAGGACCAAATACAAAGTTTGGTCATTTCATACCTCTCCTCATCAAAGTTACTTATAAGTACCTTATGGCAAAGAGTGTTGCAGGAAGAAAGTTCCAGTTTTGGGTTCAATCATTTCCCTATGACTGGGTGCCTATCTGCCATCTGAGGAAATCAATGGTCTATGAGGTCACGGTTACATTATTTTAAAAAAATATTCTGAATATTGCCTAGAAATTAGTGTCCAGGTGTTACTCAGAATCTTCATTTTTGATAATAGTTTCAGAGTCTATCAGATTTCCTCCCAGTTGGAATTGGTGCACACCCCGCAAATATCCACTCCCACCCCCCAACACACACACAAACACACGTGCTTGAGTCTGCATTACAATGTCATTTGACTTATAACAGTTCTTTCTTTGGGAGTTTGTCTTCTATACTATATGGCAAGTTCCAGAAAGGGGAGCTAGGTTTGCTTGTTGTAAATCTTTATTCCCCAGAGTGCTTGGCCCATTGTTCTGCACATGAAAGTACTGAATAATATCCATTGAGTCCATTTATGTGTTTATTTAACCAATACTCATTAAAGTTCTCCTATATACCAAGCGCTGTTCTAGACAGTAACAGGGCAAAGTCCATGCACTTGTAAAGTTTAAATTCTAGTCGATTAATGTTTTCCTTTGATGTTGTATCCTCTACTTCCTCTCTTTCATTAGATAAAATAAAAATTGTATGAGATATTGTGAAATTTTGTAATTTCTGGCCCAAGATTGCTCTAGATACCTGCGAGTATTATTTATATAACTATCTATTTATATCTATCCACCTACACATTTATTTAAACCCCACCTCGTTATAAAACAAATTAAAGCAGTTTATAGTAATGCATAAAATACAGAAAGATATATATTAGAAATGTATGACAACTGTAAGGGGAAAAACAAAAGATTAGGGTATGATATTAAAACCAGCTATAAACGATTTTAGTTCACAAAATGCACACAATGATACCGCATGTAATTACGAGCTATAAGTTCATAATTCTCATAAGAGCAACACCAATAATTAATAATATAATAATAATAATGACTATTACAATTATTGCTTACTCTGTGCCAGATACTGAACTGCTTTTTAATCTAATTTACTTAATTTCTACCTCAACTCTGTGATTATCTTCATTTTCTAGATAAAGCTGTTGAAGTTTATAGAACTTGCGCAAAATTATACAGGCGGTATTTATAGATTCTGGAAATTGAGGCTAAGCTTTTCTGATTCTAAAACAAAACCAATGCAACACAGTCTTTCATTTAAATTAGTGTCAGTTTGCTATTCACCATTTACAGAGATTTAAACACGTTTTGAACACTACACTATACACTATAATTTATGTAGCCTAAAGGAACTAATCCATCTAACTTCGATTTACTTATTTAACACCAAAGAGTTAGTATTTTCCCCTACAGCAGAACAAAGTTCACAGTTACAGCTCAGTGAAGAGGACTACAGGTTTTCTTTGCCATCACTGATCATTTCTTATGAATCTTTTAACTGGTTGCAAGGAAGGTCAAATGAGTTCACTAAGGTCAAACAGTAACTTGGCTTTTAAATGGATTTTGCCTGTACATTTTCCTTAGGGTAACTACTGCGGCACTATGTTAAAAGTTTTTTGATATGTTTCAAAGTGCCTCTCTGCTACGTTCAACAAAAGGCTTATTGGCTTACGGAGGTACTTTGTTTTAGGGAATGCATCCATCCAAATTTTGTTACTTTTTCTTCAGGGAAGACACTGGATGATATTTAAAATGGAGGGGATGGGAAGAAAAAATAATAGAGTCATACCTGGTATTAAATTAAAATCTACCATCACACTGGGCACTGACACATGAATACTCTATTCTTCAGCAACATTTCCTCACAAAGACCCTTGAAATGTGCTAGGATAGAAAAAATGACACTGGGATAGAAAAAAGAAAAATGTTTGTTATTATTGTAGTTATATAGCTAAGAAGCTTTTGTACATTTAAAGTGTAAAACTAACATATTAAAGTACTTGACTTCTTTCACTGAATAAGTAATTCTTTCTTTTTTTTGGCCCTGCTGCATGGCATGCGAGATCTTAGTTCCCCCGACCAGGAATTGAACCCGTGACTCCTGCAGTGGAAGTGCTGAGTCTTAACCACTGGACTGCCAGGGAAGTCCTGAATAAATAACTTTTGAATGCTTCTGTGCCAGTCATTATTATCAACGAAGGGAATATGGTCCTGAATAAAAGACAACTTTACTCCTCTTAGAGTTTACACAATGGATATGATTACTAGTCTTATGAAGTTGACAGCACCAAGTTAGCCCCCTTGCTCGGACCTCAAGGATTACAAGGTGTGGTGTTGAGATGATATTCAGATGTGGCAAAATTCAGAGTGGCTGAAAGGCGGTTGCTCTGAGACTGTAGGATTATACTGTCTCTACTGGAGGAGGCTTTCTTGCCTCACTCTCCTCCTTCCCTTGGGGTTTGAGACCTCTGTGTCAGAGATCACACATATAGGCATATTGATTCCTTGTTAAACATACATTTTTCCTTTTAGAGTACTGAAAAAACAACAACAAACCACTGAGACCACCTTGGAGATGACTAGACACCTCTGATTATAATTATGTCAAAGTGGGTTGCTTGCTTGAGGATCCTCTAGACTTTATCTGAGCCTAGCATCCAAATGTGTCTCCCACCCTAGAAAAGTCTTGATTTATCGTAGCTTACAATGTTAATTACCATTGTCTAGTTTCCAAACTGTTCCACTTGGTTGCAGAAATCCACCAGCCTCAGTATCAAACTACAAGTCTCTGCCCCCTCCCAGACCCCAGCATCATACATCAACAGTCTCAAATTCGAATGACTCTATTCCTTGGGTAAGAGAGACAAGCCTCTATCTTCAAGTATTGAATCAGTCAATCATTAAGGTAGGGCTTGAAAAAAATGGAGGATGAAGGGGATGGTAGACTTCAACATAAACTTGGACATGAGGATAAGGAGTTTGCCAGGGAAAAACACAAGAGTAGGGATATAATAAATTTAAAAAATAAGAGTAGTAGTGTTATTCAGTTCTGGAAAAAGTGCAATTCATCCCAAAGATGGCTAGGTAGGAATTTTTAAGAAGGTTACCTCATTTTTACTTGAATGTGTGGCTTTCTTTCACATTTATATCAGGATTATGCAAAAGAGACCATTGGGAAACTTGATCAGAGCTGTTTAGAAAGGCAAACAAGAAAGTCAGTCAAGGCATAAAGATGAATAAAGTCAGCACAGAGAAGCAAGGAAAGGGTAAGGCCAAAAATTACTGACCTCAATATTTTCTGATGACTCCTCATAACTTTTTCTTTCTGCTTTATAGATGTATTGTTTATTAAATCTAAAGGTGTGAGGTGAGATTTAAACAGTGTATTCTTAGTTATGCAAAGACCTGGAGGAGTGTTTCAGGTGATTGTAAAGACTCTGAGATAGAATGATTTTGAGGTTTTGAGGAACCCTACTGGCCACAAATAAAGTAATGAGGGAGAGGTTGGGGCCAGATATGTAGGTGCTGTGGCGTTTATACACCAGGCAAAGTATCAAGCATATCCCTTGCATTATCTAAGAATTGAAAGCATAAGTGGAGCTTAGGAAGGATAGAAAAGGATATTCATGACACCTCCTTAAATTCATCAGCCCACCTCTCATTAATAAATGTGTGCAGAAGACCAAGAATCATCAAACATTTGATGAAAACAAGCAACGAATAAGAGAAAATCCAACAGAAGAGGTAAGTAAAGCACAAATAGATTATTAACAAATTATATTTAGATTGATCACCAGAGGTAGGTTTAATGTGAAACTAATGACATAAATTTTATGGCCACACCCACATATAAAAGCCACTCTAAAATGCTGGGAGAAGCCCTAGCAATGTGTTCACATGGCCATATGATTGTGTAAAATTTGCAAAAGTGGGTTTTTTGACTATTATCAATCAGTTTTCTACTTTAATTTACCTTCCGTCCTACTTCTTGATTTGGGGGTCACTGGAATGGCTGTGGGAATTTTTGAGATCTGGCCAAGAAGAGGTTGGGTTGGATATACAATGACTTTAGGCTTAGTGGGACATTTCCACGTAAATCACAGAATTCATAATTTTGTAAATTTTTTCTTAAAGAACATCCTTCCCCAATTCATATAAACTTCAGTTCTTACAAAATTTGGAACTGCACTGATTTTCACAGATATTTATAGACATTGAAAGGTATATCTTCTCCATAAAACTAAAACAGCTATGATAATAATCTAGAAATCAGAAAAAAATAACAATCACAAAGTATGAAGTACTTCAGCTCCCTGACCTCCCCTCACCTTTTCAAACCAAAAAATAAATGAAATATATAATAAACAATAAACAGTATATAGTTAAGAGCTTAGAGATACTTTATCAACCATTTCAGAGAATTATGATTGAGATTTCTACGGAGATCTTAGATCTACAGGCTACATGTTATATTTACCACCAAAATGGTCTCATATCCTGGATATGTTCATATCCTTTAGAATACGATTATTGTAATATTTATGAGAATTGATAAGGTTAAACTATTTAGATTTTTTTTTTAATTCCGGTATAGTTGATTTACAATGTTGTGTTACTTTCAGGGGTACAGCAAAGTGATTGTTATATATAATATATATTTATATATATTATATAATAACCTATAATGGAAAAGAATCTGAAAAATAATATATATAATACCTACTTTCTCAGATTCTTTTCTATTATAGGTTATAACAAGATATTGAATATGTCAAAAGTTCCCTGTGCTATACATTAGGTCTTTGTGTTTTTTTTTTAACATCTTTATTGGAATATAATTGCTTTACATTGTTGTGTTAGTTGCTGATGTATAACAAAGTGAACCAGCTATATGTATACAAATATCCGCATATCACCTCCCACTTGCATCTCCCTCCCACCCTCCTTATCGCACCCCTCTAGGTGGTCACAAAGCACCGAGCTGATCTCCCTGTGCTATGCGGCTGCTTCCCATTAGCTATCTATTTTACATTTGGTAGTGTATATATTTCAATACCACTCTCTCACTTTGTCCCATCTTACCCTTCCCCCTCCCCATGTCCTTAAGTCCACTCTCTACATCTGCATCTTTATTCCTGTCCTGCCCCAGGTTCTTCAGAACCTTTTTTTTTTTTTTTATAATCCATATATATGTGCTAGCATATGGTATTTGTTTTTCTTTTTCTGGCTTACTTCACACTGTATGACAGATTCTAGGTCCATCCACCACACTACAAATAACTCAATTTCATTTCTTTTTATGGCTGAGTAATATTCCAGTTATATAAGTGCCACATCTTCTTTATCTATTCATCTGTCAGAGGACACTTTGGTTGTTTCCATGTACTGGCTATTGTAAATAGTGCTGCAATGAACATTGTGGTACATGACTCTTTTTGAATTATGGTCTTCTTAGGATATATGCCCAGTAGTGGGATTGCTGGGTCATATGGTAGTTCTATTTGTAGTTTTTAAGGAACCTCCAAACTGTTCTCCATAGTGGCTATATCAATTTACATTCCCACCAATAGTGCAAGAGGCTTCCCTTTTCTCCACACCCTCTCCAGCACTTATTGTTTGTAGATTTTTTGATAATGGCCATTCTGACTGGTGTGAGGTGATACCTCATTGTAGTTTTGATTTGCACTTCTCTAATGATTAGTGATGTTGAGCATCCTTTCATGTGTTTGTTGGCAATCTGTATATCTTCTTTGGAGAAATGTCGATTTAGGTCTTCTGCCCATTTTTGGATTGGGTTGTTTGTTTTTCTGATACTGAATTGCATGAGCTGCTTGTATATTTTGGAGACTAATGCATTGTCAGTTGCTTCACTTACAAATATTTTCTCCCATTCTGAGGGCTGTCTTTTTGTCTTGTTTATGGTTTCCCTTTCTATGCAAAAGCTTTTAAGTTTCATTAGGTCTCATGTGTTTATTTTTGTTTTTATTTCCATTTCTCTAGGAGGTGGGTCAAAAAGGATCTTGCTGTGATTTTATGTCATAGAGTGTTCTGCCTATGTTTTCCTCTAAGAGTTTTATAGTGCCTGGCCTTACATTTAGGTCTTTAATCCATTTTGAGTTTATTTTTGTGTATTGTGTTAGGGAGTGTTCTAATTTCATTCTTTTACATGTAGCTGTCCAGTTTTCCCAACACCACTTATTGAAGAGGCTGTCTTTTCTCCATTGTATATTCTTGCCTCCTTTAATCAAAGAAAAGGTGACCATATGTGCATGCCTTTATCTCTGGGCTGTCTATATGGTTCCATTGATCTATCTTTCTGTTTTTGTGCCAGTACCATACTGTCTTGATTACTGTAGCTTTGTAGTATAATCTGAAGTCTGGGAGCCTGATTCCTCCAGCTCCGTTTTTCTTTCCCAAGATTGCTTTGGCTATTCTGGGTCTTTTGTGTTTCCTTAAAAATTGTGAAATTTTTTGTTCTAGTTCTGTGAAAAATGCCACTGGTAGTTTGTTAAGGATTACATTGAATCTGTTGATTGCTTTGGGTAGTAGAGTCATTTTCACAATGTTGATTCCTCCAATCCAAGAACATGGTATATCTCTCCATCTGTTTGTATCATCTTTAATTTCTTTCATCAGTGTCTTATAGTTTTCTACATACAGGTCCTTTGTCTCCTTAGGTAGGCTTATTGCTGGTATTTTATTCTTTTTGTTGCAGTGGTAAATGGGAGTGTTTCCTTAATTTCTCTCTCAGATTTTTCATTATTATTGTATAAAAATGCAAGAGATTTCTGTGCATTAATTTTGTATCCTGCTACTTTACCAAATTCATTGATTAGCTCTAGTAGTTTTCTGGTTGCATCTTTAGGATTCTCTCTGTATAGTATCATGTCATCTGCAAACAGTGACAGTTTTACTTCTTCTTTTCAATTTGGATTCCTTCCATTCTTCTTCATTGCTGATTGCTGTGGCTAAAACTTCCAAAAATATGTTGAATAATAGTGGTGAGAGTGGGCAACCTTGTCTTGTTCCTGAACTTAGAGGAAATGTTTTCAGTTTTTCACCATTGAGAATGATGTTCGCTGTGGGTTTGTCATATATGGCCTTTATTATGTTGAGGTATGTTCCCTCTATCCCTACTTTCTGGAGGGTGTTTATCATAAATCGGTGCTGAATTTTGTTGAAAGCTTTTTCTGTATCCATTGATATGATCATATGGTTTTCCTCCTTCTATTTGTTAATATGGTGTATCACATTGATTGATTTGCATATAGTGAAGAATCCTTGCATTCCTGGGATAAACCCCTCTTGATCATGGTGTACGATCCTTTTAATGTGCTGTTGGATTCTGTTTCCTAGTATTTTGTTGAGGATTTTTGCATCTATGTTCATCAGTGATATTGGCCTGCAGTTTTCTTTTTTTGTGATATCTTTGTCTGCTTTTGGTATCAGAGTGATGGTGGCCTTGTAGAATGAGTTTGGGGGTGTTCCTCTCTCTACTATATTTTGGAAGAGTTTGAGACAGATAGGTGTTAGCTCTTCTCTAAATGTTTGATAGAATTCGCCTGTGAAGCTATCTGGTTCTGGACTTTTGTTTGTTGGAAGATTTGTAATCACAGCTTCAGTTTCAGTGCTTGTGATTGGTCTGTTTATATTTTCTATTTCTTTCTGGTTCAGTCTTGGAAGGTTATGCTTTTCTAAGAATTGGTCCATGTCTTCAATCTTGTCCATTTTATTGGCATATAGTTGCTTGTAGTGATCGCTCATGATTCTTTGTATTTGTGCAGTGTCAGCTGTTACTTCTCCTTTTTCATTTCTTATTCTGTTGATCTCAGTCTTCTCCCTTTTTTATCTTGATGAGTCTGGCTAATGGTTTATCAATTTTGTTTGTATTCTCAAAGAACCAGCTTTTAGTGTTATTGATCTTTGCTATTGTTTCCTTCATTTCTCTTTCATTTATTTCTGATCCAATCTTTATGATTTCTTTCCTTCTGCTAACTTTGGTGTTTTTTTGTTCTTTTTTCTCTAATTGCTTTAGGTGTAAGGTTAAGTTGTTTATTTGAGATTTTTCTTGTGTCTTGAGTTAGGATTGTATTGCTGTAAATTTCCCTTTTAGAACTGCTTTTGCTGCATCCCATAGGTTTTGGGTTGTCGTGTTTTCATTGTGATTTGTTTCTAGGTATTTTTTGATTTCCTCTTTGATTTCTTCAGTGATCTCTCAGATATTTACTAGTGTATTGTTTAGCTTTCATGTGTTTGTATTTTTTACAGTTTTATTCCTGTAATTGATATCTAGTCTTATAGTATTGTGGTTGGAAAAGATACTTGATACAATTTCAATTTTCTTAAATTTACCAAGGCTTAATTTGTGACCCAAGATATGATCTATCCTGGAGAATGTTCCATGAGCACTTGAGAAGAAAGTGTATTCTGTTGTTTTTGGATGGAATGTCCTATAAATACCAATTAAGTCCATCTTGTTTAATGTGCCATGTAAAGCTCATGTTTCCTTGTTTATTTTCATTTTGGATGATATGATCATTGGTAAAAGTGGGGTGTTAAAGTCCCCTATTATGATTGTGTTACTGTCAATTTCCCCTTTTATGGCTGTTAGCTTTTTCCTCATGTATTGAGGTGCTTCTATGATGGGTGCATAAATATTTACAATGTTATATCTTCTTGGATTGATCCCTTGATCATTTTGTAATGTCCTTCTTTGTCTCTTATAATAGTCTTATTTTAAAGTCTATTTTGTCTAATATTAGAATTGTTACTCAAGATATCTTTTGATCGCCATTTTCATGGAATATCTTTTTCCATCTCCTTACTTTCATTTTGTATGTATCCCTAGGTCTGAAGTGGGTCTCCTGTATCTAGCGTGTATATGGGTCTTGTTTTTGTATCCATTCAGCCAGTGTATGTCTTTTGGTTGGTGCCTTTAATCCATTTACACTTAAGGTAATTATTGATATGTAAGTTGCTATTAGCATTTTCTTACATGTTTTGGGTTTGTTTTTGTAGGTCTTTTCTTTCTCTTGTGTTTCCTGCCTAGAGAAGTTCCTTTAGCATTTGTTGTGATGCTGGTTTAGTGGTGTTGAATATTCTTAACTTTTGCTCATCTATAAAGCTTTTAATTTCTCCATCAAATCTGAATGAGATACTTGCTGGGTAGAGTAATCTTGGTTGTAGGTGTTTCACTTTCATTACTTTAAATATGTCCTGCCAGTCCCTTCTTGCTTGCAGAGTTTCTGCTGAAAGATCAGCTGTTAACCTTATGGGGATTCCCTTGTATGCCATTTGTTACTTTTCCTTTGCTGCTTTTAATATTTTTTCTTTGTATGTAATTTTTGATAGTTTGATTAATATGTATCTTGGTGTGTTTCTCCTTGGATTTATCCTGTATGGGACTCTCTGCACTTCCTGAACTTAACTGACTATTTCCTTACTGTGTTAGGGAAGTTTTCAACTACAATCTCTTCAAATATTTTCTCAGACCCTTTCTTTTTCTCTTCTTCTGGGACCCCTATAATTTGAATGTTGGTGCGTTTAATGTTGTCCTAGAGGTCTCTGAGACTGTCTTTAATTCTTTTCATTCTTTTTTTTTATTCTGCTTTGTGGTAGTTTTTTCTACTCTTTTATCTTCCAGGTCACTTCTCTGTTCTTCTGCTTCAGTTATTCTGCTTTTGATTCCTTCTAGAGAATTTTTTATTTCATTTACTGTGTTGTTCATCATTGTTTGTTTGCTCTTTAGTTCCTCTAGGTCCTTGTTAAATGTTTCTTGTATTTTCTCCATTCTATTTCCAAGATTTTGGATCATTTTTACTATCATTACTCTGAATTCTTTTTCAGGTAGACTGCCTATTTCCTCTTCATTTGTTTGGTCTGGTGGGTTTTTACCTTGCTCCTTCATCTGCTGCATATTTCTCTGTCTTCCCATTTTGCTGAACTTACTGTGTTTGGGGTCTCCTTTTCTCAGGGTGCAGGTGTGTAGTTCCTGTTGTTTTTGGTGCCTGCCCCCAGTGGGCAAGGTTGATTCAGTGGGTTGTGTAGGCCTCCTGGTAGAGGGGACTCAAGCCTGTGTTCTGGTGGGTGGGGCTGGATCTTGTCTTTCTGGTGGGCAGGGCTGTGTCTGGTGGTGTGTTTTGGTGTGTCTGTGAACTTGTGTCTGTGAACTTGGTGTGCATGTGAAGTATGATTTGGGGCAGCCTCTCTGCTAATGGGTGGGGTTGTGTTCCTGGCTTGCTAGTTGTTTGGTATGGGATGTGCAGCACTGGAGCTTGCTGGATGTTGAATGGAGATGGGTTTTAGCGTTGAGACAGAGATCTCTGGGAGACCTCTTGCCAATTGATATTACGTGGGGCTGGGAGGTCTCTGATGGTCCAATGTCGTGAACTTGGCTCTCCCACCTCAGAAGCTGAGGCCTGACCCCAGGCCAGAGCACCAAGACCCTGTCAGCCACATGGCTCCGAAGAAAAGGGAGAAAAAAAAGAAAGAAAAAATAATAAATTAAAAAATTAGTAAAATAAAAAAATTTAAATTACTAAAATAAAAAAAAATTTAAAGTAATGATTTAGAAAAAAAGAAGAGAGCAACCAAACCAATAAACAAATCCACCAATGATAACAAGTGCTAAAAACTATACTAAGAGAAACATTAAAATCAGAAATAAATCAGTTGCAGACCACAATTCCCAGTTCTACATTTGCTCCCAACATCCACCGCCTCAATTTGGGAATGAATCGTTTTCTCTTCAGGTATTCCACAGATGCAGGGTACATCAAATTGACTATGGGGATTTAATCCACTGCTCCTGAGGCTGCTGGGAGAAATTGCCCTTTCTCTTCTTTGTTCTCACAGCTCCTGGGGTTCAGCTTTGGTTTTGGTCCCGCCTCTGTGTGTAGGTCGCTCTCAGGTATCTCTTCCCTGCCCAGAAAGAAGGGGGTTAAATCAACAACTGATTAGGGGGCTCTGGCTCACTCATGTGTGGGGGAGGAATGGGTATGGTAGTTATAATTGGAATGCAGGGTGAGCCTGCAGCGGCAGAGGCCAGCATGACATTGCAACAGCCTGAGGTGTGCTCTGTGTCCTCCCGGGGAAGTTGTCCCTGGATCCCAGGACCCTGGCAGTGGCGGGCTGCACAGGATCCCGGGTGGGGAGGTGTGGATAGTGACCTGTGCTTGCACACAGGATTCTTGGTTGCTGCAGTAGCAGCGTTATCATTTCATGCCCATCTCTGGTGTCCAAGCTGATAGCTGTGCCTCACGCCCATCTCTGGTGCTCCTTTAGTTGCTGCTCTGCCTTCTGTTGGCAGACAGGGAAGGAATCCCCTCTCCTTGTGCACCTCGAAACAATGGTCTCTTGCCTCTTAGGCAGGTCCAGACTCTTTCCCGGACTCCCTCCCGGCTAGCTGTGGCACACTAGCCCCCTTCATGCTGTGTTCACGCTGCCAACCCCAGTCCTCTGCCTGGGATCTGACCTCCGAAGCCCGAGCCTCAGCTCCCAGCCCCCACCCGCCCCGGGCCGGTGAGCAGACAAGCCTCTCAGTCTGGTGAGTGCTGGTACGCACTGATCCTCTGTGCGGGAATCTCTCCGCTTTGCTCTCTTCACTCCTGTCCTCCTCCATAGCTTGGAAGCTTCCCCCCACCCATGCCCCCACATCTCCACCAGTGAAGGGGCTTCCTAATGTGTGGAAACTTTTCCTCCTTCACAGCTCCCTCACACTGGTGCAGGTCCCGTCCCTATTCTTTTGTCTCTGTTTTTTCTTCTTCTTTTGCTCTACTCAGGTATGTGAGGATTTTCTTGCCTTTTGGGAAGTCTGAGGTCTTCTGCCAGAGTTCAGTAGGTGTTCTGTAGGAGTTGTTCCACATGTAGATGTATTCTTGATGTATTTGTGGGGAGGAAGGTGATCTCCACGTCTTATTCCTTTGCCATCTTGAAGGTCCCCCCCAGCAACAAGTTTTTATTGTTCTTTACTATTATTCAATATTATGGTTTTCATTTTTCATGAACACTTTTCTGAACTATTATCCAGTACCCCAATAAAATAAATATGCGCTTCATAAATTTTATAGGAGCTTTTTTTTCTTTTTTTTTTTTTGTGGTACGTGGGCCTCTCACTGTTGTGTTCTCTCCCATTGTGGAGCACAGGCTCCGGACACGCAGGCTCAGCGGCCATGGCTCACGGGCCCAGCCACTCCACGGCATGTGGGATCTTCCCGGACCGGGACACGAACCCGTGTCCCCTGCATCGGCAGGCGAACTCTCAACCACCGTGCCAGCAGGGAAGCCCTAGCAGTCTTTTAATATTGATGACAACAAAACATTTGAAACAGGTGATAGACTTTTTCAGCCAAAATTAAATTGGTCAATTTTGGTGCCACTTATTTGTTATAAATAGCTTAATAAATTCTGAATATATTTTATTAGAATAATCTCTTATTGTTAAAAGAAAACACTTATTTGAAATTCATTAAACTCTCTGATTCCATTCCTCCCAGTTTTATTATTGCTTGTTAATATTAGCTGAAATTAAATTGAATATATTTGATGTTTTAAAAAATTGAACACATGTGGAAGAGTTGGTCTTGAGGTAGGATAATATTCAGTTCATAGCAACCATTCTAACCTGCTCTAACAAACATAACTGGTTTGGGAATTAAAGGCTTCCATAGGACAGTGAAATGATGAAGGGACTGCATATGTATTGTCTCCGTTATTCTACAGAAAAATAAAGCTGGTTTCTTTCATTATACATTGTAAATTGTTACAAAAGATCAAAATGAACAAATAAATATATAATAAATTCTAGTAGAGCTTGTATCCTGGAGAAAATGGAGCTCTGTGATGGTACAAAGAACTGTATGATTATTGCTTATTCTTACAAAATAAGTGAATGTACATACTTTATTATTTATAATTTTTAAATACAGAAGGTGAAAATTTCCTTTTCTTTGAGGCATATTATGATTTTCTGAACTATCAGCCAGTATAATGATACTAATGTAAAACATAAAGCTTATTCCCTGTTGTAATGTTTCCCTCCTTTTGAGGGATATCCAATAGCTTCTTGGCCTCTCTCTCATTTGCCTTACTTACTCCCCTGCTAGAGAAGGAGAAATGACATATGATTTTTAGTTTGGGACTAAAACCTGACTCACATGCCTTTCACGTCGAGGCATGCATTCTGATCTGCTACTACTTGAAGCTCATTGAATGTGGCAGCAGACGTTTGGCTTTAATGATATATTGTCATCTCACGTCTCACGACTTTGAAAACAGGCATATCATTAAAGGTAAATTAAAGTTTAATTCATATTTGATGTAGTAAATCTTTTCTTCTCTGCTTCACAAACCTTATTTCTTCTTAAAAAAGATAATTGGTTGGAAACATACTTGTGTGTATTCTAGATCAGGTAGCAGGGAATTGTACATAAATATGTGGATCTAAGCGTTCTATTGGAAAAAATAACACTGAAAAAGGGGGCACATTGGGTCCATGTGTCTACAGAGCAGGGATGGGCTGGTGCTGAGTAGGCTGTTTGTACACAAAGCTGATCCTTCCCCATATATTCCTCTCTCTTTCCCTCTCTCTTGTCTTTCTCTAGCCCCATTTTATTCAGTGAGGTTAATAGCCTGATGCCTGTTTGAACTTTCTGTTTCAGACACTTTGTTGGTTTTCCTTCATGATGATGTGCATTCTTAGGGTGAATAAACACCATCACCACTGACTCATTTCATGGAACTTGTTTTTATGAGGATAATGACCGACCATTCTCAAGAACAGAATTCACTCATTAGCAAGCTGAGTACCAATAACGTAAATATATCACTTCTTTCCAAACTTTCATAGGTTCAGGTCCTCCAGAAGCAGATGCTGAGATACATCTGCTTGGGGTGCAAGATGTTTGTTAGAGATCCACAAATGTGAAGGGAAGGGGAAGGAGGCAGAATTGGGTGGAGAACAAAACTGAACACTGATGGCCAACCAGGCAAGGCAACCTGGAGGGAGCTCTGGAGCCCTGGATGATCCCATGTTGGGACAAAATGGCCTGACCTTTGCTCCCACCAGTTCACTCAGCAGTAGCAGTGGAGACAGGTCCTCAGAGGGTAACTAGCTGGAGATGTCTGCTGCCCACACCCCCTGCAATAAGGCTGAAGTCCTTCATTATGGAGGCCAGGCAGTGTATCATTGGCTCTACCACACAAATTAGTCTAAAATTCAATACCCTTGGGACTTCCCTGGCGGTCCAGTGGGTAAGACTCCGTGATTCCACTGCAGGGGGCATAAGTTCAATCCCTGATCGGGGAACTAAGATCCCGCATGCTGTGCAGCCAAATCAATCAATAAATAATAAAATAAAATTCAATATCCAACTAAATTTTGTATCAGACTTGAATAGCTGACTCTAAATTCATCTGGGGTAAAGGAAAATGTGTGAGAATAGGCAATAAGATTTTGAAAATGAACAATAGGGGAGAATTTGCCCTATCGGATTTCAAAATATAATGTGAAAGCACAGTAATGAAAATAGTGTCATACTGGAGGAAAGGATATAAGAGAGGAGAGCAAAATGACAGAATAGTAGCCAGGAATAGAGTCACGTGTGTATGGGGAATAAACCTACAATGAATGTGGCGTGTGGAGACAAAAACAAGGTTATCCAACAAATCATGTGGGCAGACTTGTTCATTCATTTGAACAAAAGATATATTTCAGTCACTATACCACTCACTGAAATAAATTCTAGTTGGATTTAAAAGTTAAAAGTAAAACAACCCCCAAAACTATAATGACATTTTGTAAATTTTAAGTTATAATACAACATAATTCATTTTGTAATGCTTTGCTGAGTAGAGAAAAGCTTCTTAAGACCAACTTCTATATCTACAAAGAAGACAAAATTTGCTATATGAAAGTGAAAGCTCTATGTAATAAGAGACACCAAAAATAAAATTAAGGCCAAAGATAGACTAGCAGAAAACATTTGCAACATATACAACATACTCAGTGTAAGGATGTCTAACACATAAGAGGCCCTAAAAATCTATATAAAAAAGCAAAAGAACAGAAACATGGATGAAGGTTATTGACAGGCAATCAGAGTAGATACAAATCGCTAATATACATAAAATATAGTCAAATCAATAATCAGAAAATGCAAATTAAACAACACTGGTAGATATTTTTAACTCATCAGAGCCTTCACAAATTAAATGATTGATAAGTCATATCCAATATTGACTACAGTATGAGCCAATGTGTTCTTATGACTAATTCTAATAGTATATATTGTGACTGCTTTTTTTTTAAAGGACAATTTTGGCAATATCTATCAAAACTGACTCCACATAAAATCTGCTCTGGGTACAAAAATGTAAGATACAAATGTAAGAGTGTCTATTGTCACTATTTTATATACACGAACAGTTGGAAGCAACAATACCAATTCCATTATTAGGGAGATGATTGAATTAGAAATCGTACATAGATAATATTTGTATGAGTCAAGAAATGTTGGAGTCTGCGGAAGTAACACAGGATCCAGCCAGATGGTTTGGATACCAATCTGGAGTGTTATACTGTGACCTAGCTTCCTCCTAAAAATGATCCACGTCTCTCCCACTCACATTTTATTCACAGGGTGGCACCCAACCTCAAAGACACTGCAAACTATATTGTGACTATAAAGAGTATTAGAAACTACTAAGCTACCACACAATGGAATAAAATACAATACAATTAGAAAGAATGAGGCAGATAAGTATGTTCATATGTTAATTCAAAAGCCATCCACCTCTGCAGTATATTTAAATGCAATTGCCATTTTGAAAACATATATTTGTATATGTGCATATGTATTCATGGAAATAGACAAAGTTTTGAAATTATAAAGCACTGAACAGAGGAAATGGCACATTTGTTGGTCAAGAACAGTGAAAGGTACTTTTATTTTTACTTTATATACTGCAATATATTTTTCAAAATGTAATTGTAGGAATGAACCAATACATTATTTGCTTGATTTAAAAATAAAAGTGCCACAAGTTCTTGAATGTTCTCCCACTTTTTCAGATGGGAAAAAAAAAATCAAGATGTGAACTGGAACAATAAACAATTACTATATACGTCTTGTATGTCCCAAGAAATATTTGTGTGGGTTGGTGAAGATGCCAAGGTTTTATTAGCTGTTCCCAGATGAAAGAGTCATTTATGTTTTGTTTTATCAGACCAAACTATATTTGACTAGCAAACTTTAGTCTCTTCCTTGTGGCCCACCACGTCTTAAGACAAAAGAGTTATTTAGGGAAAAAAGTTGTGTCTGATTTCCCTTAATAATCATCATTTTCTACACACACACACACACACACACACACACAGCCACACACACACACATACACACACAAAGTTGTTAACTGTCCTGAGCTAATTTGGTGACCTTTCTCAATTATTAGGTTGTTTCAACAGGCATTAGTAACTTCCTCTATTTAGAGGCAAGTGAAAGTCCCTTGCCCACAGGTTGCTGTTAGGTGACCTGTTAAGTCTCTAGAATTTGCCACACTTGGTAAGTGGACCCAAATACAGTTGTGTAATCGATTTGTATTCAGTTCCACAGGCTCACTGAAGGCTCGGCTCTGAAGAGCAGCTTGCAGGAAAGGTTGGCAAGAGTGAGGTGACACAATATTTAAGGCCAGGTGTCAGCTACTCGCAGTCAGCTCGGATGACACAATCCTGTAAAAATGGCTAGACATAAGGCTACACACAAAAGTTGTTCCTAAGCTTAGGGTTTCCTGGAAAACTTGGTCTCCTGGGCTTGCTGGATTCTGAGACCAAGGTCCTGCAAGGGTGGAGTTGCTGGGTAATGATCACACCTTAAACATGACTCCCTTCACCAATGAAAGAACGTTTCTAAAATCCATTCTGCTAAATTAACAGCCTTCTCATGGGATTAGAGATAAAGCTGGTTGATGTGCCGTCATGGCCACCTTTGTAATGCGGGCTTCAGTTTAGAGTCTGTGTCATCACCTTCTTGTGGACTGTGCACAGTTTACTGAGGAAAATCAAGTATTTACTAATCATTATGGGGATGCAGATTTAAACAAACACAAAGATACAACTGCCTGTGCCAAAGTGTTTGAAAGTAAATGACAACCACTGGCATGTCCAGGGTGTGGTGGCAGAGATGACATAAGCAAGCAATAAGAAAGGTGTGTGTATTACCTGTAGCCAATTTATAAATAACAATTTAATCAACTAATCGACCTACTTTTTATTATCACCATGTGTTTGGGGTGGTGGGAGCTGATAATGTCTGTGATAAACTATTTGTTTCCTGAGAAAGTATTTGTTGTTCTAAGTTCTAAACTATCCATGTAGTTATTTTTGATTATTAGCAGTATATACATAAACATCAAATTAGCCACTATTGTTACTTTTAATAAACACTACATTTTACATGGAAGTTAATTCAGAGAACCTTTGATTATACAGATCCCAACCCACATAGACACAGCTACAGATGATTCTCTTGAGAATAAATTTATAGTGGTTCAGTATTATTGGAGTTTTCTTTGGGCACAGTTTGTATCTTCAGCCCTATGTTACTACCTACTCCTGCATTTAAACGGTTGATCCAACATAAATAATTCTTGCACAGTGATTGTAAAGATACAGAAATTATTTCAGTTTGTCATCCAAGGCCAAATGGCAAATGGAATTTATATTGTATTTGGAAGGTAAAACAGTAAAACAGCCTGGACTGTAAGGACACATATTTTGTACAATATTTGGTTTAATAAGGACAAATTTTAATTAGCACATAAAATGTTTTACTGAATGTAAATAATCTATTACGTTAGTAGGAATAAAATTTATATGACTTTTACATACATTAACATAAAATTAATCTTGTAATAACCTATAATGAGAAAGAATAAAAAAAGAATATAGATACATACATATATATGTATAACTGAATCACTTTGCTGTATACCTGAAACTAACACAATATTGTAAATCAACTATACTTCAATAAACATATATATATATAATTAAAAATTTACTCTTCTTTAATAGTTAGGTCTTTTTGTTCCTAAAGACAAATAAAATGTTACAACAGTAGTATGATTTAGTAATTGCCCAAACTGTACTTTTTTGCTTACATAAGGAAAAATTCAGCATACCTTTCATTATAAATACAGCAAGTCCCCTACATACGAACCTTCAAGTTGAGAACTTTCAAAGATGGGAATGTGCCTTTGCATGTCCAATCACATACGTTAGTTCATGTGTCTGGTGCACATTGTCACATGCATGCATCCTCTACAAGTGGTTGTGCTTTTGTGTACTGTACTGTACAGTACTGTATAGAGTACAGTATCTTTATTTTAGCCTAGGATGTCTGGAAGCAAGCGTAAAACCAGTGGCGATGTAGCTGGTACTACTGTACTTTTCAAGGTACTATACTGTAAGATTAAAAATGTTTTCTTTATTTTTTGTGTTTGTTTGTTTATGTATTATTTGTGTGACAAGTATTATAAACCTATCACAGGTTTATAATAACTACATAGCCGATTGTGTTAGTTGGGTACCTAGGCTAACTTTGTTGGACTTACGAATAGCAACTGGACTTATGAACGCACTCTCAGAATGGAACTTGTTCGTATGTAGGGGACTTACTGTAGAGTATATTTCATTAATATTAACTAGTAAAGTTAATGAAAAACTATTTATATAGCTTACATAGAAGAGTCCCCTGAAGATCAATGTTCAAACTGCTAGTTAGATATAAAAACTACTGAATAAATAGTTGTGCTTTTTTGCTTTATACTAAAAAATCACTTTATTTTGTTTTACATTACTTTTACTAACATAATTATGCGTGCAAATTTCAATAAGAAAGACATTTTATTGTCTACACTACTTCTCTGGATATTATTTTTATTAGTTTAATTTCATAATTATTACTGAAAGCAATGTTTTCCTATAGAGGAAGGGGTATTAAAAAGGAAGATGCTGGTGTTCTAGTTGGAAAGCTGTCAGCACAAGGAATTCTCTCTTACTTATGGGGATGGGGCAGGTCAGACTTTTTGTTTGATTCAGAACTTCAACAGATCGGATGAGGTCCACCCACTTGGGGAGGGTAATCTGCTTTACACAGTCTACTTTTTCAAATGTTAATTACATGCAGAAACACCTTCACAGCTAGACATACTCAGAGCAATGTTTGATCAAATATCTGGGCATCCTATGGCCCAGTCAAGTTGACACATAAAATTAACCATCATAGAAACCTCATAATACAACAAACTTGCTTCTGGAAGATTTTCTAGATGTTAACCTTCTGAAAACTATATTGTGGAACTTTATAAATAACCCAGTCTTACCTTCTCAAAAATGTACTTCAAATGTATTTTTAGGAACTATATTTTTATGTTATGACAAATCTGTAAGCTCTGAGTTTCATTTATCTTGTTCTCTGTGCAGTGATTAACCTGACTCTTAAATAAATTATGAAAAGCTTCAAGAACCTTTATTTGAAATTCCTGTGGGTGACATTAAGCACTAAGGATGTTAATTGATTCCTTAAATTTTCATTTAAGTCAGGATAGTTTTATCTACAGGCTACCTAGTTATCAAATGCATTTCTATCAAAATATATCTGACTTCTTACTAAATTTTATTTTCATTTTTAGAGAATAAATGATCTTTAATGATTTTTCTTTGCAAGCTTCTACTTCATATAAGTTGTACTAAGAAACTTTGCTTATTGTCTAGTTAACTTTTTATTCTTTATTATAGCTGAAGTGTGAAAACCTCTCAAAATATAAGTCGAAGGGGGATTCCCTGGTGGCACAGTGGTTGAGGGTCCGCCTGCCGATGGGGGAGATGCGGGTTCGTGCCCCTGTCTGGGAGGATCCCACATGCCGCGGAGTGGCTGGACCCGTGGGCCATGGCCGCTGAGCCTGAGCGTCTGGAGCCTGTGCTCTGCAGCGGGAGAGGCCCGCGTACTGCAAAAAAATATATATATATATATATACATATATATATATATATGTATATATATATACATATATATATAATTCGAAGTAAATTCTAAGTGGTATATTGCAAACAGAAAGCACTTTCACAGTAAAAACTGTCAGAATTTTTTATAGATATACTTAGTTAAAAATCAGCAAGGTAATAATTTTATGGTACTTAATATTTTCAATGGAATTACATTTATTAAACCTGATTAGTAGTCAATGGACCCATGAAGCTTGAAACAAAGTGATATCAGACTCATCAATCAAAGCATTAAAAGGTTAGAGCGTTTGCAAGATTATGTAGCCAGCACACTTCCTGTATGTAGATCTTAATGATTCCAGATTGTAAGAATCTTTCATTTAAAAATCCCTCAGGATTTCTTAAGGATTCCAAGAAGGGCTATTGTATGGCAGTGTGTAGCAATAATAAAATATGTTCTTGATATTTTTAAACATAAAACTGAGGTGCTTCAAAGATTCATCTTTGTCTTCACTTCAAAAGTTTATGAAATACCTGCTAATAAGTACTTTGTTGTTTCTAACAGATTCTTTAAACTTTAATGAGAACTGTTAGAACATCAATTTAAATATAACCACAACTCATACTTAACCCATTTAAATGCTCTTCCAATGATAGAAGAGAGCAAATGGGAAAAAAATATTAAAATGTTTGATATTTGCAGGCCATCTAAGGGTTGAGCATTAAACTGAATGGCCTTTAAAAGCCACTAGAGAACAGGATTTAGCAGCTCCTGGAAGCCAGCCTCCTTGGTGGCAGAAATGCTCCCTCCTCTGAATCCTTTAGAAGCTTTTTTCTTTAGCAGATCCCTGTGGATCTGAAAGTCATGGCCTAAACCCAAAGGGACTTCAGATGAATTCCCCAGAACATGTGGGAGACCTGAAGTTAGAATTAATAGACATGGGTATCTTTAACTGTTTTTCTCTCCAAACATCTTGAGATGAGGTTGAAATTCAAAATAATTTTATTTCTGGAACTGAACCTGGAAGATGTATCAGTTCAAGTTACATACAATTTTGAAAATATTTTTGATTGTCCAGTTTTGCTTTAGGAAATGTGTAGGTCTAGTATTTGATAAAACTCACAGGTAAAGACTAGTCCATGTAACTATTTTCCATTTTGAGTTTGAATTGAGATTCAGACATTCCTGGAGTGTGGTGTTTGGATCATCAGGAAGTCATGTGAAGAATCAGTTGTCATATAAGTTTGGTCTAAAGGACACTCTACACACAGTGTAGGATTCAAAGAGAAAAGCAAAGGGAAATAAAAGAAGCTACTTATTGAAATACTGGCCTGAACGAAAGATTGGGAAGAATTGTTGAGAATGGGTTTTTCTAGCTGTAAAGGAGATAAAAATGGTTTGGGCTGCGGAGAAAAGGTGAAAGTTCAGAAAAAAAAAATGGCATACAGTAAATCACTGATACTGGTCACTGATAATAGAACTCCTGCTTTCCACTCTCCCCTGAAGTCAAATTCCTGAGTGGCAGCGGGGAGGGAGCATTAGGATAGATTCCCATAAAGTTTGCGTGACTCAAAAACAGAAGAGGTTTTTATAACATTTCTATCTAAATCCCTTAGAATCTGGCAAGCTTCACAGAGTCCCTCTTGCATGACCCAGGAATAGAAGAGGATGATGGAGGTGTGAAGGTATTTCAAGACTGACCCCTACAGCACTGCCAAGTTTTCCCAACCACAGAGTGAAGCGGGAAAAGGGCTGACTGCTATCAATACCCATGATGGGAGACCACCTGATGAGGGCTTGGGAGGAGGGCCAGACAGGGCCATGCTATCTCAGCTGATGTCAGCATGGACAGAAGTGGATAAAGGACCAGTGTACCTCCTCTCTCTCATGCTTTGACCATCTTGAGCCCCCAGAATCTTAGTGTTTCTTTGAAAAAGGAGTGCGAGGGGAAACCCAAATTGCTAGAGAAAGTCATGAAGCAGCTGCTATTTCTCTGAATGAGAAGTTTGAAAAATCGTAGAATTATATTGAGGCACATAGTTTAAAGAGAGAGGGTGGGGGAAGAGAAAGGGAGGGAGGGAGGAAGGGAGACAAAAGAGAGGAACAAAAGAAGGAAGGAAAGGAATAGAAAAGAAAAGGAAAATAAAACAAATAAATAGGCAATTGGAAATGATAAAACTAACATGTACAAAAAGTCATAGTTTACATAGAAGTAAATTAAAATGTGGGATGATTTGGTACAGTAAAATAAAATCAACTTGACCTTGATATTATGAACATTTCTTCCAGCTTTCACAGAGGTCCCAACATTAAATTTCTGAGATGAGAATGTAATTCTAATGCAGTATTTGAAACAATAATACTACCTTGACCATCATACTAATATAGCTATTTATATGCACTAAATCTCTAGAGTTAGTCTATGGACAAAGCATGGCCAACTTGGTCGTGGGTACAAAACAGAGTGTAAAAGATGATAACGTTAATTACTTAAAAAGGAAAAATTTCACTAGCAAGGTGGGAGATGAAGGGGTGAGGGAAATGTGGAGAATGGGTGTAAAGGAAGGGTACAGGTAGTGACAACTTCATCTTAAGAAATGGGGACAGGTCAAAGGACACCCTAAAAATCCTA